>NC_138770.1:623778773-624288773 GCF_965119305.1 Pelophylax lessonae | reverse complement strand
CAGTGCCTGACCTCACAAATGCGCTTCTGGAAGAATGGTCAAACATTCCCAATCACAGTGCAGGTGCATTTATACGGAGACTTGATTACACACAGGTGGCCTCTTTTTATCATCATTAGTCATTTAGGTCAACATTGGATCATTCAGAGATCCTCACTGAACTTCTGGAGAGAGTTGGCTGCACTGAAAGTAAAGGGGCTGAATAATTTTGCACGTCCAATTTTTCAGTTTTTTATTTGTTAACAAAGTTTGAAATATCCAATAAATTTCGTTCCACTTCATGATTGTGTCCCACTTGTTGTTGATTCTTCACAAAAAATTACAGTTTTATATCTTTATGTTTGAAGCCTGAAATGTGGCAAAAGGTCGCAAAGTTCAAGGGGGCCGAATACTTTCGCAAGGCACTGTAGCCACAGGGTCCTCAGTTGCGGACCTTGCAGCAAAATGGTTAAGAATGCAGACAGTGTGTGTGTTTGGGGTTGTATACCTGCTCCAGCACACCTCTCACATTTTGATCTACGTCCGTGTCCATCAGCATCCACTTTCATAAGCGGCCTGCATACAGCTGGGGGTGGATGCTGATGACAAAACAAATGCCTCTTATACACAGTTCAGGTGCCAGCATCCATCTGAATGAGGCCTGATACAAATTTAGCCCTTCGCTTGCTTTAGGAGCTTTGGATGGAGTTCTTCTGAATTGTTTTTTTTTTTTTTTTAATACGCCAAGATTTCAACTTTAAAAACACAGATTCTGGCATGAAAAGACCTTTTATGTATTTGGAGAAACTGACTTTGGGACTGGATTTTCTAAGACCTAACATCCATTTAGATGATAATGAAAAATGTGACTACATAATAACCATGTTAAGTCAGGAAGTCTGTTCCAGGATCCGCTGACGCATTTAAGATAAGCTGAACAAATCTGAGATTTGTAACTGTTCCACTACGTCTGCCATTAAACAGAGCTCAAAGGAAACATTGAAAAAAAAATGTAAAAGAGTTTTAAAAGTTGTAAAAGATGTAAAAGTTTTACTGCATTTTCAGTGAAGGCATATCTTGGGTGATTATTGCAAGGCTGAATCCACCTTTTACAAAAAAAATAATTAGCGCACATATAATGACAGCAAAAAGAAAAAACGTGCATTTATAATTTTTTGCAAATAAGCCTGTAAAGCTTTGCACCCGGGGTGGGGGGGGGGGGGGGTCCGATTTGCACCATGTTACATCCTCAATACGAGTGGTCCAATAGGTGGTGTTTTTTTTTTTGCTATTCGGCAGTGCGCTACTTTAACTGATAATTGCATAGTCATACAACACTCTACCCACACAAAATTTGTAGCAATTTTTTTTACACAAGTAGAGCTTTGTTTTGGTGGTATTTGATCACCACTGCATTTTTTTTTATGTACACAAAAAAGACCAATTTTTTTTGAAAATCAATATAAAAATTATCCAATAAACACATTTTAAAAACCTAATTTCTTCATAAATTTAGGCCATAATGTATTCTGCTACATTCCTTTGGTAACAAAATCCCAATAAGGCTCCATACACACTGGTGTTTTTTTAAGCTCCTAGACGCCATTAGCTATTTGTTTTCACCTAGAAGCTTAATAGTAGTATACTATTTGTCCATGCACACTACTTTAGTGTTCCCCCTCCCGCTGCTTTAAAAAGAGTTCCAGTGGCTCATGAGCCACTCGGAACAGTTTCATTGGAAAGCCATCAGCCAGCTGCAAAAAGCGATACGGGGTTATGACTGATATCTTCAGCCATAATCCCAGTAAACCACTTGCAAACCGCAACGTATATATACGCATTACAAGTGGTTAATACAGTGATCAGTGCAAATACTATACACTGTCACTGTACCAATGACACTGGCTGGGAAGGGGTTAATACCTAGGAGCAATCAAAGGGTTGATTTTACTAAGAGATGTACATGTTTTTACTCCCTGCTATCATCCCGTCTGTCATTCGCTCAGCAGGTCCTAGCCAAAAATCATTGGCCGGGACCTGCTAATCTGCTTGTGCTGTAGCAAATGACGGCACTGTCAGTGCGCCCCTACCTGGAAATGCTGGATCACACACATACATGCTGGGCAAAAGCATAGTGGGCCTTGGCTGCCTAACAGCAGGGCCATGATTTTCAGCTGGGCTGTCATGTCTCCCAGGTGTTGCTATATGGACTGGGGAGTCTCCCCACTGGCTCCATGAGAGGGTTCTCATTGGGCAATGGAGGAAACCAAATCAGTGGAACATTCCGGCTTGTATCTACCCCAGAAGGCAGATTCTGCCGCACAGGATTCTGGGAGGGGGTATAAGTTTGAGGGGAGGGAATGACTCAGCGTCTTTGGCAGGAAGCAGAGTCCCAGGAGAAAGAGTACGGCTGTCTCTCCTCCTGTCAGAAGGATCGGGTGTCTCGGGCGGCTTGCCTGAGAGTACAGAGAGAGCTGAGCTACAGAGAGGATCTGGTGTGTCGAGGACCAGCGGAGGAAGAGGGGTCTAGTTCCAGGAAAGCATTCCAAGTTTGTGAGTACTGTGAACTACCCCTGGGGGTCTGCCTAGCTGAGAGGGGGCCGCTCCGGTGAAGGTCCAGGCAGTGGCGTACCTAGAGCATTTGGCATCCGGGGCAGATCCTATATCTGGCACCCCCAACTTTAAAATGTAAAAACACCCACAAAAATTTTTAATGTTTTCAAGAGTATTTATTGCACATATTTCACAGCCCCCCATCACAGTGCCCCTTGCAGTCTGCCCTCCCCCCTCCATGCAGACATGATACATAGTTACATAGTTACATAGTTACATAGTTAGTGAGGCTGAAAAAAGACACAAGTCCATCCAGTTCAACCTATGAAAGGATACAAGAGATGGTCAGACTGCAGACATGATACCAGACCTCATCAGAGACTGAGGATGTGATACAAGAGATGGTCAGAGACTGCAGACATGATACAAGAGATGGTCAGAGACTGTGGACATGATACAAGAGATGGTCAGAGACTGCAGACATGATACAAGAGATGGTCAGAGACTGTGGACATGATACAAGAGATGGTCAGAGACTGCAGACATGATACAAGAGATGGTCAGAGACTGCAGACATAATACAACAGATGGTCAGACTGCAGACTTGATACAAGAGATGGTCAGAGACTGCAGACATGATACAGGAGATGGGCAGAGACTGCAGACATGATAGAAGATAGAAGAGCACTAGGGGGGCCGGAGAGCACAGAGGAAGCAGAGAGCACTGGAGAGAATAATGGGGGGGGGGGGGGGGTTGGAAAGCATTGCAGGGGGGTTGGAAAGTGTGAGGGGTGGAGAGCACTGGGGGAGTGGAGGGGGTGCTGGAGAGCACTGGGGGTGGGGACCGGAGAGCACTAGGGGATAACTGGAGATCACTGAGGGGAGGAGCCAGGGTGCACAGGGGGGTGGAGAGCACTGGGAGGGGGGGGGACTGGAGATCACTGAGGGGGGGGGGCAGGGTGCACAGGGAGTGGAGAGCACTGGGGGGAACTGGAGATCACTGAGGGGGGAGCCAGGGTGCACAGGGGGTGGAGAGAACTGGGGGGGAACTGGAGATCACTGAGGGGGGAGCACTGGGGGGAACTGGAGATCACTGAAGAGGGGAGCCAGGGTGCACAGGGGGGTTTGGAGATCACTGAGGGGGGGGGGCAGGATGCACAGGGGGTGGAGAGCACTGGGGGGGGGGGGACTGGAGATAACTAATGGGGGGGAGCCAGGGTGCACAGGAGGGTGGAGAGCACTGGGGGGGAACTGGAGCTCACTGAGGGGGGGAGCCAGGGTGCACAGGGAGGTGGAGAGCACTGGGGGGGGGGACTGGAGATCACTGAGGGGGGGGGAAGGGTGCACAGGGGGGTGGAGAGCACTAGGGGGGAACTAGAGATCACTGAGAGGGGAGCCAGGGTGCACAGGGGGGTGGAGAGCACTGGGGGAGCCAGGGAGCATTGGGGGGAGCTGCAAAGCACTGTGGGGAGCTAAAGAGAACTGAGAGGAGGGGGGCTAAAGAGCACTGGGGGGCTGGAGAGGGGGGTTTGAAGAGCACTGGGGTGGGGGGCTGCTGGATAGCACTGGGGGGCCAGCAAAGGAATTTGTATATCAGGGGCGGTGGGACAGCTGCATAAAGAGGAATTGATCTTTCCATATATCTCCTGCGTCCGTTGAATGCCTGCAGGAGGCAGAGGAGGAGAATCAGGCATTCAGCGGGCGCAGGAGGAATATGAAAAGATCAATTCCTCTTTATGCAGCTGTCCCGGCCGCTTCTCCTATCCAGCGCATAGCACTTACCTTCTTCCCGCCCCCTGTGAGCAGCGCAGACTGAAGGAGCTGCTATTGCAGATGCCTTCACAGGGAGATGCATGCCGGGCACCTCTGAGCGGCCTGACACCCCCCCCATTGGTACGCCACTGGGTCCAGGGAATCTAGCAACTAGCTAGCTGTAAAGGGGGTGCCAGTGTGACCCTGAAGTGTCAGAGGGGGTGCCTAGTGAGAGGACCCTGAAGTGTCAGAGGGGGTGTCTAGTGAGAGGACCCTGAAGTGTAAAGGGGGCGCCAGCGGTTGGGCCCTGAAGAGTTAAGTGTACGGCATGCAGTGTACAGTGTTGAGAGTTGAAGCAGCACAAGCAGTTACAAGGAGCTACCTCAGTCAGTGAAGGGCTGGAGGGAGCTGTCCACCGGACTTTTGAGCCAAACAGAGTGTCAAGAGTCAAGTCGCACTACAGTCCAGGATTTTCTGAGTTAACCAGAGTGTTAAAGTCAAAGTTCTAGCACAGTTCAGCAAAACAGTGTTTTCAAGCGCCAGGAAGCGTTGGTCGGCATTCAGCTTGCGTCATGGCAGCGCTAGCAGGCATTTTTCTGCAAAGTGTCCCAGTTATACCTAGTTGAGCCAGAGGAGTATCCCACTCATTCCCTTCTCCCATCCCCATTATCAAATAAACAAAAACAAACCAAAGATGCCGGAATGGTCATTGTCTCTAATCTTACACTTGGGTTTTCAACTTAAATGTGTTGGAAGTGTTACCGGTAACCGTGGCAGACCCACCTCAGGCCAAATGCCTGGAAATATTGCTACAAGAATATTACATAATACTCTGAGTACTACATACTCTGCTGACCAGCTTTATGGAGATGCTGATTTAATTTTCCAGCAGGACTTGGCACCTGCCCACACTGCCAAAACTACCAATACCTGGTTTAATGATCATGGTATCACTGTGCTTGACTGGCCAGCAAACTCACCTGACCTAAACCCCATAGAGAATCTGTAGGGTATTGTTAGGAGTAAGATGAGAGACACCAGACCCAACAATGCAGACGAGCTAAAAGCCGCTATCAAAGCAACCTGGGCTTCCATCACACCTCAGCAGTGCCATAGGCTGATCACCTCAATGCCACGCGGCATTGATGCAGTAATTCATGCAAAAGGAGCCCCAACCAAGTATTGAGTGCAAACTATACTGTGCATGGACATACTTTTCACTAAGCCAACATTTCTGTATTAAAAATCCTTTTGTTTTTATTTGTCTTATGTAATATTTTAATTTTCTGAGATACTGAATGTTGGGTTTTCACTAGCTGTATGCCATAATCATCAAAATTAAAAAAAGAAAGACATTTTTGAAATATATCACTCTGTGTGTAACGCATCTATATAAAATATATGAGTTTCACTTTTTGAATTGAATTACTGAAATAAAATAACTTTTTGATAACATTCTAATTTTATGAGATGTATTTGTATATGTGATCCAGCACAGCAGGGCCGCACTGTAGCGGTTAAGCTACAGGAGGAGGTCCGGATTGGTTAAAGTGAGACTATCACTATCCAATGATGAAGCTTTTTTTGACATCTGTCCCTCGTTGTGGAAAATAACCCTCCCCAGAGACCCAATAGGAAGTGAGAGCAAATTGTGATAAATTAACAGAATGCCCTCTTAGAAATTGGTAACTAGAACGGGTGTCCCCCATTGGAAGCTTACCCCTCTATTACTCTTCCAGTGACAAATAATATTTTTGGATATTTTCTTACTTGACATTGGTCCATTATCCAAAGCCTACACCGTTTAGGGTGTATCTAAATCCAAGAACAAATCCAGTCCTTAGATGTGGTAGCTGCTTTCATTTTTTTTTTCCTTTTTGTTCACCTGGTGATCCTGCCAGTAACACCCTTTTTGTCCTAGGGTGACAATGCTCACTTACCATATCAGAGTCAGGCATTAAAACAAATATCCCCTAGATACGTACAGAAGAGAATGAATCCTACATTACCATGGTCTGGTTGGTGAACGGATCACTGTAGTTGATCTTCTGGATCGCACAGCGGTTCTCTCCAGGCTGACCGGGGTTTTTTAGTGGCGGGATATGATCATACAGATGATGTTCACAGCTTAGTAGTTCAGCTTTACCCGGATACAGAGCAATGCCTGTTACAAAAAAAAAAAAAAAAAAAAAAAATTAAGAACAATTTATTAGGTTCCATATTATAATCAAGAACTAAAAATATTTCTGTGAGGAAAATTCATTTTTTCAGTGTCCCTGTGCCTATGACTGTCAGGTTCTTACATAAAAAAAAAATGTATTATTACTATTTTATTATTTATGATTGGCTGTTCAGGCCCCTAGAACTGTCACAAGGGGGCAGGAAGAGAGTCCTCAGCCCTGTGCAAGCTACAAGTCAACCTTAGGAAAGGTTGTTGGTGTACAGAACACCCCCAGAGATGTCATTTCCTGCTTGTGTGATTGGGTGATTTTCCTAGAAGTCTGCACTAAGAGACAAGTCAAATTTTAGGCTTCCCCCACAATAGGAATTTTGGTTTTGGTGAGAAGTTCTCCCAAAGGGTTAAATGCTTCCTAACAGGATGCAGACCCTTTAGCTCTTCTCATTGCACCAACTGATGATAAAGAACCAGAACCTCCCATTCGGAATCTGCAAAGCGCATGATGAAACAAACAGCTTTTTCTCCAGAGCTGATAAAGGTAAGAATCTATTTTATTTTAAATTATGTAACACACTAAACTGGAATTGTCCCAAAAGGATTATAACTCTCCCTTAATGAAAAAAAAAAAGATAATATATATATTAGTGATCGACCGATATCGGTTTTTCGTTGCCGATACTGATATTTTGGCCAATGCATATCGGTATTGGCCGATATTGGCTGATATTTTTGTACATTTAAAAAAATATATATTTTTATTTATTTATTAATTTTCTTTTGACAGGTACTTTTGTGGAGGGATCTTGGGATCTAAAGTTTGGCTGTGTTGAATGCTGTCATTTTTTTTTAATCTGGCGCCAGACAGTATCCAGAAGTGATGTCACTCATGACATCACTTCCAAGTTTTTGCATGGAGACCCGATCAGAGCCGAATGCGGCTTTGATCGGCTCTTCGGCGGCCATGCAGGCTGGTTGCCTGGGTCTCATCCCCCCCTCCCGGGCTGGTTGCCTGGGTCTCGCCCGGAAGGCGGCAGGAGCAGGGGCAGACTGGCAACTTTTGGCCCAGGGGGCAAGTACAAACCAGAGGGCCATTGTGCAGCGACTCGACCCCCCCCCCCCTCGCACTCTCCCTCTACCCATCCTCCTCCCGACCCCCATTCCAGGCTGAAGCCCTGTTCCAGGTACTCTCTACTCACAGGCTGAATCCAGGTTCTCAACCTGGCCAGCAGGTGGCGGTTGGTGGGAGCTGGGACAGCTCGGTTGGGGCTGGCCAGGGGAGGAGAGTCTCCAGTGGGGCATGGAACCGGCCTCTGCTCAGACACAGTTTGCACAATCTATGGTGGGGAGGGAGGCCTGCGCTCTGTCCTTGTCTTCAACCCGCACTCAGTAGGTCAGTGGCAGGGGCTTTTTACTTCTCTTCACCAGGAATCCTTTAGGGATGTCTGTGGAAGAAGCAGTGCAGCCTTTTTACAGGACTTCAGAGTGGCCCAGGGGGCAATTGCCCCCCTGCCCCCTGGCCCAGTCCTCCCCTGGGTGGGGGGGGACGTCCCCTCCTGCTCCTTGTAATGACAGCCGAGCGGCTTCTCAGACGCATTGGTTGTCATTACAAGAAAGCCGACCGTCGGCTATGGATGCTGGTACCGGGGTGATGCCTCTAGCTGCTGGCATTACTCTGGTACATGCACTTTTACCGAACTATCAGTAATATTGGTAAACTCAGGGGCTGATTCTGATTTATCAGGAAAAGTGCATATTGGTCCTCGATATATCGGCTTTGACGATAATCGGTCGATCCCTAATATATATATAAATATATACAGTATATATATAAATATTATAATATATCACTGGGATGAGCACTAAATCTAAACTTGAGAAGAAATCAAGGTCCTGTGTACAGCCTGGCCCAGGACCTATGGATCCACCTCATGCAGAAAGCACATATCCCTGCACTTTATAAAATTTAAAACATCACTTTCACATGCTAGCCAGGAACATGTTTACCAACCTACCCATTTGACTATTGAATATAATACTGTATATTCAAGTATAGGCAGATTAAGGTAGAACTACAAGCAAAACATTTTTTTCATTTTGGATAGAGTAAGGAAAGGTTATAACCCCTGTTGATTTATTTTTTGCCATTGGTGCCCCACTGGGAGATTTACCTTCACTTCATGTCCATAGTCAAAACAGGAAGTGAGAGGAAATCCCCCCCTTGCACATTAATTTCTTGCTGACTGCCCCACGTACATTTACTGCGGGGCAGTGGCTCCTCTGCGCAAAATCACGTACAGGTACGTGATTTTGCACTGCCGGTCTGTGCAGGTGATCCACTCCCGCTGTGATTGTCCACCAGGACCCACTGATCGTTCCCGACAGAAGCAGAGCGGTGGTCTGCTTATGTAAACAAGGCAGATTGCCGTTCTGTTAGTAGGGAAGACAAAGATCTTGTGTTTCTGCTAAGCAGGAACACGGATCTCTGTCTTCCCATAGTTAAAGCACCTCCACACAGTTAGAAAGCACTCCCTAGGCACCCATTTAACCCTTTGATCACCCCTTCCCTGCTAGTGTCATTAGCACAGTGACAGTGCATATTTTTTTAGCACTGATCACTGTATTGGTGTCCCTGGTCCCCAAAAGTGTCACTTAGTGTCCGTCGCAATGTCGCAGTCCTGTAATAAGTCGTTGATTGCCGCCATTACTAGTAAAAAATAAATAAATAAGAATTCCATAAAAATATCTCAAAGTTTGTAAACGCTATAACTTTTGTGCAAACCAATCATTATCCACCTATTGGGATTTTGTTTTACCAAAAATATGTAGCAGAATACATGTTGGCCTAAAATTATAAAGAAATTAGTTTTTTTTCCATTTTTTTTAATAGATATTTTTTATAGCAGAATGTAAATATATATATATATATATATATATATATATATATATATATATATATTTTTTTTTTTTTTTTTTATGTTTATAGCGCAAAAAATAAAAACCGCAGAGGTCATCAAATACCTCCAAAAGAAAGCTCTATTTGTGGGGAAAAAGGGACATCATTTCTTTTTTTGGGTACAGCGTCGCACGACCGCACAATTTTCAGTTAAATTAATGTAGTGCCGTATCTCAAAAACATGGCCTGGTCGTGAAGGGGGGTAAACCTTCTGAAGGGCAAGTGGTTAAGGGAAATCCCTTGGGGACCCCAAGGCTATCAGAACTAGTGTCCCCATTGGAAGATTTCTCCTCAATTACTTTTCTGGGGACAACCCAAAGTTTTAGATTTTCTTTTACTTTCAACGCTAATAGTAAACAGGACAAATAGAGAGGACAAATCTCCCCAATGGGGGGCACAGACAGTAATAAACACTGACAGATGTTCTAATCCATCTCCAATCCATCCAAAACTAAAGAAGATGTTTTGTCTTTGTACTTTAAAGTGGTAGTAAACTGCAAAAAAACCTCCATAAAAATGGTCCCCTGCAGGATAATAACATAATGTGCTAGTATGTATTGCATACTATCATATTATGAAAGACTTACCCTAGAATGAAGCCCTCAGAAGGTGCGCTGTCACTGTTGACAGGGCTTTCATCTTCATCCAGTCTTTCTTCGTGAGCTTCGGCTGCTTGAATGGCCAAGCTGCGATGATGTCACTTCTGCGAATCATGGCCACGGCACAGCTCTCTCAATGGATGGTATGTCGTCCATTGAGATTGCAGTGTTCATGCTCCAGTGACATCACCGGCTGCTATTATGGTAAATATCTCCTAAACTGTGCACGTTTAGGAGGTATTTACTGTACCTACAGGTAAGCCTGATCATAGGCTTACCTGTAGGTACTAATAAACAAGGTGGGCTTTATTACCACTTTAAGTCTAAAAAAACATCCCACTTACCAGGAGCCTCATATATATCGACTTCCTTATATGAGACAGACATGACCGGGTGCTTGAGCTTCTCCCGAAAGTCCGTTATGGTTTGGTAGACCAGGAACACGGCGACGCCCATCAGCAGTAAATAGACAAAGATTAGCAAAACCGAGAAAACATTCTTCAGACAAGTCCTGCTGAAACGTACCGGAGGGCTATTCCTGTCCAACTCTGAATGGGAATGAGAAACCGAGAGATCAGCGAAACCCAACTCATGTGCATCAAAATAATGTTCCTACAGGAAAGTAAAATGAGAGTGCAACACCAAAGATTTAGGAGTTCAAGAGTACAGAAACAAAGATAAAAGCCAATGCGTTTCAGGGGCTACAATGTTCCACCTTCATCAGGGCTTAAAGCGGAGTTCCAGGCACAAAATCGACCTTTTTTTTTGTGCCCATCCGCTTGGTCTCCTTCACCTGAAAAGGAATTGGATAGTTAGGTATATTTTTATTTTTTACTCACCTTGTAATTGTAGATAGAAAATACTCACCTATTCTCTACTTCCTCCCTCTGCGCAGCGGCTCCGTCGTCACTTCCTGTCTTGCGATGATTCCTGGGAGCTGAACGTCGTCGCTCCCAGGAATCAATGCGACGGCACCGGCCCAGGTCGTCACTTCCGGGGCCACGCCGCATTCCCTGCTAAACAGCTTCTGGGCATGCATTCCACAATAGCTAGCCTCTGGGCATGCCCAGAAGCTGTGGAGGAATGCGGCGCCGCACCGGAAGTGACGAGAGGGGCCAGTGCAGGCGCATTCTGGGAGAAGAAGACACGGAAGAGGACGCAGAAGAGGATCGTGCCGGCTTCAGCTGCCCACAACAGAGATGGAAACGTTGGAGAAGAAATTTTATAAGTGAATATTTCTTCTTGCAGGTAAGTGCGAACCGGGACAGATCAGAGGCTAGCTATTGTGGAATGTACTAGCCCTGACTGTCCCGGGGGTATGTTTATTGAAAAAAAGTTTTCGTGCCCGGAACTCCGCTTTAAAGTGCTGTGTGGGACTATTTTAGATGTCGAAGCGCACTTTTGGAGAAGAGGAGCAAAGCAGCCAATTATTCTTGAGTAAAATCACCTTTAACTCCATTACTCTACACATAACAGCTCTTTAAGCCATAATGATGGAGGAACATTGTAGACCTCAAAAACATTAGCTTGTTATCATTATACCAGGGACAGTAAAAGGGGTGGGCAGTAGCATCAGCTGCCCTGGGCATAATGGTTTACTGTAGGGATTGGGGCGCCTTCCTTCTGTTGCAAGGATGACAGGAGTAGTGACAGCGGCAGTGATTTTGACAAGCAAGTGACTGCTGGGCGTAGGATCCCCTAAGTTTGGCATCTTTGCCCTGGGCATTAAATGACCTTTTCCAGGCACTGCTTTAGACTTCTGGATTCCCAACCCTTCATTTTAGCGCTCATTTTTCCTACACTTTTTCTGGATTCAGCCAAGGTTACCCTGCGGATGTGACAAGAAATCGTCACATGTACAAAAAAAAAATAAATGGGATATTTAACATACCGTAAATCCATTTCTCTGATGTTCATTGACAGACACAGCTTCTGATTCCTCTTAACCATTGGGTTATACTGCCCCCTACAGGAGTAGGACACTAGGTGGGAAAAAGCTTGACAATTCCTATGGGCAGTCCCAGGGGGTGTACACCCACACTCAGCTATAGGCACTCCGTTTTGTTACAAGCAGTGTCAGAAGAAAGCCAACTCCATAGAGGGGTGGATGTTGTGTCCATCAATGAACATCAGATAAAAGGATTTTACAGTAAGTCAAAAATCCCATTTTCTCTTCCGTTCATTGGCGGACACAGCTCCTGGTTCTTCCTAACCATTGGGACCTCCCAAAGCAGTGTTAAACATGAGGGTGGAAAACAGCAGAAAAAAATTTCCAAGGCTAACCATAGCCAACCAGGTAATATGGAGCTCAACCATAAACGACTGGAGCTCACCTAAAAAAAACAATACACCCTCAAAGAGGATCAGGTCCTCTAAACAGCAGCCTGCAAAAACCTGCTGCCAAAAGAAGCATCCGCAGATGCCAACACATCCACTTTATAAAACTTTGTAAAAGTGTGCACCGACGACCAGATGGCCGCCTTGCAAACCTGCGTCACTGAAGCCTGATGACGGAATCACTGTCTGTCGGATCCATCTGGAAACGGTTGCAGCAGAAACGCCCAACCCTTTTCGAGGTCCATCTGTGAGTACAAATAGTGAGTCTGACTTCCTAAAAGACTCCGTAGCTGCCAGGTACACCCTGATTACCTGAACCACATCCAGGAAATGCAGAGCAATTTCCTTAGGATGTTTACGCCTGGGACATAGGGAAGGCGACACAATGTCTTCATTCAAATGGAAATCAGAGACAACCTTTGGAAGGAACAACGGACAGGGACGAAGAACCACCTTAGCAACAGGTAAGATGAATGACAAGACAACGCTGTCAGCTCCGACACCCTGCACGCAGAAGGAATAGCCACCAAAAGGCCACCTTCTGGGACAACGTAAGTAGGGGTACCTCCTGATAGTGGGAGAAGGGAGATTCCTGGATAACTGACAACACCAATTTGAGGACCCACGGCAGTAATGGAGTCCGCACTGGAGGAACCAAGTGTCAAGCTCAATGGATAAAAGGTACACACCAAGGAAAGTGTGGCCAATGGACGTTGAAAGAAAACTGTCAAGGCCAAAACCTGGTCCTTGATGGTACTCAAGGCCGGGCGCTGCTCAAGAAAAACCAAGATCCGAGCCAGGGAAAAGGAGTGAGGGAGAACCCCAAAAGACTAACACCACGCAATGCACGTCTTCCAAATACAATGATAGTTCTTCCCAGAGGTAGATTTTCTAACCTTCAATCACAGGAACAAAATAACAAAGATAGGAAAAATCCATTTAAAAAGGAAAAAAATTGCCAGGACCAGAGATCCTAGCAAGGAACTGACTAGGCAGAACAAATCTGAGTGCCTATAGCTCAGAGTGGGAGTATACCCCCTGGGACTGCCCACAGGCGTAGTCAAGCTTTTTCCTGCCTAGTGTACTACTCCTGTAGGGGGAAGTAAAACCCAATGGTTAAGAAGAATCAGGAGCTGTGTCTGTCAATGAACGAAAGAGAAAAGTGTTTTTTTTTTTTCCTGCCAATGATTGGACTTAAATTGGTTGTAAACCATTCCACATACCCAGTGAGAAGACTGGCCTCAGGTGATACTCCTACATAAGTTGTATCTTCCTATCTGCAGCCTTCTCTTCTCTACATCTGTTGAAAGTACTGAATTTTAAAGCCTGTCTGGGAGTTGAGAAAAAAGGGGGCAGAGAGCTGGAGTTACACACTGAGTTCAATGAGGAGAGCTCTGACAGCTGATTGGAGGGAAGGTACACACACACTTTACACAGCACACAGGAATAGAGCGAAGGCTGTCAATCAAGTGGAGATCCTCCCCCTTTCACCATTTTTCTCAGTGTCAGGAAGACTTGTTAGAAAATACTCATACTGATAGCAGAGGAAGAAAGCAGCAGACAAAGGTGACACTTAGTGCTCTTAATTGAGACAAGAACACAGTATAGAGGGATATGCTTTATTCATATTTTATGTCTGAGGTTTACAACCACTTTAACCTACTTGCTACCAGAGCTGCTTTTGTGTTTTTTGTTAACCACTTGCCGACTGCTCACAGTATATTTACTGCGGCAGTCAGCCCCTCACAGGCAGAGCGACGTAGGTCTACGTCGCTAGCCTGTGAGGCTCTGGGGAGCGAGCGCGCGCCCGCGGAGGCGCGATCCCGCTCCCGCGCGTTCACGGACCCCCCCGCGCGTGTGACCGGCGGACCCGATGTCCGCCGGTCACTCGGCGATCGTCTGGGGAGAGGGAGAAAGTCAGGCGGCTTGTGTAAACAAGCCACCTGTCATTCTCCTCAGTGTAAAAACACTGATCACACGGATCTACTATGTAGAACCATTGATCAGTGTCCTTACAGCTCAAGCCACAGCCAATCACAGTAGAAAGCACGCCCCTAGGGACACACACAGCCCCTCCCTCCCAAATAAAGTTAACCCCTTCACTACCAGTGTATTTTTACAGTAACAGTGCATATGTATAGCACTGATTACTGTAGAAATGTCACTGGTAACCCCAAAAGTGTCAAAAATGTCAGTCAAGGGTCCGATCTGTCCGCCCCAATGTTGCAGTACCGCAAAAAAAAAAAAATCGCAGATCGCCGCCATTACGCGTTAAAAAAAAAAACAACAAAAATGACAAAAATCTTTCCCTTTGTTCGTAAACACGATAACTTTTGTACAAACCAATAAAAATACGCTTTTTGCGATTTTTTTTACCAAACATATGTAGCCTAAAACAAATTGGCCGAAAATGTTAAAAAATTTTGATTTTTACATTTTTTTTTGGGGAATTTCATATAAAAAAATGTGAAAAATATTATTTTTGCAAAATTTACGCTCTTTTTTTGTTTATAGCGCAAAAAGTAAAAAGCGCACAGGTGATCAAATACCACCAAAAGAAAGCTCTGTTTGTGGGAAAAAAAGGACGTCAAATTTGTTTAGGTACAGCGTCGCACGACCGCGCAATTGTCCGTTAAATTCACGCAGTGCCGAATCGCAAAATATCCCCTGGTCGTTTAGCAGGAAAATCGTCCGGGGCTAAAGTGGTTAAAAAAATGATTTTAGGCCTGATGCTTAGTTAAAACCTGCAAACAGATTTGCTTTACAAATGTGCATGCATTACTTCAAGATTCCAAAACAAGCAGAACGATGTACAAGTGAATGAAAAAAAAAGAAATTTAACTTGGGAACAAAAATTTAAAATCTTTGCAACACAGAAAAACAGTAAGCTTTTGATTATTGTTCTCATATCAATATTTCTTTGAAAAGAATAATACACAATAATAGACATACACATCTTAGTCATGTCACAAGACTCTCCTCCGATTGCAGAGTTCTCTCTTAACAAAATGAATGCGGTGTTCCAGCTGTGGAAAAAAATTATTAAAAGTCAGCAGCTAAAAATACTGTAGCTGCTGACTTTTAATATATAGACACTTACCTGTCCAGGGAGCCTGCGATGTCAGCTGCCATTCACTGTAAGGGAAACCAACAATGAAGCTTTTCGGCTTCACAGCCGGCTTTCTATTGCGCATGCGCGCTGCACATTCTGATTGGCTTGGCGGCGGGGGAAGGAGAAATTGGACGGATCTTCCAAGGGACGGCGCCGCGGAGCTGTCTCATGGAAGTGGGGAAGGGTACCTGTCATAAACAGGTACCCATTCCTCCCTCCCCCCTGAAAGGTGCCAAATGTGGCACTGGAAGGGGGGGGGGGGGCGAGGAGGAAGCAAATGAGTGGAAGTTCCACTTTTGGGTGGAACTCCGCTTTAAGTAAAACATTCCAGTCTCCACATTGCATTAAACATTGCAACATCTGCAGTCCCAGGTGGTGTCTTTTGGGGGTGTTTGGGGATGTTGAGCTTCCTACCAAGACTAAGTTGTCTTTGAGATTACTACTTTATTATGCCAGTGGTATTGTATTGGATTCGGCCTGAACCCTTACATATTGGTCTGTGGAAATGAGTCATAAACCAACACCTCCCTTTATACAAAATAACTTATGAGGCTGGACCAGTCTTTCTCAACCTTTTCAACACAGAGGAACCCTTGAAATCATTTTCAGGTCTCCGGGAACCCCTGCTAAAAATGACTATATTTACAACTCATGATACATTAGTGTGATGGTCACTGGGAAGAATGCTCCTTACACTTGTGGACATTGGGAAGAATTACCTTCTTCCAGATAGCTAAAAAGAGCAATGGTGTCAGGGGAACTTATCTGAGAGGCAGAAATTACTCAATGCTCAAGGAACCCCTAACAACATCTGGAGGAACCCTAGGGTTTTACGTAACCCTGGTTGAGAACCACTGGGCTAGGGGCTGCCCTACGAAATTCACCACAATTTGTGGTCCTTGGCTAGACTCACAAGACACGAGTGACTCCTTGCTAAGTATAATATCTAGCCCTCCTCACTATGGAATATTTATAATGCTGACAACATACTAGAGGCATTTCATGATATGTGAATTTAATAGGTAACTATGTTGCTTGCAATCATTTTCCCTACATGGGAAGAAAGGTTTTAGATTTACTTTGTTTCACTCTGGTTTCTTTACTGTTCTTTAAAAAGCGACAAACAGATTTGAGTGATTAAGAGGTATGTTTCAGTATGTTCTCTCCTTATAATACTGATAGCCTGTACTCGCATTCTGGTGTATAATATTATGTTGACGTTGAATTGCTGAGATGTATTCTTATGCTTTTCATTGTATATAGCCTGTATGCCCCTTCTATTTCTTTCAATAAAAACCAAGTAAAGTGATTGCAAAGGCAGAAGGTTTTTTTTTACCTTCATGCGTTCTATGCATGAAGGTAAAAAACCTTCTGGGTGCAGCTCTCCCCCAGCCCTCCCTCTTAAATCTTACATGAGCCCCGTCTCGATCCAGTCATGTGCATGAGAGCAGTAGTTCTCCTGCCAGGTATCCTGATTGGTTGTATAGCAAATACTACTCTCCCTTGCCGGTCAGAGAGGAGATCTTTCTGATCTCTTTGCCTGGCGATTCGGAGTGAAAGATAAGTGTAGAAGCACTTTTCTTATGGCAGAACTGGTCAGAAGGAGATTTTTCCCATCTCCCAGCCAGCACACAGAGCGCTACTACCTAGGCACACCCAACACACCTGTGTGCATGCCTATGTTGTTTGGTAAAAACCTGCTAAAAGGGATCTTGTTAACAACATCTAAACCCTATCAACAGATGGCTAAGGCTTAAAGCTGAACTGCAGCTTAGCTTCAGTCTTCCACAGTTTTACATGCTCCTCTCCTGTACTGAAATTGCTGATTTTACTGCAAACTGTGGGATTCTCATATCAGATAAGTCCTACTTTATTCCCTGGCTGGAGGACATCCAACTTCTTCTAGTGCTTTTCTCCCCAGCCTTACTGCCCCCGGCCAATTGAGTTGCCTCAGCATGGCATGCAGATGATGCAGTCGTTACCTAGGGTGGTCTGCTTCCAAATTCTGCCTGCCCTGGAACGCTCCACCAGAAATAGAAAAGGTCACATTATAGCCACTAGATGGAGCTGATGATCACAGAAAAAGAATAGTTATTTACTGGGATCCAGCTTTAAAAGTGCTTACCCAGCATGCTTACATTGTGTCAGTTCAGCCCTACCCTTTATGTTTTACGACTTCATCAGGTGTATGGAGAGGGTGTTGTATTGAAACCTCTTAGACTGTGATAATAAAATCTTACCTTCAAACAGGTTCTAATACATCACAGTTGTAATGTTTCTATGAAGGTCATACTCACCTGGTACAGTAGTAGAGGTAGGGTCATCCTGGTCATCCTCTTCCTCATCCTCCAGTATCTCTATATCCTCCTGAGGCTGCTCCGTCTCTTCACTCAACTACAGAGGAGAAATTAGGTACAGTTTTACTTGTTAGCACTTAAAACCCATAGTCACATCACTCCCTTCTTATATCAGTGACAGTATGGATCTTTTAGATCAACTTCCACCTTATACTTGGGAGTCCACCTACAAATGGCTTTCATTGGATGTCAGTTCATTGTATACTTCAATTCCTCATGATGTAGGCAGGGGCAGACTGGCAACTCGGCCCAGGGGGCAAGTACAAACCAGAGGCCCATGGTGCAGCGGCTCTGCTCCAGAAACTCTCTACTTACCAACTGAATCTGGGTTCCTGACCTGGCCAGCAGGGGGTGTTTGGAGGGAGCTGGGACAGCTCGGTTGGGGCTCGCCGGGGGAGGAGAGTCTCCAGTGGGGCATGGAACCGGCCTCTGCTCAGGCACAGTTTACACCATCCATGCTGGGGGGGCAGGGGGAGATCTCCGCTCTGTCACTATCCATGCTTGGGAGATCTGCGATCTGTCTTTGTCTTCAACTCAGTAGGTCATCGGTGGGGACTTTTTACTTCTGTCTGGAACATAATTATTTTCAATTTGATGGACAATTCTTTTTACAACACAAGGGTACAGCTATGGGCTCCCATTTTGCTCCTAGTTATGTTCATTTAACCATGGGCTTTTGGGAAAATGCACACATTTGGCAGGATAATCCTTTTCTTTCTCATCTCATCTATTATGGCAGGTATATAAATGACATCATTATCATCTGGGATGGGTCTATCATATTAGTGGAGGAATTTGTTGCTCATTGCAACAATAACCCATTTGGCTTGTCCTTCACCCATGTGATTGATCCCAATACTCTTGCGTTCTTGTATATAGAACTTGGCCATTGCGATAATACCAACATTGCCAAAAAACATTTTAAATCCACAGCTGGCAACTCTTATTTGCATTTTTCGAGCTGCCACCACCCTCGTTGGGTACGTATTACGTAACATCCCCAAGAGCCAATTCTGCAGATTAAAACAAAACTGTACCAGGAATGAGGACTACGTCGAACAAAGCACGGTGCTTAAACAGAAGTTTAATCTGCAGAATTGGCTCTTGGGGATGTTACGTAATACGTACCCAACGAGGGTGGTGGCAGCTCGAAAAATGGTTGGGGCTCGCCGGGGGAGGAGAGTCTCCAGTGGGGCATGGAACCGGCCTCTGCTCAGACACAGTTTACACCATCCATGCTGGGGGGGCAGGGGGAGATCTGCGCTCTGTCACTATCCATGCTGGGGGGGGGGGGGGCGGGGGGAGATCTGCGATCTGTCTTTGTCTTCAACTCAGTAGGTCATCGGTGGGGACTTTTTACTTCTCTTCACCAGGAATCCTTTAGGCATGTCTGTGGCAGAAGCGGTGCAGCCTTTTTATGGAGCATCAGATCCACCCAGGGGGCAATTTCCCCCCTGCCCCAGTCCTCTCCTGGATGTAGGTATATGTGCTGTCAATCATTTCTTAGCCACTCAATCACATTTCAATGACAGACAAGCTGGGTTCATTCTTGAAGCCATGCGCTTCTGTCTGGAACATAATTATTTTCAATTTGATGGACAATTCTTTTTACAACACAAGAGTACAGCTATGGGCTCCAATTTTGCTCCTAGTTATGTTCATTTAACCATGGCATGGGCTTTTGGGAAAATGCACACATTTGGCAGGATAATCCTTTTCTTTCTCATCTATTATGGCAGGTATATAAATGACATCATTATCATCTGGGATGGGTCTATCACATTAGTGGAGGAATTTGTTGCTCATTGCAGCAATAACCCATTTGGCTTGTCCTTCACCCATGTGATTGATCCCAATACTCTTGCGTTCTTGTATATAGAACATGGCCATTGCGATAATACCAACATTGCCAAAAAATATTTTAAACCCACAGCTGGCAACTCTTATTTGCATTTTTCGAGCTGCCACCACCCTCGTTGGGTACGTATTACGTAACATCCCCAAGAGCCAATTCTGCAGATTAAAACATAACTGTACCAGGAATGAGGACTACGTCGAACAAAGCACGGTGCTTAAACAGAAGTTTGCTGACAAGGGGTTCCTAGTGGAGCAGGCACACTCTAGCTCAGTCCTGTGCTGCACAGAGATAGAGATAGGTCCCATATGATACTATGTGTAGATTTGTTACGCAATTCCATAGTCAATTTCATAAAATGGAAAAGCGTTCTCTAAACATTGGACCATACTTCTACAAGATCCATATTTAAAGAATACAATTGGAGAACGTCAAAAATTCTCATTTAGGAAAGCCACTAATATAAAGAACAAAATTGTGCCTAGTAAGGTCTGCCCCTCTTGTGCACCTACAGTTGGTAATCTGAGCATGTTCTGTCAGCTTACGGGCATGTACCAATGTAAGAAAAAAGCCTGCCTGACATGCCAATTTTTTTACTTATGGACAGAACACGTTCATAGCCTATGAGAAGACCTATCATATCTGAACTTTTGAAAACTGTTCTTCGTAATATGTAGTCTATGGCCTCACTTGCCCCTGTGGCCTCTTGTATGCAGGCCGTACAATTAGAACATTGTGTGCTTGGTTTGGGGAACACAAACGGCTTGTTGAAAAAGGCACGACCAAAGAAGCTTTGAAGCATAGTGTCCCTAGACATTTTGAGGTTATGCACAATGATCGAACTGCTGGCCTTGGTGTTTGGGTGATTGAATCCATACCAGGGAGTCTCCCCCCTTGCCGAACGTTTTAAGTGTTTGTGCAAGTGGGAGACTTTTTGGATTTATACCCTCAATTCCCTCACTCCGCATGGGTTGAATGAGGAGATTGAGATTAGTTCCATTATTTAGATAGATATACATTAATCAAAAAATTGTTTTTTTTTTTTATAATATCTTTTTATAATTCTTCCATATACACTATGTTTTATAATATGTTTTTAATCATTTTTGCTATTTAGCATGATTATTTTTAGATTAAGATTGTGCTTTTTATATTGCCTTATATATAGGATGTACATAGTATTGTATTGCGGGCCACTGTGTCACTTGATATTATTTCCTCATCGTATTCCCCTCCCATTTTATTTGTCACTCCGCCTCCTGTGTGTATATATTCTGGGAGAGAGTTGTTTACCTATCAGCTTTGAGGAAGGAGCCGTGGGTGGCTCTGAATTGCGTTAGCCACGCCCAGTCCATGCCCCCTGTGTTGACGTCACACCCATACCAGGAACTTGGTGGTGTGTACACATGCGGTCCCATAGCGGCGGCCGAGAGGCCTTCTGCTCCCAGCCGACAGTACATCCCCCACACAGTTAGAAAGCACCTCCTAGGAACACATTTAACCCTTTGATAGCCCCTGGTGTTAACCCTTTTCCTGCCAGTGTCATTAGTACAGTAACGGTGCATATTTTTAGCACTGATTACTGTAGTAATGTCACTGGTCCCCCCAAAAGTGTCAAAAATGTCAGTTAGGGGTCCAATCTGTCCGCTGCAATGTCGCAGTCCCGCTTAAAGTCGCTGATCCCCGCCATTAATAGTAAAAAAATAAATAAAAATTTCATAAATCTTTCCCCTAGTTTGTAGATAACTTTTTGTGCAACCAATCAATATACATTTACTTTAATTTTGTTTACCAAAAATATGTAGCAGAATACAAATTGGCTTAAAACGATGAAAAAATTAGATTTTTAATTGGTAATGTTATATAGCAGAAAGTGAAAAATATTGTTTTTTTTAGAATGTCGCTTTTTGTTTGTTTATAGCGCAAAAAATAAAAATTGCAGAGGTGATCAAATACCACCAAAAGAAAGCTCTATTTGTGGGAAAAAAAGGACATCCATTTTATTTGGGTACAGCGTCATACGATTGCACAATTGTCAGTTAAATTAATGCTACATTCATTTGGTAAGAGGCTATTTGGTTTCTTTTCCACCAAGTGCGAAGAGGCGCACTATCCCTCCCACTGCACAGGGAATCATCACTCGGGAGGTTGGCTGTGGTTTTGCCCTTATTAAATTTTTCTGCTGGTAAGAAGCAAGCCCTTAAGGTGGTGGGATTCAAATATATATATCCAACACGTATGGTTGTGAATATTCATCATGAGATCTCACTTCATCACTTGAAGATCACATCATTTTTGTTCATTTAGAACTTCAGGGTCTTGGTCATTGTGCTGTGGGACATTTTTTGTGGACTTCACTAGACCCCACGAGAGGGTTTCTGTGCACCATTATTTTGATTTTGGGTGTATTTTTATGTTTGATTACATAGGTTAAGAATTCATCATGTCAGTGTGCACTTTTGGCATTGTTATTATTGGTACCACACCCCCCTGTTGGGGGACTTTCATATATTTTTATATATTTTCATTTATATATTTGTTTTAAGACCACATCAACATTTTTCACCTTGTATTGTCACTTTCACAGGTATTATACCTGTGGTTCATATCACTTCACCAGTGTCATCAATTAAGTTTAGCGCACCAAACAATTTTATTTTTCATTTTAATTTTCTCCAATTAGATAGTTGGATCTTTGGTTGCAGCAAATTTACAATCATCAGCGCACCCTTTACACATACATGAACTTTAATGGCATCCCAGTCTTAGTCCGTAGGGTTCAATATTGAGTTGGCCCACCCTTTGCAGCTATAACCGCTTCAACTCTTCTGGAAAGGCTGTCCACAAGGTTTAGGAGAGTGTCTATGGGAATGTTTGACCATTCTTCCAGAAGTGCATTTGTGAGGTTGGGTTGAGGTCTTTATGGACCTTGCTTTATGCACTGGTTCAAATAATTTGGTGGAGGGGGGATTATGGTGTGGGGTTGTTTTTCAGGGGTTGGGCTTGGTCCCTTAGTTCCAGTGAAGGGAACTCTTAAGAGGTCAGCATACCAAGACATTTTGGGCAATTTCATGCTCCCAACTTTGTGGGAACAGTTTGGGAATGGCCCCTTCCTGTTCCAACATCACTGTGCATGAGTGCAAGTGCAGTGCAAAGCAAGGCCCATAAAGACATGGATGATCAAGTTTGGGGTGAGGCACTGATGTTGAACGAGAAGGCCTGGCTTGCAGTCTCCACTTAAATTCATCCCAAAGGTGTTCTATTAGGTTGAGGTAAGGACTCGGTGCAGGCCAGTCAAGTTCCTGGGACATCGCTGGAATTAAAGGGCCAAGCCCAACCCCTGAAAAACAACCCCACACCATAATCCCCCCTCCACCAAATGATTTGAACCAGTGCATAAAGCAAGGTCCATAAAGACATAAATGAGTGACCTGACCTACACCCAACCTCACAAATGCCCTTCTGGAAGAATGGTCAAACATTCCTATAGACACACTCCTAAACCTTGTGGAAAGCTTTTCCAGAAGACTTGAAGCCGTTATAGCAGCAAAGGGTGGGCCAACTCAATATTGAACCCTACAGACTAAGATGCCATTAAAGTTCTTGTGCGTGTAAAGGCAGGTGTCCCAATACTTCTGGTAATATAGTGTACCATTGACTGCTTTGCAATTTCAAGAAACAACTGGACACAGTGTCCCCCAGACATTGTGTCACCAAAACAGGATCTGAGCAGAAATATCCAGTGGGGAGTTTTTTTTTTATGATTGGGGGGGCGGCGCCCCTGCGCCCCCTATTGACCGGCCGCCACTGGGGGAAACCACAACAGAAATCTAACAGAGATTCTACTCCTTCCCCACATTTACCAAAACTTTATCACTTTATGAATCATCACATTTTAGAAAGAGTGGTAAAGGTTCCAACATGTCCCAGGTTTCTGCATCTTCCTATGACCCCACTGGGAAGATTTCCCCTTACATTTTATCCCTGTGATACCACAGGAAGAACTTAAGGAAATGCGGAGCCAGGTAAGCCTAGACAGCAATACAACACAAATGCTACTAAAGAAATTCATGGAATTTTGTTCTGTGACCCAGTGAAAAGATCTCTCATCTTCTCCTGTCCCTGCGGCACAGTATTATCAATACAGGAACGGAGCAGAAATTTCCAGTTTGGACACTACAGCTGAAATCGGACAGATTCTACAGGCATTTCTTCCCCACATTTACAAGAATAGCCACGAAAAAAAAAAAAAAAAAAAAAAAAAGCTTTGTCTAGGGTTGGGCTTTGAGGATAGCAAAATCATGAATGGAGTAGGACTAACATTAGGCAGTTTGCTGTTCCACTGCCATGTAAAGAAGGGCATCCCTGGCATCCAGCTGTCTTTGCAGGCCTGTTCCTCCCTTATTGACAGCTATAGGCATGATGAACATACAGAGGGATGGTGGGGGTACTTTTATTGACCATCCACACTTTCTAAAGAAAGAGCCAGTTTACTGTCCTTCAGACTTTAGGGGGGGGGGGGGGCAGGACTGTGGCCAGTGGGAAATTGTCCTGGCATCAGTGGGAGTAAACAGTGCCCCATCTTTATATTAGGGGGAGGAATAGTACCCCATTTTGGGTGTCACTTGTAGGAATTATGCCCCATTGTTGGTGTCAGTGGGAGGAATAGTGTCTCCTATCTGTGGGAGGACTATTGCCTGAAGGGCCAAAAAAAGGCAAGCAAAGGGTCCCATCCGGCCCCCTGGCCGTAGTTTGGAGACCACTGATTTAAAGGAACAAGGGGCTGTGTACACATACAGGTACCGGGTCCAGGGACTTATCAAAGCATTTTTCCAATCTTCCAGAACTTTCCTATGACATGCTATGGTGTCCTTGAAGTGCCCGATCAGAGTTGACACAGCTGAAGTAAATCCTTACAGATTGGTGGATGAGGAAGTCAGCCAGGGAATTTTTCACCCTTGAAAAGCAAATCACTGATATAGTTCAGGCCAACAAAATAACAGATTCTTATGAGAGCCTCAAGGGTGCCGATTCCAGAACAGGATGCCCTTCAGGTTCCAGAAATGATCATACAGCGGTGATCGAAAGTTTGGGCACCCCAGGTAAAAATTTGTATTAATGTGCATAAAGAAGCCAAGGAAAGATGGAAAAATCCCCAAAAGGCATCAAATTACAGATTAGACATTCTTATAATATGCCAACAAAAGTTAGATTTTATTTCCATCATTGACACTTTTAAAATTACCGAAAACAAAAAAATGGCGTCTGCAAAAGTTTGGGCACCCTGCAGAGTAAATATCTTGTACTGCCCCCTTTGGCAAGTATCACAGCTTGTAAACGCTTTTAATGCACATTAATACAAATTTTTACCTGGGGTGCCCAAACTTTCGATTACCACTGTATGTCTACCTGACCTTGCCAGACAAGCCTTCCCTAAACAAGAATTGATCACGTGGGTTAAGGCCCGTACACACGTACCGATTGTCGGCCGAAAATGTTCGGCCGCCGAACGATCGGCCGATTTTCGGCTTGTTAGTATGATGCTTCCGACAGCCGACAGCGCACTTTCGGCCGAAAAGAATCTGTCGTGCAAGCATTAAAATTTTTGTTGGCCAATACCAGAACGGCCGATTGTTCGTCAGTCAGTACAGAATTCAGCCGACAGACAGCAGATTTGCAAGACTGGGCATGCTCAGAGAAGAAAAAACACACGGAAAGTTAACCATCACATGACATCACTTCTGCAGTCGGCTGTTGTTGGCCGACAAAATTCGTGTGCAGTCTTTTGCAGTTTTCAACAGACAAGACAGCCCTCGGACAAAAGACGGCCGATCGTTCGGCCGACGATCGGTTCGTGTGTACGAGGCTTTAGACTTTCCATCCAATCACCTTTTGTTTTTTGCAGTGTAGCAAGTGGCTAGTACAGCTATCAGCTCAGTGCATTTCTGTAGGCCTTAAATTGGTAGTAAAGTTTTCTTTTGACTTGTACCTACAGGTAAGCCTATAATAAGGCTTACCTGTAGGTACAGTTAATATCTCCTAACCTTGCACGGTTTAGACGACATTCACACGGAACACATACCTGTGCCGTTCCCTTCAGAGCTCCCTCGTGTGGCCGTGACTCCTCTGCATTATCACGGCTCAGCCAATCAGACAACCAGACCATTTGAACCCATAAGGAAGAACGGGTGAAGATGGAGGCCCTCTCAGCTGTGACAGGTCGCCGCTGGAGGGCTTCATTTCAAGGTAAGTATTTGATAATGTGCTAGTATGCGATGCATACTAGCACATTATGCCATTGTCTTGCAGGGTTTAAAAAAACAAACAAACAATGCATGGCAACCGGGCTCGACAAATCCCAGGCGCCAGGTCGCCATATCAATTAGAAATAGCGACCTGGCGCCTGGGCTTTTGTCAGCCCATTTACTGTTGCACTGTTGCAGGGATGCACAATTTGTATCGTTCCAAGCCTGGAACATCCAGTTCCGGGCAGGTTCTTTTTTTTCTACATTTAGCTCTGCTGCAGGCAAGCAGCAGGGCTCACTTGTCAGGTGAAAGCATTCGGGAGGCTCTGCTGCTGCTGCCCGATTGCTTCCACACATGAAGGTAAAGATCCCCCTTGTGCGCACACCCCCCTGCTATGTATCCCAGGCTCTGCTTGCCTATCTGCAGGCCTGGGACTAGCATAGCAGGCGCTACAATGTAGAGGTAAGGGAGGAGAGAAGACACACGTCCGCTCTCCTTCCCATCCTGTTCCTGACCTGGAAGTGACGTGTATGACGTCACTTCCGGGTCCCTATTGACAGCTTCCCTGCATGTCACATTAAACAGAACCTGTGAACCTATGTGATGAAAAAAAAAAAACTGAAAAAAATTAAAGTTACACTCAAGCACATAAAATCTAGCCCCCTCAAAAACAATTTTGAGGCTGCCCCACCCCCACATATATGCACACGTTGGGGCGCCTACGCATAAAAACCTTGATTGCGATACACATGTTACATATCTCCACACGCGCGCATAAACTGGCTCCTAAATTTATATCTGGCTCCTAGATTTAAAGCAAATTTGGCAACACACCAGCCCTATATGCGATCTGTTGCAGTGCTCTTGATTAGTAAAGTGGAATGCTTGACACACCGCAGTGCATCACAATGTACATAGGGTTAATTGTGGTGCTGGATTGCTAAAAAAGGATTTTGTGCATTTTTCATCCATTGTGGTGCATTGGTGCCTTGACGTAACTGACGCCAACATGTGGCATAAGGCCCCGTTCACAGCTTCGTAGCTTGGAGCCCGAAGCTCAAAAACGCTCAACAAGCAAAAAAAAAACTATTGTTTTTAATAGCCCCTGTCCACATCTGAGCATCCTTTAGTTTTAGCAAAACAACTGTTGCTCAAAATAGTACATGAGCGACTTTTTAGGTTCAGAATTTATTTAGAGCGTTTTTTTTCTTTTCAAGCATTTTGTTGCACATTTTCTGCTCAAACAGCAGCACTGCACACATTTTAGTTGAATAACATCTGAAAAAACAAAAGCTGCAAAAACATGCAATTCTGCTCCAAACAGTTCATGAAGCATATGTGGTCCTGATGGAGCTGGGGATCCCACTAAATGTGTAGACCAACCCACAATTTATTCACAAGACTACCAAACCAACGAGCTCTGTACCTCTTGGAGGTTTTCTTTTATATTTCCAAAAAATATTTTAAATTTATGTTTTTGTCACTTGATACAATAAAATCTGGGCTTTTATATATTACTGTGTGAGAGTGGTTCTCAAAAGCTTACACAAAGTCACATATTTTTCTGAGTATTTTTTGCATGTATATGTGGGATGATGCCGATGGGAACCTAATAGAGTATTCATGCATGGCCCAGGCAGCCATCAGAAATTTTGGAGCCCCTTACACAGCTTTAGGCCTGGACCCCCCCCCCCCCCCCCGGTCCTGACCACCAACAATCCCCAGGGCCCGCCCTCCGTCTTCGCTCCCCGAATCCACCCAATGGCCATCCCACAAAGGCCCATCCCATGTCCTCCTCATCTTATCTCATCTTCCCCATCCCATGTCCTCCTCCTCTTCCATACCATGTCCTCTTCCTCCTGCAGTCCCATCTCTTTCATCCCTAGTTCTCCTACTCCAGTCCCATCTCCTCTATTCCACATCCTCCTCCTACTGCAGTCCCATCTCCTCCATCCTATGTCCTCCTCCTCCTGTAGTCCCTCCTACTCCATCCTATGTACTTCTACTCCAGTCCCACCTCCTCCATCCCATGTCCTCCTCTTTCAGTCCCATCCCCTCCATCCCAAGTCCTCCTCCTCCTGCAGTCCCATCTCCTCCATCCCTTGTCCTCCTCCAATCCCATCTCCTCCATCCCTTGTCCTCCTCCAATCCCATCTCCTCCATCCCTTGTCCTCCTCCAGTCCCATCTCCTCCATCCCATGTCCTCCTCTTTCAGTCCCATCCCCTCCATCCCAAGTCCTCCTCCTCCTGCAGAAACATCTCCTCCATCCCATGTACTCCAACTCTAGTCCCATCTCCTCCATCCCTTGTCCTCCTGCAGTCCCATCTCCTCCATCCCACGTCCTTCTCCTCCTGCAGTCCCATCCCCTCAATCCCACATCCTCCTCCTCCTGCAGTCCCATCTCCTCCATCCCACGTCCTCTTCCAGTCCCATCTCTTCCATCCCATGTCCTCCTCTTTCAGTCCCATCCCCTCCATCCCAAGTCCTCCTCCTCCTCCTGCAGTTTCATCTCCTCCATCCCATGTACTCCAACTCTAGCCCATCCCCTCCATCCCAAGTCCTCCTCCTCCTGCATTCCCATCTCCTCCATCCCTTGTCCTCCTCCAATCCCATCTCCTCCATCCCTTGTCCTCCTCCAATCCCATCTCCTCCATCCCTTGTCCTCCTCCAGTCCCATCTCCTCCATCCCATGTCCTCCTCTTTCAGTCCCATCCCCTCCATCCCAAGTCCTCCTCCTCCTGCAGTAACATCTCCTCCATCCCATGTACTCCAACTCTAGTCCCATCTCCTCCATCCCTTGTCCTCCTGCAGTCCCAACTCCTCCATCCCTTGTCCTCCTCCAGCCCCATCCCCTCCATTCCACATCCTCCTCCTCCTGCAGTTCCATCTCCTCCATCCCACGTCCTCTTCCAGTCCCATCTCTTCCATCCCATGTCCTCCTCTAGTTAAATCTCCTCCACTGATGTTGGATGAGAAGATTGCGTGCCAGGTCTTCTCGTCCAACATCAGTACCTGACCTCACAAATGCGCTTCTGGAAGAATGGTCAAACATTCCCATAGACATACTCCTAAACCTTGTGGACAGCCTTCCCAGAAGAGTTGAAGCTGTTTTAGCTGCAAAGGGTGGGCCAACTCAATATTGAACCCTACAGACTAAGACTGGGATGCCATTAAAGTTCATGTGTGTGTAAAGGCAGGCATCCCAATACTTTCTCTTTATCTAACCGGAGCAGAAAAGTTTTTTCAGCTTTTTTGAAAATATTTGTAATACCAATCCAGTTTTGTTGGCAAACATTTTACAACAATAGATAAGGGAAGGAAGTACTGCTGGTATAAATAGATAAAAGTGACTCCGTCTACAAAGGGCTCATGTTGCTGGACATGGTTTTCCTGTGTTGGATATGTTTGCAACAAGCATCAAACACAGGTCAGAAAATTCCAATTGACATTACCAGAGCAGAGCACATGGCACTTCAGAGGCTGCTTTGCGTTGCCCTGCGTTTCTTTGAACATGGCCTATCCTATTGGGGAGCTTTCCGAATTAAGGCAAAACAGATCAAATTGCAGGCAAGGGCAGCCTTTTCATGTCAAATGCTGTGCTTACCATTCAAAATAATACATTTGTTGTTAAAGCGGTTGTTAGAGCCCTTTCACACGGGCTTCCCGATACTATCCGCCTGTCAGTTTTTCAGGCGGACCTGATCGGATGTTCCATGCACTTCTATGGAGCAGCGGATGTCAGCGATCCGATCCTGTCCGTGAAATCCAGGTGGATGGAAACCCTATTTTCCATCTGCCTGGAGGATCGGATAGGATCGGATGAAAACGGGCAGGCGGTCAAATCTCCCATAGAGGAGAGCGGGGATCTGACAGGTCCGCCTCTGCAAAGTACGCGGAAGTAAGTAAGTTATGGTAGTAACACAACATATAAAAAAAAAATATATGTTTTTTTACTATTTTTTGGCCAGTTTTCCTTTGATAAGAAAAAAAAAAAATCAGGAGATATCCAAAACTGTTTACCATCAAATGAAAGCTTAATTTGTCCTGAAAAAAATGAGTTATAATCCACCTGGATGCACAAAGTACTGTATTTTCTGGCGTATAAAACTACTTTTGAACCTCAAAAAAACCCCCCAAAAATGGGGGGTCGTCTTATACGCTGAGTATAATATCTCCAAGGTAACCTAAGTATAAGTATTACCGGTAGATGTAATCAGCCCGCCTCTCTGACTCCGCCAATCCGAGCAGTCTTTGCATTCAATAATAGAATACATCGCTCACTGTGATTGGCTCAGCGCGGTATACTGTATGTAGCCGAAGCTACGGTACATACGGTATACCGGTACAGGATTCCCACACAGCCAGCGTCTTGAGATTACATCTACTGGTAATACTTATACTTAGGGTACCTTGGAGATATTATGAGAAATCTGATGTTTTTCAATGGTGTTGCCTTGCTTTGGAAGGAAGGTAGTCTTATACGGCGAGTATAGCCCAAAACCTATGTTTTAACTTGAAAATTAGGGGGGGGTCGTCTTTTACGCCGGAAAATACGGTAGTTGTAATCAAACTTCTCAAAGTTGTAAATACCTACTGCTGACTGGTTCTCTTTAAGTGGAAAACACACTTGACATATGTTATCACCTGTAAAATGAATACATATGAGAATATTTTGCTATTTCTGTCCTAACTTGAACCTGAGAAAAGAAAAAATCTGCCTGACAAAAAGCACACTGAGTATAAATGAATGACATATTAATAGTAGTAGAGGTGATACTGTACAGCCAGTAGGTCACATGATCCATGATTAACACAAAGTAAAGCGAGAAAGTGGCCAGATAAAGAAATAATCTAATCATTAGACATTGTACAGTCACATAAACAGAAATCACGACACGCAGACATCGCCAATCACAATTTACATAAAACCTTTTCAAAAGTCTCTAATGTTAGCCTCTAAATATAATCTATTAAAATACTTTTTCAGCTTCCGAAGCCATCAGTATTGCTAACATACAAATAAACACATTTCACAGACTAGACATGTGGAGTCATTTGTTGTCCGTCCCCGCCCCCTGGAAGATCATAAGTAGTCAGAGAGGTCAGAGAGTGCTCTGTTTACTGTTTTTGTTCACACACCCTGTAAGATCACTGGGAATCAGAGAGAGGGGTGCTGTGTTTGTTCCCACCCACTGTGAGATCATTGGGTGTTGGAGAGGGATGTGCTTTGTTTGTTCCCACCCCCTTTAAGATCATTGGATTTGGAGAGAGGTGTGCTGTGTTTGTTCCCGCCCCCTGTAAGAACATTGGGTGTCAGAAAGAGCTGTTTTATGTTTGTTGCTACCCCTTGTAAGCTCATTGGGTGTTAGAGAGAGCTGTACTGTTTGTTCCCGCCCCTGTAAGATCATTGGGTGTCAGAGAAAGCTGTGTTGTGTTTGTTCCCACCCTTTTTAAGGCCATTGGGTGTCATAGAGGTGTGCTGTGTTTATTCCCACCTTCCTGTAAGATCATTGGGAGTCAGAGAGAGATGTTCTGTTCAGTTGGTTCCTCCCCCTGTGAGTTAATTGGAAGTCAGAGCATGCTGCATCTGTGCCCGCCCCCACCACATGTGATAGACCCATGAAGGATTAGGAGGAAAGCTTCTATATTGGTTTAAAAGAGCTGAATAATTTTATTTTGTGATTCAGACCAGCTCAGCAATGACAGCTGAAGCCTCCTGGAGGTGCAATTTTATTTTAAGTAGTTGTAACCCTTAAAAAAAAAAAAAAACACATGTTCCTGTCCCTTTAAGGCTCAAGATATAGCACAGTGCTTTTGCCATGTCTCTGTAAACTGACCATGTTTATCATGACTGCTGATTTCTGATAGTGTGGTCAGTTTATGTCATCCAGCTATCTCCTCCACGCCCCTCTCCTCTCTTTTCCTCTCCACTCATCCCTGTGTAATTCTTTTCCCTGTAGCTGCTCCAGTGCTTGTAAAGAAACATGTATTAAAGCGGAGTTCGGCCTCACTAAAAATACCCCCGGGACAGTCAGGGCTAGTGCATTCCATAATGGATAGCCTCTGAACTGTCCCTGGGTTCACTTACCTTTTAGAAGAAATACTTACCTTGAAAATTTCTTCTTCAGCGCTGCCATCTCAGGTGTGGGCAGCTGAAGCCAGGGCGACCTCTTCTGCATCCTCTTCCATGTCCTCTTCGGTCCCACAAAGCACTGCACCGGCCCCGCTCGTCACTTTCGGGGCAGGAGCGTCATCCCTGCACAGCTTCTGGGCATGTCCAGAGGCTGTTTAGCAGGGAATGACGCGCCTGCCCCAGAACTGACGAGCGGGGCCGGTGCAGGCGCATTGAATCCTGGGAGCGATGATGTTCAGCTCCCAGTAATCAATGCAAGCAGGAAGTGACGGTGCGGGCGTCAGAGAGGAAGTGGAAGAAAGGTAAGTATATTTTCTTCAATAACAACGTAAGTAAACAAAAAAAAAAAAAAAAAAAAAAATCGGGAATGTCAATTTCTTTTACAGGTGACACAGAGCAAGCGGATGGCCCAAAGTCGTTTTTGAGGCCAGAACTCCGCTTTAATTACTTTGATCCTCTCTGTTTTAGGTCCCTGTTCAGTACAGTGTGCGTGTTTTCCTCAATGTATAATGCTAAATACTTTCTTTGCAGAGCCCTGCTGTGCCGGCACTGGACCTCCCTCTGCTGGCTTGCATTCATCAGAGGGAAATCTAAGCCCCTCCTACTGTACTTACTCGGGAAGGGAAGCAGAGGGAGATCACGTGTCTGCACAGCAGAGCTCTGCAAAGAAAGTATTAGGCATTAAAATTTTAGGAAGTTTTAAAGTTAAAGAAGTAGGGCCAAAGCTCCTTTTGGCTCTACTTCTCTTGTAGGTAACAGGAGTGCACTTAGGTCTTCATTCCTGTAACCTGTATCCAGCCGACAGTGGGCTAAAATCCCCTGAAGGCTGAAGTCATAGAGCCAGTCCAGGCTCTGGAGAGATCTCGGCTTTAAATTTCGGGATCCACCTAGATGCTTGGACTGGCAGCTGGCTCAGCCTCTCAGCACACAGTCTCTCAGCTCACTGGTGACCGAGAACTGAGCGATCAGCGGTCTTTGATCACTTAGTTCGAACACCGCCGATCGCTCGGTTCTTAAGCTCCCCATGCAGAGAGCGGTTGACTGTCAGTCACCGCACTCTGCTCTGCCTCCTCCTCGCTCACTGGAGCACTGAGCTGTGGAGGGGCGGGGAGCGGCCAGCTCAGGCTCTCAGCGGCCCACTGAGAGGCTGAGCTGGGGGTCAGTGTAGGCACCTGGTGGATCCCGACTTCCATTGTTGTGATGACGCAGAGTGCCTGGACTGACTTCGGTGACGTCAGCAGAGAGTGGACTAGAGTTCGCTCTCTGCTGAAAACGGGTCACAGGAGTGCAAAACGGTTCATCCTGTGATCCATAGGAGAGGTACCGTACAGCCAAATGAGCTTTGGCTGTACATCTCCTTTACCACTTAAGGACCAGGCCTATTTCTGATACTTGTTGTTTACAAGTTAAAATTTGTATTTTTTGCTAGAAAATTACTTAGAACCCCCCAAACATTAAATGTTTTTTTTTTTTTTCTAGCAGAGACCCTGGAGAATAAAATGGAGATCATTACAATACTTTGTCACACCGTATTTGTGCAGCGGCCTTACAAATGCAATTTTTGGGGAAAAAATACACTTTTTTAAATAAAAAAATAAGAAAACAGTAAAGTTAGTCCAATTTTTTTCTATAATGTGAACGATAATGTTACGCCGAGTAAATAGATACCCAACATATCATGCTTCAAAATTGTGCACGCTCGTGGAATGGGGACAAACATTGGTACCTAAAAACATCCATAGGCAACGCTTTAAACATTTCTACAGGTTACAAGAGTTACAGAGGAGGTCTAATGTTAGAGTTATTGCTCTCGCTCTAATGATCGCAACGATACCTCACATGTGTGGTCTGAACACTGTTTACATATGTGGGCACGACTTGTGTATGCGTTCGCTTCTGCGTACGAGCTCGGAGGGACGAGGCGCTTTAAATTTATTTTTTCTTATTTATTTTACCTTTTCTTTTTACACTGTCCCTTTAAAACATTTTTTTTATCACTTTTATTCCTATTACAAGGAATGTAAACATCTCTTGTAATAGAAATAAGCATGACAGGTCCTCTTTAACGTGAGATCTGGGGTCAAAAAGATCTCACATCTCACATCTACACTAAAAAGCAAAAAAAATAAAACATTTTAATTTTTTCTCATCATGAAAAAAAAAAAATGGGCCCTTAAAGGTCATTGGAAGAAAGTGATGTTTGACTTCGCTCTGGTCCTCCAAGGCCATAGAGTAGAGTGGGGGCCAGCATGCCCTCACTTGACATCCTGCCTAGGAGGGGAAAGGACCGGATAATTTTCCCCGCTACTGACGGCTCCAAGAAGCGGGGAAAACAACTGGGAAACCACCCATAGAAGTGATCCCGCAGGCAAATCCGTAAGTGGTTAAAGTGTTACTACACCCACAACAGTAAAATCATTCTGTATATGCAGCAAAGCATGCTTGTTAGTCTCACTGTGGAACCTAAGGGGTTTATCATACACACTGTGTAAAATGGCTGTTTGATCCTGTCTCCTCGTATCCTCCCCTTCTTCCACTGTCCCCAAATCATTTCCTGATAGTACAAAGCCTTGGGGGCACTCTGCAGTTTGGTGTGTATTGCTTGAGAGTTTTTTTTTTTTTTCTTGGGAGAGTGCATGTGATCAGCACAGGGCCAATCAGCACTATCTGGTTAAAGCTTGTAGGAGGAGTTTTCATTCTCCTCTGACTGTCCTATCAGGATGCAGGACCCCTGACCCTCTGTCTGGACATTGCTGATTGGCCCTGTGCTGATCACATGCACTCTCCCAGAAAAAAAAAAAACTCTTTATCAATATACACCAAACTGAGCATGCACAGCCTGACTCCAAAGGCTCTGTCAAGGGATGGATTGGGGACTGTGGAAGAAGGGGAGGATCAGAGAAGATAGGATCGAACAGCCTTTTTACATAATGTAGAGGATTAACCCCTTAGGTTCCACAGTGAGTATAAAACGTACTGCATATACAGACTGATTTTATTGTTGTGGGTTTAGTACACTTTAATAAACATAATCTCATACCCTGTGAATCTGTTGTCCTGCTGTGATCTGCTGTTCTGCAGCTGCACGCGTTCTTCTTTTCTGGTGCCATCAGGAGCCAGCTGTCTCTTCCTGGTTTAGGTAGGCAGCCCTTTGATAATGCACTGCCATGTCCACCCCCCCCCCCCCCCCCTGGGCTGCTGTGTTGAAGCTGATGCCTCATTGGGGGACGACTGCATTGACCAATGAGAAGCACACCTGAGGCTTCTTCTTCCGGTAAACTGTCCCACTGGTCAGCATTGTCACACGGTAGCGCTGAGCAATGAGTGCTTGCAACTGCTAGCAATATAATGGATGCTCACTCCAGGGCTGTACTGCAGTGGTCAGACCACCACAATGGCAGCACAAAGTATCATGGCCGCTATGTCCGGCGGGGTCCAGGGAGGTGACCGGGATATTTGGAGTTGGATTACCTTTTCATTATTCATAAAAAGCTGAACGTATCCTTTAACCCTTTCACTGCCATACATACTATGGCAGTGGCTTCAGGGGGAGTGTGTGTAAAACCCCCAAAAGCCACCGACGTATAGCAGAGCTGGTGAGACATTAGGGGTGTTTAAGACCCCTGATGTCTCATTAAAGATACGCGATCACCAAAAATGCATCGCTTTAAGAACTTTAGGGGACTACCGAATTTGCTGCAGTTTCACGGCTGCATGCAGTTTTTAGGCTTGGTTCAGACTAATGCGGGCCCGCGTCCCACATTTGCTCGGGCACGGCAGCCTATTGACTTGAATGGAATAGTTAATATTCTCATCGCACACCTTCATGGATATAGGCACATCTGTTGTGGGTGCTGCAGCGATCACCAGCTGGACACTGGATCTATCACAGGTAAACATACATATTCGCCAGCACACCATGGATCCAAGAAACTTTTTACTGCAAAGGGATCACATCACATCAGGATAAGTGCAACGTTTCAGAGTCACGCAGGACCCCACCAGGACATCACATGCCTGACTAAGGGGTCCTGCGTGACTCCGAAACGTTACAACTTATCCTGATGTGATCCCTGTGCAATAAAAAGTTTATTTGGACTGCTGTGCAAGATCCATATGTATGCTTATCATTGATTTGAATGGGCTGCTGTGCCATGTGAACTGCATAAAAAAGGTGCATGCGCCTATCTAAAAATGCGGCTGCAGGGAAACCACATGGTCATTTTGATCAAGCAGTTTTCCTGCAGTTCCTGCACCTACGATCACACAGTGGGCTGAGATGTGTGGGAGTGCCATTCAGAATGAATGGCATCCCTGCGTGTCTCGCAAGAGCAGTGCAATTCAGCTGCGGGTGGTTGCGGGTATAGATGCGATTCCCACAACCGAACGCACGGCCTACACTCGTGTGAACTGAGCCTTAGGGTTGACATGTTGGGCATCTATTTACTTGACACAACCTCATCTTTTTATATTTTACCAAAAATGGGGTCATTTATTGTGTTTGTGTGCCCTAAAAAGCAAAAATGCTGTTTATTTTTCTTGCATGTCCTCAGATCTACAGTGACTGCACTTCCAAGTGCACTTGTAGTGCACAGTGGATTTGCCTTTATTAAATAACCCCATTGTATATTATTATAGAAATGTATCTCTAATATAAAAACACAGGGGTTTATTTACTAAAGGCAAATCCCCTGTGCACTACAACTGCAGTTGGAAGTACAGTCACTGTAGATCTGAGGGGAAGCTCTGACGATTTCTTTCATCCAATCATGTTCAATCAAAAACTGTTTTTTATTTTTCTTGTATGCACCCCTCAGATCTACAGCGACTGCACTTCCAAGTGCACTTGTATTGCACAGTGGATTTGCCTTTAGTAAATAAACCCCATTGCATCTCTAATATGGAAACATCCTATGTTTATTTTAGAAACATTGTATCTTTTTATAGAAACATCATGTCTCTAATATAGAAACATTGTATCTCTGGATCACATTGGTTTGATAAATAGGAAATCTTTTTTTTTTTTTTGGCATTTGGCTGGATTCACACCTTTGTTTTTTGTTTGATGAATTTTTCAAAATCAATAAAAACACACCAAAATGCACGGCGACACGTGCTTTAAGACACACGTCAGCCTTGCTGCTTGCTGATGTGCGTTATCAAGTCCAAACGCAATATTCCCCATGCACACATTGAAGAAACTAGATATTCAGTAGTGCTGGGTGCTGCAATGACAGCAGGCTGGAAACCAGGAATGATCAAAGTGAAGGAGTGTCATCATCACACCAAGGTTTCCATGAAACGGTCCAAAGCTTTATTTCAGTGGTCACATAATAAAAACATACAAGAACGTTTTGGAGACATGCAGGGCCCCTTAAGTGACTTGCTTGATGAAGGGGCCGTGCGTGGCTCCGAAACGTTGCTGTATTGGGGTTTATTTACTTAAGGCAAATCCACTGTGCGCTACAAGTGCACTTGGAAGTGTAGTCACTGTAGATCTGAGGGGGACATGGTAAAAAAAAATAAAAAGAACAGCATTTTTGCTTAAACATGATTGGATGATACAGAGCTTTCAATCAGATCTACAGCGACTGCATTTTAAAGCGCACTTTTGGTGCACAGTGGATTTGCCTTTAGTAAATAAACCCCAATTTTTCTATAATAAGATACAATGTTTCTATAATAAGATACAATGTTTCTATAATAAGATACAATGATTCTATAATAAGATACAATGATTCTATATTAGAGATACGATGATTCTATATTAGAGATACAATGATTCTATATTAGAGATACAATGATTCTATAATAACATACAATGTTTCTATATTAGAGATACAATGTTTCTATATTAGAGATAATAAGATACAATGTTTCTATATTAAAGGTACAATGATTCTATAATAAGATACAATGATTCTATATTAGAGATACGATGTTTCTATATTAGAGATAATAAGATACAATGTTTCTATATTAGAGATACAATGATTCTATAATAAGATACAATGTTTCTATATTAGAGATACAATGATTCTATAATAAGATACAATGTTTCTATATTAGAGATACAATGATTCTATAATAAGATACAATGTTACTATATTAGAGATACGACGTTTCTTATATTCGGCTGAACTCTCTGAACTCAGAGATCTGACAAAGTCATGTGACTCCTCGCATCCCACATTCTGAATAATTGATTCAGACACACACAGAGTATTATTGGATATCTCCCCTCCCCCATGTGTCATCCCCATCCCCCTCTTCCGTTACCTCTTGGTAAGATCTGGAGAGTTCCGCTCTGATCATGGCACCGGGCGGCGGATGCGGGCAATGTAAAGGATGCCGCTCCGCTCCGGGCTCTGTCTGCACTGCGCGCGCAACTGACCCAACACAGCCGACCAGGCGCACAGCATGCTGGGAAATGGAGTCCCTAAAGTTTGCTGTAACGTTGCTGGAGATGATGGGAGGAGAGCAGATGGAGGAGGCTGGGGATGGAGTAGAATAGATGGATAGATAATGGATCATGGTCCCAAGAACAAACGAGTTTTTGAAGTTCTGGATGGAGTGAGGAATGATTAACCACCTGATCACCGGGTGCAATTTGTTCTTTTTTGCACACATGTTAAAATCTTTTTTTTTTTCTGTAAATGCCATAGACTATTTTCTGAAAGCAGAGACCCTGGGGAATAAAATGGTGGTAGCTGCACTTTTTATGTTGCACAATATTTGCACAGTTATTTACCAAACGCCATAGAGGTGCACAGCCTATTCCATTAGGGTGTTTACCCCAAAGCTCGTGAATGCGTGTGTGTGTATATATATATATATATGTAAACACAAAAACGTTTATAAATTAATGTAAACAAACATTTTAAAACGTATTAAAATATGAGTGGTGTCAGTAGAGGAGTGGACATGTCAGTATGACAGTGAATGGTGTCAGTAGAGCAGTGGACGTGTCAGTATGACAGTGAATGGTGTCAGTAGAGCAGTGGATGTGTCAGTAGGACAGTGAATGGTGTCAGTAGAGCAGTGGACGTGTCAGTAAGACAGTGAATGGTGTCAGTAGAGCAGTGGACATGTCAGTATGACAGTGAATGGTGTCAGTAGAGCAGTGGACGTGTCAGTAGGACAGTAAATGGTGTCAGTAGAGCAGTGGACGTGTCAGTAAGACAGTGAATGGTGTCAGTAGAGCACTGGACATATCAGTAGGACAGTAAATGGTGTCAGTAGAGCAGTGGACGTGTCAGTAAGACAGTAAATGGTGTCAGTAGAGCACTGGACATATCAGTAGGACAGTGAATGGTGTCAGTAGAGCAGTGGACATGTCAGTAGGACAGTAAATGGTGTCAGTAGAGCAGTGGACGTGTCAGTAAGACAGTGAATGGTGTCAGTAGAGCACTGGACATATCAGTAGGACAGTGAATGGTGTCAGTAGAGCACTGGACATATCAGTAGGACAGTGAATGGTGTCAGTAGAGCAGTGGAAATGTCAGTAGGACAGTGAATGGTGTCAGTAGGACAGTGAATGGTGTCAGTAGGACAGTGAATGGTGTCAGTAGGACAGTGAATAGTGTCAGTAGAGCAGTGGACGTGTCAGTAGAGCAGTGGACTTGTCATTAGGACAATGAATGGTGTCAGTAGAGTAGTGGACGTGTCAGTAGGACAGTGAATGGTGTCAGTAGTGCAGTGGACATGTCAGTGGGACAGTGAACGGTGTCAGTAGAGCAGTGGACGTGTCAGTAGGACAGTGAATGGTGTCAGTAGAACAGTAAACATGTCAGTAGGACAATGAATGGTGTCAGTAGAGCAGTGAACGTGTCAGTAGGACAGTGAGTGGTGTCAGTAGAACAGTGGACATGTCAGTAGGACAGTGAATGGTGTCAGTAGAACAGTGGACATGTCAGTAGGACAGTGAATGGTGTCAGTAGAACAGTGGACATGTCAGTAGGACAGTGAATGGTGTCAGTAGAGCAGTGGACGTGTCAGTAGGACAGTGAATGGTGTCAGTAGGGCAGTGGATGTGTCAGTAGGACAGTGAATGGTGTCAGTAGAGCAGTGGACGTGTCAGTAGGACAGTGAATGGTGTCAGTAGTGGAGTGGACGTGTCAGTAGGACAGTGAATGGTGTCAGTAGAACAGTGAACAGGTCAGTAGGACAGTGAATGGTGTCAGTAGAGCAGTGGACGTGTCAGTAGGACAGTAAATGGTGTCAGTAGAGCAGTGGAAATGTCGGTAGGACAGTGAATGGTGTCAGTAGGACAGTGAATAGTGTCAGTAGAGCAGTGAACCTGTCAGTAGAGCAGTGGACATGTCATTAGGACAATGAATGGTGTCAGTAGAGTAGTGGACGTGTAAGTAGGACAGTGAATGGTGTCAGTAGTGCAGTGGACATGTCAGTGGGACAGTGAATGGTGTCAGTAGAGCAGTGGACATGTCAGTAGGACAGTGAATGGTGTCAGTAGAACAGTGGACATGTCAGTAGGACAGTGAATGGTGTCAGTAGAGCAGTGTACGTGTCAGTAGGACAGTGAATGGTGTCAGTAGAGCAGTGGACGTGTCAGTAGGACAGTGAACGGTGTCAGTAGAGCAGTGGACGTGTCAGTAGAACAGTGAACGGTGTCAGTAGTGCAGTGGACGTGTCAGTAGAACAGTGAATGGTGTCAGTAGAGCAGTGGACATGTCAGTAGGACAGTGAATGGTGTCAGTAGAGCAGTGGACGTGTCAGTAGGACAGTGAATGGTGTCAGTAGTGCAGTGGACATGTCAGTAGGACAGTAAATGGTGTCAGTAGAGTAGTGGACATGTCAGTAGGACAGTGAATGTTGTCATTAGAGCAGTGGACGTGTCAGTAGGACAGTGAATGGTGTCAGTAGAACAGTGGACATGTCAGTATGACAGTGAATAATGTCAGTAGAACAGTGGACATGTCAGTAGGACAGTGAATGGTGTCAGTAGAGCAGTGGACGTGTCAGGAGGACAGTGAATGGTCAGTAGAACAGTGGGCATGTCAGTAGGACAGTGAATGGTGTCTGTAGAGCAGTGGATGTGTCAGTAGGACAGTGAGTGGTGTCAGTAGAACAGTGGACATGTCAGTAGGACAGTGAATGGTGTCAGTAGAACAGTGGACAAGTCAGTAGGACAGTGAATGGTGTCAGTAGAGCAGTGGACGTGTCAGTAGGACAGTGAATGGTGTCAGTAGGGCAGTGGATGTGTCAGTAGGACAGTGAATGGTGTCAGTAGAGCAGTGGACGTGTCAGTAGGACAGTAAATGGTGTCAGTAGAGCAGTGGAAATGTCGGTAGGACAGTGAATGGTGTCAGTAGGACAGTGAATAGTGTCAGTAGAGCAGTGAACCTGTCAGTAGAGCAGTGGACATGTCATTAGGACAATGAATGGTGTCAGTAGAGTAGTGGACGTGTAAGTAGGACAGTGAATGGTGTCAGTAGTGCAGTGGACATGTCAGTGGGACAGTGAATGGTGTCAGTAGAGCAGTGGACATGTCAGTAGGACAGTGAATGGTGTCAGTAGAGCAGTGGACGTGTCAGTAGAACAGTGAATGGTGTCAGTAGTGCAGTGGACGTGTCAGTAGGACAGTGAATGGTGTCAGTAGAGCAGTGGATGTGTCAGTAGAACAGTGAATGGTGTCAGTAGAGCAGTGGACATGTCAGTAGGACAGTGAATGGTGTCAGTAGAGCAGTGGACGTGTCAGTAGGACAGTGAATGGTGTCAGTAGTGCAGTGGACATGTCAGTAGGACAGTAAATGGTGTCAGTAGAGTAGTGGACATGTCAGTAGGACAGTGAATGTTGTCAGTAGAGCAGTGGACATGTCAGTAGGACAGTGAATGGTGTCAGTAGAACAGTGGACATGTCAGTATGACAGTGAATGATGTCAGTAGAACAGTGGACATGTCAGTAGGACAGTGAATGGTGTCAGTAGAGCAGTGGACGTGTCAGTAGGACAGTGAATGGTCAGTAGAACAGTGGGCATGTCAGTAGGACAGTGAATGGTGTCTGTAGAGCAGTGGACATGTCAGTAGAACAGTGAATGGTGTCTGTAGGGCAGTGGACGTGTCAGTAGGACAGTGAATGGTGTTAGTAGAGCAGTGGACATGTCAGTATGACAGTGAATGATGTCAGTAGAACAGTGGACATGTCAGTATGACAGTGAATGATGTCAGTAGAGCAATGGATGTGTCAGTAGGACAGTGAATGGTGTCAGTAGAGCAGTGGACATGTCAGTATGACAGTGAATGGTCAGTAGAACAGTGGACATGTCAGTAGGACAGTGAATGGTGTCAGTAGAGCCAGGGACTTGTCAGTAGGACAGTGAATGGTGTCAGTAGAGCACTGGACATGTCAGTAGGACAGTGAATGGTGTCAGTAGAGCAGTGGACATGTCAGTAGGACAGTGAATGGTATCAGTAGTGCCGTGGACACGTCAGTAGGACAGTGAATGGTGTCAGTAGAGCAGTGGACTCATCAGTAGGACAGTGAATGGTGTCAGTAGAGCAGTGGACTCGTCAGTAGGACAGTGAATGGTGTCAGTAGAGCAGTGGACACGTCAGTAGGACAGTGAATGGTGTCAGTAGAGCAGTGGACATGTCAGTAGGACAGTGAATGGTGTCAGTAGAGCACTGGACATGTCAATAGGAAAGTGAATGGTGTCAGTAGAGCAGTGGATGTGTCAGTAAGATGGTGAATGGTATCAGTAGAGCAGTGGACGTGTCAGTAGGACAGTGAATGGTGTCAGTAGTGCAGTGGACTCGTCAGTAGGACAGTGAATGGTGTCAGTAGAGCAGTGGACACGTCAGTAGGACAGTGAATGGTGTCAGTAGAGCACTGGACATGTCAGTAGGACAGTGAATGGTGTCAGTAGAGCAGTGGACGTGTCAGTAAGACAGTGAATGGTATCAGTAGAGCAGTAGACATGTCAGTAGGACAGTGAATGGTGTCAGTAGAGTAGTGGATGTGTCAGTAGGACAGTGAATGGTGTCAGTAGAGCAGTGGACATGTCAGTAGGACAGTGAATGGTGTCAGTAGAGTAGTGGATGTGTCAGTAGGACAGTGAATGGTGTCAGTAGAGCACTGGACATGTCAGTAGGACAGTGAATGGTGTCAGTAGAGCAGTGGACGTGTCAGTAAGACAGTGAATGGTATCAGTAGAGCAGTAGACATGTCAGTAGGACAGTGAATGGTGTCAGTAGAGTAGTGGATGTGTCAGTAGGACAGTGAATGGTGTCAGTAGAGCAGTGGACATGTCAGTAGGACAGTGAATGGTGTCAGTAGAGTAGTGGATGTGTCAGTAGGACAGTGAATGGTGTCAGTAGAGTAGTGGATGTGTCAGTAGGACAGTGAATGGTCTCAGTCAGTAGAGGAATGGCCCTTGTCAGTAGGGTAGAGGATGGTGTCAGTAGAGTAGTGGATGTGTCAGTAGGACAGTGAATGGTGTCAGTAGAGCACTGGACATGTCAGTAGGACAGTGAATGGTGTCAGTAGAGCACTGGACATGTCAGTAGGACAGTGAATGGTGTCAGTAGAGCAGTGGACGTGTCAGTAAGACAGTGAATGGTATCAGTAGAGCAGTAGACATGTCAGTAGGACAGTGAATGGTGTCAGTAGAGTAGTGGATGTGTCAGTAGGACAGTGAATGGTGTCAGTAGAGCAGTGGACATGTCAGTAGGACAGTGAATGGTGTCAGTAGAGTAGTGGATGTGTCAGTAGGACAGTGAATGGTGTCAGTAGAGTAGTGGATGTGTCAGTAGGACAGTGAATGGTGTCAGTAGAGTAGTGGATGTGTCAGTAGGACAGTGAATGGTGTCAGTAGAGTAGTGGATGTGTCAGTAGGACAGTGAATGGTCTCAGTCAGTAGAGGAATGGCCCTTGTCAGTAGGGTAGAGGATGGTGTCGTTAGGGCAGTGGACTTTGTCAGTAGGGCAGAGGGAAGTGTAAGCAGAGCAGTGGATGGTGTCAGTAGGGCAGAGATTGGTGTCAGGCAGGGGGAATCTGCATTGCAAAGGGTAATTAGGGTATGCCCAGGCACATCCAGCACACCCTGTGCACACGCATATGCCAAATGCATATTTTCAGGAAATAATACACTAAAGTGAATTTTAGTGAAAACAAGCAAATTTATACACCCAATGTTTTAGTAAAATATTTAAGATTTGATTTAAGGACAGTGAATGTCCAAGTCTTAAAGGGATTGTAAAGGCAGAAGGTTTTTTTTTTATCTTATGCATTCTATAAATAAAGATAAAAAAAAAACGTCTGTGTATAGCAGCCCCCCTAATACTTTCCTGAGCCCATCTTTATCCAGCGATGTTGCAGGAGTATCTCAGGTGCCTGGGACTCCCCTCCTCATTGGCTGAGACAGCAGTGCTGAGAGATTGGCTGCAGCTGCTGTCAATCAAAGTCAATCAGCCAATTTAGGAGAGAGAGGGGCAGGGAGAGGTCGGTTTGCAGCTTAGTGTCTGAATGGACACAGGGAGCTGTGACTCGACTTGGGTGCCCCCATAGCAAGCTGCTTGCTGTGGGGGCACTTAACAGGAGGGAGGGGCCAGGAGCATGGAAGGGGGACTCGAGAAGAGGAGGATCTGGGCTACTCTATGCAAAACCACCTGCACAGACGAGGTAAGTATAACGTGATGGGGTGATGGGGATTTAAATGTTTTCTTTTTTTATATATATATATTTCTTCTTCTTTTTTTTTTTTTATACACTTTTAACATTTTCTTAAATTTTTTTTAACCTATCAGAAAGGGCTAACCAGTTCCCTAGATATGGCTGGTGACAGGTAGTCTTTAGAGACACATAAGGGGTCTATTAGACTCCCAATTTCCCCCCTGTCCTCCATTGCAGCTATTCAAACACAGATCGTGTTTGAATAGCTGCATCCTTGGCTACTCTAGCCAAGGAATGACAGCTGTGAATGGAATGACGACATGCTGAAGTTCAAACTAAGAATCACTATGGGGAAGAAAGGGGATTTAATCGACTTTGAATGTTGCATGGTTGTTGGTGCCAGACGGGCTGGTCTAAGTATTTTAAAAACTGCTGATCTACTGGGATTTTCACATGCAACCATCTCTCGGGTTTACAGAGAATGGTCCGAAAAAAAAAAGAAAATATCCAGTAAGCGGCAGTTGCGTCGACAATAATGCCTTGTTGATGTCAGAGGTCCGAGGAGAATGGGCAAACTGGTTTGAGATGATAGAAAAGCAACAATAACTCAAATATCTACTCGTTACAACCAGGTATGCAGAATACCATCTCTGAACGCACAATACATCGAACCTTGAAACAGATGGGCTACAGCAGCAGAAGACCACACAGAGTGCCACCCCTGTGAGCAAAGAACAGGAAACTGAGGCTACAATTCGCACAGGCTCACCAAAATTGGACACATTTGGCACCTTTCAGGCGGGGAGGGGGGAAGGGGTACCTGTTTTTGACAAGTACCCTTGCCCACTCCCGGGATACGGCGCCGCGCTGTCCCTCGGAAGTTTGGCCCCTTCCTCCCCCCCCCCCCGGGCCATTCCGAATGTGCAGTGCGCTTCGCGCATGTCTAGTAGGGACCCGCTCGTGAGGGTTCCCTCACCGGCAACGGCGGCGGCAGCACCCGACAGCCGATGGAAACATTGGCTGCGGTGCCGACATCGCTGGACTCCAGGACAGGTAAGTGTCCTAATATTAAAAGTCACTAGCTATAGTATGTGTAGCTGCTGACTTTAAATTTTTGGAGGGGGAGGCTGAAACACCACTTTAAGGCCCCCCGCATGCTTCATTGCACATTTCTGTACAGAGGGCACCTATGTCAAAGAAGCTCACACACTTCTTTGGCCATTGAGCTTTGAGAGGTTTTTTTTACCCCACATTTGAAGCACGACAAAACGTGTGTCTGCTGGCCACGCTTGGGGTGCCATTAACAATAAATAACACGCATCTGCAGAGTGTTTTTTGTGTATTTCCAGAATGCGGCAGTTTTGAATGGGGCCAGAAATGTTAGTGTGCACATGTAAAGACACCACAACACCTATGACAAATGTGAACATGCACAGATGTTTCCCTTACGTAATCAAAGAAGTCTGAACTCTGATTGGTTGGTTAACCCTTGTGCTGGCAATACACTTTGTAATCTGCCACCTATTATGTAACACAAAAGCCAATTAATCAGATACAAGCCAAATGGATTTTAAACGTAGAATCTATGGTAGATGTAGTGTAGATTGTACAATCAGATTGTATGATGTGTTGCCAACTTTACACTAATGGGCCATACACACTATAAGATTTTCTGAAGACTTTTTCCTTTAGATTTACCAAAACCATATAATATGAGGTCAAACCTAAACACTTTCAATTTGTATGCAATCTGGCAGGCCCTTGCACTACATAGAAAAGGTAAATCTGAAGGAGAAAGTCTTCAGAAAATCTTATAGTGTGTATGGCCCTTTAGTTTGAAAGATGTTTAACCACTTTCCACCCAAGAACGTTCCTGTATGTCCTTGGGTTTCAGTGGTTATACCGGGATGATGCCTGCACCCAGGGCTGCTGTTAGAAATCACGGGGCCACGTACAGCCTACCCCCCCCCCCCAAATATATCAAGACAATATTTTCACTAAAGATACACTAAAATCATTATTAGTGGATAGAACCAGAACAGTGAACTTGTGTATACTCTAGGTCTTTTTAATTTTTTTTTACATTTAAAAAAAAAAATATATAATTTATTTTAAAAACTTCAAAAATGTTTACAATTATTTTATTTTACATTTTTTTTTCATTAATTTATTACAATGTTTGATTTTTACAATTTGGTATTTTTTTACAGGACAGGGAAGCCTGCAGTGCTACGGGGGGAGGGGAGGCACAGTGTAATGGGCCATACACACTATAGTACAGTGGTTCTCAATTCCGGTCCTCGGAACCCACTAACAGGCCAGATTTTAAGTATTACCTTGGGGGATGCAGACTAGAATACTGCAATCACTGAGCAGCAAATGAGATCACCTGTGATGTAATTTAGTTATCTTGCAAACCTGGCCTGTTGGTGGGTCCCGAGGACCGGAGTTGAGAACCACTGCTATAGTATACAATTGTCTTTAGATTTTTTCCTTTAGATTTACCAAAACCATATAATATGAGGTCAAACCTAAACACTTTCAATTTGTATGCAATCAGGCAGGCCCTTGCACTACATAGTTGGAGGTAAATCTAAAGGAAATCTAACAACAAAAGTTGTATAGTGTGTATCCAGCTTTAGGGGGGCATACAGGGAGACGGGGGATCTTGAAGCAAATGCAGGCAGAACAGGGAGGGGGATCGGTGTCAGAGAAGCAATTACAGGAACGATGCCCTATGTCTGTGTATCTCCCTGCAGTAGCTGAAAGAGCTGCACAGGGCTTCCTTCTGTAATTGCCCCTCTGCCCAACCGCACCAATTCCCCGTGCTGTTGGGGCCCCCCTGTGCACACGGGCCCCCTATAGGAAGACTGGTGGTCCCCCCTATCAGCGGCCCTGCCTGCACCTATACAGGCATCATCCCGATACCATTTTTTTCAGCCGGTGATTCTCTTTAATGCAGAAATGATTCACGTGGCTAATTAGCCACTTGATCACTTCTGTAGGTGGCGGAAGGGGGTCCAACCGCTGCCTCTCCCAGGCTCTCCGGTCCCATGGCGGTGCCCGGGAGCGATAAGGCCACCAACAATGGCTGCCCTGTACAGGGAGAGAGGAACTGATGTCGTTCCCATCTCTCTGTAACCCTGGAAACCGTGTGCAACAAGTATTTAGTCATTTCTGGTTCTGCCCCTTTGTTTACCTGGCCACCAGCGGCCAGGAAAGCAGCAAATCGGACTGATCTGTGTCTGATCGGCTGCATGGGAGTCCAGAGGAGAGATTTGGGGTCTAATAGACCCCAAATCTCTCCATAAAGAGGACCTGTCACTGCCCATGCTGTCACAAGGGATGTTGTTCATCTCTTGTGATAGCAATAAAGTAAGTACAAAAAAAGTGTAAAAAAAAAATAATTTAAAGCGTCCCCGTCCCACAGTGTCTATACGCAAATGTGAACGCGTACGTTACACCCGCACACATATGTAAACGGTGATCGCACCACACATGTGAGGTATTGTTGTGAACGTCAGAGTGAGAACAATAATTCTAGCACCAGACCCCCTGTGCCACTCTACACTGGTAACCAGTAACGGCGTTTAAAGCGTCACCTATGGAGAATTTTAGAAACCGCAGTTTGGCTCCATTCCATGGGCAGATGTCATTTTAAAGCATGACGTGTTAGGTAACTCGGTGTAATATCATCTTTCACATTTCACGAAAAAATTTGGCTAACTTTACGGCTTTATTTTTTTTTTAATTCATGGGTGTTTTTTTTTTTAAATTGTGTTTGAAAAACCGCTGCGCAAATACTGTGTGACATAAACAATTGCAACACCCACCATTTTATTCTATAGGGTCTCTGCTAAAAAGAAATGTATAATGTTTGGGGGTTCTAAGCAATTTTCTACCAAAAAAAAGTAGATTTTTACATGTAGGAGGGAATTGTCAGAATAGGCTTGGGAAGGAGGTGGTTAAAGTATTGACATTCATTTACTAATAACTGAAAGGTCGAAGTTCCGAGCGATATATGTATATCAGCGCATAGGTATGTACAGAGATCGCTGTATAATGTCATTTTACTTCTGTAGATCACTACAATGGTAAAGGGTTACCGCACCTCCCATGGGCGGGGCAGCGTTCTGTCCCCGCCCCTCCAGGAAGTGCTATGAAGATGTCGCCGTGCCGGGCGCTGTGCTCCGCGCTGGTGCTCAGTGGTTTGCTTTGCGCTCCGGTAATGGGGGAGCCGGAGATCCGGAGCTCATCTCACCATAAACCTGTCCGCCTCTTCACCGAGGATGACCTGGCCAAATACAACGGGGAGCAGGTAACTGCTGGGACAATGCACGACCTTCCATGGGTTATCATTATTATGGGCTGCACTAAACAACTGAGCCCACAATCCATGCCATGCATACATGTTTATTACAATTTTTTTTTTCAATCGGTAGGTATGAGGTGCTGGGGGCCCCGGGACAGGAATACTGAAAAAATACATATACTGTACAGAGTAATCCGTATATGAGTGTCAGGCGCCACACAATCCGATTGTACAATCTTTTTTAGCTTTACCAACATGATGCAATATACAGACGAATCCAAACCATTCCACCAATATCCCATTAGGAACTTCCTTTTATTATGTAGTTCACGGAAATGCTGATGCCGATGAGGGGGGCGCTATTCCTCCCGCTGACGCCAATGAGGGGGCGCTGTTTCCCCCCCTCCCCTGCTGACGCCAGTGAGGGGGCACTGTTCCCCACCCTCGCTGATGCCGATGAGGGGGCACTGCCCCCCCTGCTGACGCCTGTGATGTGAGGGGGCACTGCACCCCCCCCACTGACGCCAATGATGGGGCGCTTCCCCCCTCCCAATGACGCCAGGGAGGGGCGCTCCACCCTCCCACTGACGCCAGTGAGGGGGCGCTGCTTCCCCCCCGCTGACGCCAGTGAGGGGGCGCTGCTTCCCCCCCCGCTGACGCCAGTGAGGGGGCGCTGCTTCCCCCCCCCCCGCTGATGCCAGTGAGGGGGCGCTGCTCCGCCCCGCTGACGCCAGTGAGGGGGCGCTGCTCCCCACCCCCCCGCTGACGCCAGTGAGGGGGCGCTGCTTCCCCCACCCCCCCGCTGACGCCAGTGAGGGGGCGCTGCTTCCCCCACCCCCCCGCTGACGCCAGTGAGGGGGCGCTGCTTCCCCCACCCCCCCGCTGACGCCAGTGAGGGGGCGCTGCTTCCCCCACCCCCCCGCTGACGCCAGTGAGAGGGCGCTGCTTCCCCCACCCCCCCGCTGACGCCAGTGAGAGGGCGCTGCTCCCCCCCCCCCCCCGCTGACGCCAGTGAGGGGGCGCTGCTTCCCCCCCCCCCCCCGCTGACGCCAGTGAGGGGGCGCTGCTTCCCCCCCCCCCGCTGACGCCAGTGAGGGGGCGCTGCTTCCCCCCCGGCTGACGCCAGTGAGGGGGCGCTGCTTCCCCCCCCCGCTGATGCCAGTGAGGGGGTGCTGCTCCGCCCCGCTGATGCCAGTGAGGGGGCGCTGCTCCGCCCCGCTGACGCCAGTGAGGGGGCGCTGCTTCCCCCCCCCCCCGCTGACGCCAGTGAGGGGGCGCTGCTCTCCCCCCCCCCCCCCCGCTGACGCCACTGAGGGGGCGCTGTTCCCCCCCCCCCCGCTGACGCCACTGAGGGGGCGCTGTTTCCCCCCTCCCCTGCTGATGTCAGTGAGGGGGCACTGTTCCCCACCCTCGCTGATGCCGATGAGGGGGCGCTGCAGCCCCCCACACTGACGCCATTGAGGGGGCGCTGCACCCCCCCGCTGATACCAGTGATGGGGCGCTTCCCCCCTCCCACTGAGAACAATGATGGGGTGCTTCCCCCCTCCCACTGACGCCAGTGAGGGGTGCTCCACCCTCCCACTGATGTCAGTGAGGTGGCGCTGTTCCCCCTTCCCCCCACTAACGCCATTGATGGGGGGGCGCTGTTCCTCCTGCTGACACCAAGGAGGGGTGATGTTCCTCCCGCTGAAGCCATGGAGGGGGGAACTGTTCCTCCTGCTGACGCCACTGACACGACAGAACACCATGATTACTGCTAGCAGCTATAGTTGCTGGCAGTTATCTCATGTAAAAAAAAAACTGACAGGCTGGTTGTACCCAAGTCGATCGATGGGTCGACTTTGGTACAACCAGCTTGCCCATGAATGGATTGAATCTTGACCGGTCCCCTGCTGAAATGGCCAAGATTCGATCCATCTATGGCTGGCTTAACTGGAGGAGAGAAAGTTCTGTATTCCAGCAGGCTAAGCTTCGGAAACTGAAAGTTAGGGACTCCCTGGATTCCTGGCAGAGTAACCGGTACATTTTTGTAGTTGCTAATGAATAAATCATGGAGAAATGTATATATGATGTACAAAGTTTCCTTTTTTTTTTTTTTGCCCTGACATATACTTTAAAGTTTAGAATCAATACTAGTCCAGGGTAGGGTGGGGGCGTTATGTAAGGGATGTTGTTGGGACAATAATGTCACACTACTGCAAACCATCAGGATGTATACAACATAAAATCTTCTGTGAAAGCCGATCCGTCATGCAGTCTTTAGGATTGACATTCCAGCTTTTATATAGACTTCACTTTTGTTGAAAGTGCATGCGTTAGTCCAGCCGGGGTGTTCAACAATAACCACTAAGAGACGAATATCTCTTCTCTGCACCATAGAAACTAATTCCAGTGTGTAAGTAATTCTGTACAGAATACTTCCCTATTTGTAATATTGGATTACTTCCTCTGTCACAGCACAATACACAGAGCCCCGGGTCATCTGAGCAGATAGGGTGAAGTTATACTGGAGTATCCTTAGTATGCCTTCGGATGTGAAAAGCTTCTAGTGAATTCTCAGCATAGTAACACTGCACAAGAACCGAACTTTCTAATTCCCTTTACATACACTGGCCTTGTGTCCTTACATCTAAATAGATTGAGTTTAAAGAGCTCTTGCAGTTATTTGAAATTAGATATATATATATATATATATATATATATATAGGAGGGGGTCTTCAAAAAGTTTCTGCACTTTTTTATATTTAATAGAGCTAAAAAAAGCGTAGAAACCTTTTGAATAGCCCTCGTATGTAAAACTCAGGGCAATACTTATTTTTTTTTTCCATTTTGGATAGAGCAAGGGTGAGTTATAACCCATCAGATTTGTTTTTTTCTCTTTCGTTCATTGGCAGACACAGCTCCTGATAGTCATACCCATTGGGTTATACTGCCCCCTACAGGAGTAGGACACTAGGCAGAAAATAATTCTGGGTACACCCATGAGCAGTCCCGGGGGGTATACTCCCTCTGCTATAGCCACTCAGTTTTTTTTTTCCTTCCTAATCAGGAGTAAGGACCTAGTTCCCTGCTGGGATCTCTGGTGCTAGCAAATTTTTTTCTTTTTAGATAGAAAATTATTCCCCTTGATTTCTCCTGTGAGATCTACAATCAACTGCCGGACTGGGTGACAGGCTGGATAATCTAGATCCAGTGGTCACCCAAGTCTAGCCAGCGAGCGCGCGCAGGCCTCAGCTCCACGCTAGGTCGGCCGCGACATAGCCCCACTGGACGGGGGCTGGCCTGCGGGTTAAACGCCTCGTGAGGTTGCATACGACCAGATCTTGGCCCGAGTCGCAGAGTTCCTCCTGGTCAACAGCACCCCATTTCGATGGAGAGGTATTCTGTCTGAAGTGGTGCCCACCTGGTTCCTGGTATGGTGATTAGCTGTCCCCCCCCCTCTCCCCCTGGAGGGTTTTTGGGGTGGATGCGGGCCCCTCCTTGGGACAGTCGGACCCCCGGGTTACCCTCCTTCTCGCAGGCACCCCCCACATCCTGCCCCCCCCCGTTTACGCCTGGGCTGTTTGGGTGGTCTGGCCACCTTCCTGAGATTGGGTGGGGTGCTAACTGGCGATAGGGGCCGGGGGGGGTGCACCATCGGTGCCTGGACGATCGACTGTGCGGGGGTTGTACCTGATGGGGGCTCCTGCCAGGGCCCCCCCCCCCCCGTTTTGCCTGGATCTGTCCTTGAGGCCTGGTTTCCCTCCTGGGTCCCTGAGCTCCTTGTGGGGCCACCATTTTGTTGTAGCCTGTGTGTTTCTATACACAGCGTCCATTTTTTTGCCATTGGAAAAAGCAGGGGCCATGACAGTGGAGCCCTGTGGGTGCCGATTTCGGTGGTGGGAGACCCTCTCCATCCCCTGGTGCTGACTCCTGTATCATTTTACTTTCTGACCGCAGCACGTGTAGTGCATATTCCCCAGGTGGCTGTAGGTGCCTGTTTCTGTGGGTGGTGAGTCTGGTGGGGTCCTCTCCCTCTCTGCTAAGGATCACTTGGGTGCTTTGTGCCTGGTGACCGGGTGGTGCTGCCAGCATGGTAGGGTTTGTCCCTTAGCAGTGTTTTACACTTTTTGTGGGATCCCCCTGATGACTCATGGAGTCTATGGAGAACATTTCCCCACCTGGTCCCCCCTCTGAGGCTGCGGGGGCCCTCCGGGTCCCAACCATCCATCCACGCACTGACGGCGGTCCTTGAGTCCCTTGTATTCAGAGTGGAGGCAGCTTGTGGGCAAGGGGCTAGTCGCCCGCCTCATCTGTCTCCTCAGATCCCAAATCTGATTCGGCTGCCGTAGACGTGGGTCACCCTGCTGGGTCTACAACCAAGCGCCTGGAATCCTCTGATAGTGAGGAGGATTTCTTTACGTTTGTGACCGTGCAGGAAAAGGCGCTGGTGGACGCACTGATTGTATCTGTGCGTGAGACTCTGAAGATGGAGGACGCAGCTGTGACGGAGGCGCAGGTGCCTTTGGCACTCACAAGCCATCCAAAGCGGCAAAGGTGTTTCCTTTCCCTGCCTATTTTGACAGAATTGTCGCTAAAGAGTGGGGACAACCAAAGCGTCCCCATGGGGGTCCTTAAGCCCTTTACTAGACATTACCCCTATGAGGAGTCCCTTCATAAGAAGAGGACTGTGCTATTGGTGCTGGACCCTCTGGTTTCCAGAATAAACAAGGCAACCATGATTCCAGTTATAGAGTCCCTGGCCCTTAAGGATCCTGCTGACAGGAAGGCAGAGGCTGTGGCCCGTACTATGTACACTCTGGCTGGTTCGGCAATGAGGCCGGTATTCATCATTGCCTTAGTGTTGCAAACTCTGACCGAGTGGGCTAAGCTCCTGCACTGTGACCTGGAGGGGGAATAGCTCCCCCCTGCCTTTGCCGAGCTGGCGGATCAGCTGGTCCAGGGGCTGCAATTTATCTGTAATGTCTCATTGGATGCGGCTTCCCTGATGGCTCGCCTCTCTGTTTTCGCAGTGGTCCTTCGCCGTGTCTTTTGGCTCAAGTGCTGGTCTACGGATCAGACTTCAAAAAAGCCCTGGTCTGATTTTCCTTCTAAGTCGATCGCCTGTTTTTTAGCTGCCCTGGATGACCTCATTAAAGGTCTCACGGGGGGGGGGGGGGGGGGGGAAACAGTATTTATTTATTTAGTTCTCTTCCGCAGGCTACTAAGGGCAAGGAACCTTGTGGGCCTTCTTCTCTTCTCATAAGAAGTTTTTTTGTCCCTCGGTCGACTAACAAGGGCTCAAAGCCTTTCAGGGCCTCTTCTGGAGGATCCAAACGAACCTGGTCTGGCAAGCCAAGATCGGGCTTCTCCAAACCCATGGACAAGGCTCCTCCTGCATGAAGGTGCGCCCTCACCCGTATCGGTTGGACCTCAAGGCGCTTTGTGCGGGTACAGAAGTTCAGAATGAAGTCCATTCGAACGATGGTGGCATCCCTACGTCAGGGGGATTTCCTCCCCTCATTGGTATCAAGGATGACTACCTTCACATTCCAATATAAGCCAGTCACCAGCGTTTTTCTCCGCTTTGCTGTGAGAGAGGAGCATTGTCAGTTTGTGGCGTTACCCTTTGGTCTCGCATCTGCTCCTCAGGTCTTCACAAAAGTGTTAGCCCCGGTGCTAGCTTTGCTACGCCAACAGGGGATTGCAGTACTGGGCTACTTGGACGATCTCCTGCTAGCGGAGTCTCCCACTGCTCTGGTGGAGAACCTGGCGATTAAAATATAAACTCTGCGAGTCTCTGGACAATCTGATCCGGACAAAGGAGTCCCTGATATGGTGGCTTCGTTCTCCGGCACTTCGGCTGGGAAAATACTTCCCTTTGTACTGGACAGTGGTCACCATAGATGCCAGCCTGTCCAACTGGGGAGGCGTCCTCGGCAAGCATTCTGCTCAGGGGATGTGGACGCTGGAATAGTCCAGACTCCCGATCAATGTCTTGGAACTTCCAGCGATCAGACAATGTCTGGATCATTGGACTGATAGTCATCAGGGTTTCCCAGTGCGCATTCAATCGGACAGTGCCACGGCTGTGGCTTATGTCAATCACCAAGGGGGCACAAGAGGTTTCCTGGCGGCTCTGGAGGTAGACAGCTTTCTAAGGTGGGCAGAACGGTTCCAGCCCTCTCCGCCGTACACACTCCCGGAGTGGAAAATTGCCTATAGGTGCTATAAATATCCCCGAAACATGCACAGTTTAGGAGATATTTACAGTGCATGCAGCCGATGACGTCATCGGCGCATGCACTCTGAAGGAACGGCCACCCGTGCCGTTCCTTCAGAGCCCTATGCCTGGAACGGCGGCTCCTGCGCGCATGCGTGGGAGTGATGTAATCGCGTCCTGGGCCAATCAGATGGCCGGAGGATGCGAACAAGGAAGCAGGACGGCCGGACATGTCAGCTGCCCTGTCGCTGAGTGGGCCACACTGCGAGGGCTTCGTTTTAAGGTAAGTATTTCATAATGAGCTAGTATGCGATGCATACTAGCTCATTATGCCTTTGTCTTTACAGGGTTTTTTTTTTCTCAATTTTTTTTATGTTGGTTTACTTCCTCTTTAACTCTTCCTGCCAAAGTCAAAATTTCCAACAAGTTCAAAGGCACATTACAAGGGAATAAAAAAAATCTTGCATTTTAAAAATTGGTGACAGGATCCCTTTAAGGACACTTTGTCTGCTCGTTACATCAGCATGCACACCAGTGCAGTATGAGCATGCATGTCTATAAATGTCTGTCAAAATGGAATGGTAATGCTTTTCTGAGTGACATCTAATGTCTATAACGAGCTTTATACCAATGGATAGAAATAGTTTTTATCACATTCAGCTAAGCACATGTATATTTATTCATATTGCCATCTAATCACTTCTTAAATATGTTATTCGTCATTTTTTATTGCACATTTGCTGGAGAACATACTTGAGACCTATTTTTTTAATGACCATCTAATAAAATATTTTCTCTGCAGGAGGATGAGCCAATTTATATGGCAGTGAAGGGCACAGTGTTCGATGTTTCAGCTGGAAAAGGTGACTTTCTATAGAACATTCTCAATTATACATTATTTCAAAATATGATCTCTAGAACAAAACTTATTTGGCTGCATGATTTTTTATCATGGTCTTTCCTTCAGCCAACCTTTTATACAGTGGGTACGGAAAGTATTCAGACCCCCTTAAAATTTTCACTCTTTGTTATATTGCAGCCATTTGCTAAAATCATTTAAGTTCATTCTTCTTCTTCCTCATGAATGTACACATAGCTCCCCATACTGCCAGAAAAACACAGAATTGTTGACATTGTTGCAGATTTATTAAAAAAGAAAAACTGAAATATCACATGGTCCTAAGTATTCAGACCCTTTGCTGTGACACTCATATATTTAACTCAGGTGCTTTCCATTTCTTCTGATCATCCTTGAGATGGTTCTACACCTTCATTTGAGTCCAGCTGTGTTTGATTATACTGATTGGACTTGATTAGGAAAGCCACACACCTGTCTATATAAGACCTTCCAGATCACAATGCATGTCAGAGCAAATGAGAATCATGAGGTCAAAGGAACTGCCTGAAGAGCTCAGAGACAGAATTGTGGCAAGGCACAGATCTGGCCAAGGTTACAAAAAGATTTCTGTTGCACTTAAGGTTCCTAAGAGCACAGTGGCCTCCATAATCCTCAAATGGAAGACGTTTGGGACGACCAGAACCCTTCCTAGAGCTGGCCGTCCGGCCAAACTGAGCTATCGGGGGAGAAAAGCCTTGGTGAGAGAGGTAAAGAAGAACCCAAAGATCACTGTGGCTGAGCTCCAGAGATGCAGTCAGGAGATGGGAGAAAGTTGTAGAAAGTCAACCATCACTGCAGCCCTCCACCAGTCGGGGCTTTATGGCAGAGTGGCCCGACGGACGCCTCTCCTCAGTGTAAGACACATGAAAGCCCGCATGGAGTTTGCTAAAAAAACACCTGAAGGACTCCAAGATGGTGAGAAATAAGATTCTCTGGTCTGATGAGACCAAAATAGAACTTTTTGGCCTTAATTCTAAACGGTATGTGTGGAGAAAACCAGGCACTGCTCATCACCTGTCCAATACAGTCCCAACAGTGAAGCATGGTGGTGGCAGCATCATGCTGTGGGGGGTGTTTTTCAGCTGCAGGGACAGGACGACTGGTTGCAATCGAGGGAAAGATGAATGCGGCCAAGTACAGGGATATCCTGGACAAAAACCTTCTCCAGAGTGCTCTGGACCTCAGACTGGGCCGAAGGTTTACCTTCCAACAAGACAATGACCCTAAGCTCACAGCTAAAATAACGAAGGAGTGGCTTCACAACAACTCCGTGACTGTTCTTGAATGGCCCAGCCAGAGCCCTGACTTAAACCCAATTGAGCATCTCTGGAGAGACCTAAAAATGGCTGTCCACCAACGTTTACCATCCAACCTGACAGAACTGGAGAGGATCTGCAAGGAGGAATGGCAGAGGATCCCCAAATCCAGGTGTGAAAGACTTGTTGCATCTTTCCCAAAAAGACTCCTGGCTGTATTGGATCAAAAGGGGGCTTCTACTAAATACTGAGCAAAGGGTCTGAATACTTAGGACCATGTGATATTTCAGTTTTTCTTTTTTAATAAATCTGCAACAATGTTAACAATTCTGTGTTTTTCTGTCAGTATGGGGTGCTATGTGTACATTCATGAGGAAGAAGAATGAACTTAAATGATTTTAGCAAATGGCTGCAATATAACAAAGAGTGAAAAATTTAAGGGGGTCTGAATACTTTCCGTACCCACTGTATATACATACATGCATACATTTATATATAAATGTATCCGGGTCTTCCTTCAATTTCAACCTTTATATATAAAAACCCATAATTGAATTACCTTTATCAAAAAAAAAGTACCTTGATATTAAAGTCTTTTTTTTTTTTAAAACAACATGTTACACTTGCCTCCTCTGTGCAGTTGGTTTTGCACAGAGCAGCCCAGATCCTCCTCTTTTTGGGTCCCTTGCTGGCACTCCTGGCCCCTCCCTCCTGCCCCCACAGCAAGCAGCTTGCTATAGGGGCACCCAAGCCATTTCTCTGTGTCCATTCAGACAAGGAGCCGCGGCTCGGCCCTGCCCCCTCTCTCTCCTCTCTGACTTTGAATGACAGCAGCTGGAGCCAGTGGTGCCTGCTGTGTGTCTCAGCCAATCAGGAGGGAGAATCCCAGGCAGATGAGTCTCCTGCAAGATCATTGGATCAAGAGGGGGCTCAGGTAAGTATGAGGGGGCTGCTGTACACAGGTTTTTTTTTTTTTTTTTGCAAATATACATTTTTATTAGACTCCAGAGAATGAGCACATTATTATAGAAACAGCAAAAACAACAAGAATAGACATCTGTCATCTATCAGAGTTAACACAAATCAATACACCACATACAACTAGGTAAAGAAATGTCACAAATAATGCCAAGAAGAGGAGCCCACTCTGGATTATTTTGCACATAGGACGAAAAGAAAGCGAAGGGGGGGGGGGGGGGAATAAGGAGAAAGTTAAGTGTCAAAGAGGCTGATAAAAGAGAGGAAGAGGAAAGAAAGAGAAAAAAAAAGGGGTAGGGAGGGAAAAAATAGGGGGGGGGGGGGTTGGGGGTGGGTGGGGAGGGACTACTGACCCCGTGGTAGTTGTCTACTGTCTCGACTACAGATAACAATCAATGGACACATAATCATCAGTTTTCTCGGGGAAATTGATGTACTAAGCAGGGCGCTACCCTCCCCAGATGCAATGAACAGATCCCAAATTCTCCATCTCTCCGCATGTTTATCACTTTTGTGCTGAGCTGTTGCAATAAGGTCCTCCATTTTATTTATTACTTGAAGTTTTTGGAGCCATAGAGCTACTGTCAGGGATGAAGTTTTCTTCCAATATAGGGGTATGCATGCCCTAGTGGCATTTATCATATGGCGAATAATTGACTTTATGTATGTACTAATCGGGATGTTCGAAACCTACACAGGTTTTTTTATCTTCATACATAGAGTGCATTAAAATAAAAACCTTCTGCCTTTTAGAACCACTTTAATATTTTGCTATCCCCTGCCCAACAGTACTGAAACTGGGAGAGAGCGGGGCAGCACTAGGAGCCAATTGACATCCATTACACATGCTGTCCATCTAACACTAAAGATGGGATATAGATGGTTCCAAACTGGGCCGGTCCAGCTGGTTCCGCACATACCTACCAAATTTCGATCAGTGGGTGGCCATCCCAAAGGTCAAATTCTGTTGAAAGAACAAGCTGGAAAACTTTTGTCGATCAGCAACTGCAGCCACTTGGCTGATCAGTGTATTCTGACAGCGGAGAGTCTCACTGTCAGACTACAATGTCCCGGGGGCCGCAGGGGGGAATTCCTTTATCCACCTTTCTTATGTGAATCAGGCAATTTGTTCTTTTTTAATTCAGCCGATTGGCTGAATTAAAAAAAACAAACCATCTATGGCCAGCTAAAAAACTACCGGAAAGGAGGAGACAGCGGAGTGACCTCTTCAGTATGCTGCAGCCCCTAAATTGTCCAGCAACAGGGTGGGGTGGGTCCTAGACCAGGCAATATTTCTCGGATGCAGTGTAGTCTGCAGGGAGGTCTTTAGGAGTGCAGAGCCTGGCTGTGATGCTTGCTAGAGGTGTCTGGATCACAGAACTAGTTGTATAGAACTATTTGAAACTACAAATCATTTGGCAGGTAAGAGAGTTCCCAGATTTATATTAGAACGGTTACATTATCTGTATGTAGCCATTTTTGTTTTTTTTGGAAACACAAGACCCAATAACAAAATTTAACATATTTTAGCTAAAGCTCTGGCTGATTGCACACAGGAAGGTCGCTATATGTTACTGGATGATTGACATGTCCCCATCTGGTTGACATTGGGTACATGCTGGATGGTCACTGGGTGTGCGGTGCGCCAATGGGCACCTCTTTTACGACACCTGGGAGGCAACAACAGACGGCCCTATGAGATTTGTTTTGATTTTATTTAGTCTTTTTGTATGTTATTTGGTATGCCCTTACCCTCCCCTGAAGAAGGAAATATTGGTTAGTTGGAAATTGCTCGTTGTTCACCAACACTGAACAAGGTATATGTTTGCTGGCAGTTTTTTCAGATGCATCTCAGACCGGTAGGTTATAATAAAGATTGGCATTTGCTTTTTATATAGTTGTACTTATGACTGCCTTAAAAGTCCCGTGGGGGTTTATTCTTTTTCTTTTTACAATTGGTTAAACACATGCACCTGGAATATTCACCTGCAGTGAATGTTTGGGGAATGTCAGATTTGCTTCTTTACCAATACACCTCAGAATTTCTTGTTCAAACATGACATTTATTTCACAAAGTTTGGGTGTCACATAACTACATCCTTTTTATAATTGTGGAAGAACTGTTGTAAAGGTCATCTTTTAAAGAGAAAAAAAAACCTTAAATAAACTTCTTTCTATATCTACTAAAAAATCTTAAAGAATTAACTTCTTTCTGCATCTACTAAAATGTAACCTTCATCTCCAACAGTCTGTCTTGCAACACTAAGTTATACAATGAGTATGTATGAGTGCAGCCTGGTATAACCAGCCATGTTTGTGTTTTATTTGTGGCCTCTTTATGTTTCACAGAGTTCTATGGGAAGGGAGCTCCATACAATGCACTGGCAGGAAAAGACTCCTCTCGGGGTGTTGCCAAAATGTCTCTGGATCCAGAAGACCTCACTTATGATACGGTAGGCTATGTCATGCTGCAGTAATCTCTTGTTCTGTGTTTTTGTATTGGAGCAGAATACTGGCCTGGGCCCCCAGATCTTTCTTAGAACCAGAGTTGTTGGGTATTGAGTTGCAAATCCAATGGGCTTCATACATCAGTTTGAGATGCCCCTGAGACTAGACTGCAGGCATATTTAGTCTGTAGTGGATCTTTTATGACCTGCATATGACCTGCTTCAACTAGTAGTATGTCCAAAATCTGAAGAACTTGAAACAGCTGCAGTAGTATTCCCCTTCGGCCCTCTGGGTGCTACATCAAAATGTATGTAGTAGGTAAGGGGAGGAGCGGAGGAGTTGGGCCATCATGGAAAGTAATTGGACACTCCCAGAGGTAAGAAGGCCATGACATGTAAAGCCTAGTACACACAGGCCGAATGTCCAGCAGCATCATTCGGTTCAATAATAACCGGGCAGCAATCCACCCATGTGCACTGCAGTTGGTTGTACAGAAGCCGGACGTTCAGCAGGCTTCTGTTGATGGGGCATGACTAAAAAAAGGTCTACCGATTGGCTGCCAATGGCTGAGAGCTCTGACTGGAGTGTTCTGGTAGGGGACCGTCCCTTTGTCACAATACAATAGCACAGCAGGGGAGATCGCTGTACAATACTAACATCTGATTGTTAGTACAGAGGCTCCTCCTGAGCTGTCAATTTTTTTTTTTTTTGTTTAGCCCTGCTGGGTTCTACGAAAAAACTACTAGTGTGTACTAGGCATAAGGAGGGGAGGGAGGGACTGTGCTAGGGAATTGACATTTCCTGAAGTAGTGAAACTTGCCAGCAAGTTCAAAGAAACCATGCAAATGCAATGCAAAAAAAGTATTTGCAATACTCTGATTTCTCTAGGGCCAGCACTGTGCATATCTGCAGCAGCTCTTCTCTCTGCTCGGAGAGAGCAGCGAGAGCCATTGGTTAACAGGGAGTGTGGGCGAGCCAGGCTGTGTCTGACGCAAACAGCCTGGCTCAGGATGGAAAGCAGAAAGCTGCTTCCTGTGGGGGGGGGGGTCAGTTAGCTGGCGGAAGAGCCAGGATTGCTGGTGGGGCACCCAAGAAGAGAGGGATCGGGGCTGCAGTGTTTTTCAGGTAAGTACAAGTCTGGTATTTTAATGAGAACAAAAAAAAAAAGTTTAAAGCTTTGACAAATAATTGGTGACAGGCTCTCTTTAATAACTTTCTCTTCCATTCTCTCCCTAGACCGGTCTCACTGAGGAGCAGCTAAAGTCTTTGGATGATATTTTTGAGAACGTGTACAAGAAAAAGTACCCCATTGTTGGCTACACCGCCAGACGGATCCTAAACGATGATGGGAGCCCCAATTCACACTTCAAGCCTGAGGATCAGCCACATTTTACTATCAGAGATGAATTTTGATGTAACATTTTCATTGGCCAATCAGATAACCTTAAAAAGAACACTTGTTTTATAAGGACATTTTGTTTCTCTCCTTGTTAAGGTTTTTAGAGCGAACGTTCTTTTCTAACCTGAAACTGAGATGTCTCTTGCTTCCAGGTGCCTTTTTCTCTGCTAATACCACAAAGATGTTATCTTGTTTGCTAAAAAAAAATGACCTAAACCATAGGAACTGTTATGACGATCCTGCATTATGGATTTTTTCAATTGCAGTAGCCATAAAATCCTCTTTTCTACAGACCCCATGCCGTCAATAGATAAACATTAAAAATTTAGAGTTCGAAAATAAGGGGAGACGGGCTGCAGAGTTTTCTCAGTAGCTTTCCAAAATCCCTTTGGCTGTGCATGCGCCCTGCCATTCAGCCTAGGGAGCAAGAACCTCTAAAGCAATGGTTCTCAACTCCAGTCCTCGGGACCCACTAACAGGGCAGATTTAAGTATTACCTTGGAGAGATGCAGACTAGAATACTGCAATCACTTAGAAGCAAATTATATCACCGGTGATGTATTTCAGTTATCTTGCAAACCTGGCCTGTTAGTGGGTCCTGAGGACCGGAGTTGAGAACCACTGCTTTAAAGGAATGCCGGAGAAGCTTTACTTTATACAACTCCTGTTCCGGTAGTTCGGTTTCTGCAGGCAATGTCACTGGGAAATGGGACACTTTAACGGAGAGGTTCCTTGATGATCCCCATTCTCACTTGGTAAAGGTGAAAGATAACATGTGCCTATTTACCTAAATTGCCTTAAACTAATTTATAAAAGTACCGGAGTAACTTCAGTGTAAGAATGTGATCAAAGTGCATCAACCCTTTTTTATGCAATTGCAGGCTATGGTGATTATGCTTTGCATTCATATTTCAATGCAAACATTCACTTCTCGCAAACTGCTATGATTCAAAAAAAGAAGAAAAAAAAAAAAGGAATTCCAACTAACACTAAGCATATTTCACAGAAGGAAAAAAAAACTGTAGTGATCAGCATGGCTATATAAATTATATTGGATAAAAAAAAAAGTTATACTAGTGAGCGCTACAATGTATTTTTTACTGAGACTACTAAAAGGTTGAATAACACTAAATGTCATCTCCAACCAAATCTAATTTCATGAGGGAATATCATTTGGTGTCCTAAAATGATTGTGTGTGTGTGTGTGTATATATATTATATATATATACATACATACATAAATCCTCTGTGCAGTTGGTTTTGCACAGAGCAGCCCAGATCCTCCTCTACTTGGGTCCCTCTATGCTGCTCCTGGCCCCTCCCTCTTGTCAAATGCCCCCACAGCAAGCAGCTTGCTATGGGGGCACCTGAGTTGAGCTGCAGATCCATGTGTCTATTCAGACACAGAGCTGCTGTTCGGCCCTGCCCCCCCCTCTCTCCTGATTGGCTAACTGACTTTGACAGCAGCAAGAGCAAATGGTGGTGCTGCTGTGTCACAGCCAATCAGGAGGGAGAGTCCCAGACAGCCAAGGGGACTCGTGGACACTGCTGAATAGAGATGGGGCTCAGGTAAGTATTAGGTGGTACTGAGGAGACTGCTTCACACAGAAGGTTTTTTTTATCTTAATGCATAGAATGCTTTAAGATAAACATTCTGCCTTTATAAATCCTTTAAGGTAATGCATGAAGGCCCCTATACCCATAATGAATTGCAGCATTAAATGGGTATAAAAAACCCTTGGAGGTGAAAATAAAGTTGGCTAGAAGTGTACTTTGCTCCCAACTTCTGGTTACAATGTCAAGGTCAGGGGGGTGTCATGATCCTTCCAGCAAGATTTCAGGAACTTGTCCCAAATCTCATGAGAAGATTCTCCTCCAATGGGGTTTTTTTTTTTTTTTTTTTTTAGGTTTTTGATAGTGGGGAAGAGTTAAAACTGTCTTTTTTTTTTTTTTTTTTTTTTTTTTTTTTTCCCTCTGTGAACCCCCCCAATACAGGAGTTTTCCCTTTTTATTTTCTGCTCCATTGACATTAGAACAAGAAATGGGTGGGCAGTTGTCACTTGGACAGGAAAGCACAGACCCTTCCTCACTCTATATTTTGTTTTTTCTGGCTGTCACAGTTTTGGAGATTTTCTTTTCACTCTCAAACAGTAAAATCCTGTCCGAAGTTCTAAGCCTTCCCGCTCAACTGAAAACCGAATGAGGCTTTGGCTAGAATTGCGCTGTAGGAAACACGATTTCCCTACAATGCCAAAATGAAAGTCTTTCTGACAAGCTGCATTTCCCAATTCTTTATTCTGCACTATAAGGGACCCATCATGGAATAAAGCACCATTATTCGGTTTTGTACTGACCACAGCAGTTCTTTGGAGATAGAGATTCCAGGGATATATTGACTCTGGAGTCTCCTAGAGATGTAAGAAGTCATTACATGGTTCAACCTACCAGCAAACAAAAAACATTAAGGGTCCTTTCACACGGCGGTGAAAGGTCCGCTGCGGGACTTTTTTTTTTTTTCCACGGAGCGGATGACATTTCTGTCATCCGCTCCGTGTGCCCGCATATCATCCCATCCGTTTGCGGATGATATGCGGACATAATGTAAGTATATGGCATTGCGGATGTCAGCGGATGACACCGCTGACATCCGATTTTCCTTCCTTTCCGTTTTTTACACGGAAGAAAAAATGGGGTTCTGTTCCATTTGTAAAAACGGAACAGAACTGACAGGAAGAAAATCGGGTGTCAGCGGATGGTATTCCGCTGACACCCGCAGTGCCATTCACTTACATTATGTCCGCAAATCATCCGCAAACGGATGGGATGATTTGCGGACACACGGAGCGGCCGTGTGAAAGGACCCTAATTGTATCCGTTTTGGGAAGAGTTGTCCCTAGTCTATTGTGTGGAAATGGTACTGTTATTTGTGTTGCCAGAGAACATATACCTCAAACGTTGTTAGACCTTTCAAACATTTTATGTGTGTGGTGTTGGTAAAAAAATAAATACTGTTTACAATACAATACTGTTGTCGTCATATGGTTTTTGACAGTAATTTAAAGTGGAGTTCCGCCTCCCCCGCCCAAAAGTTAAGTCAGCAGCTACACATACTGTAGCTGCTGACTTTTTTAATATTTGGATACTTGGCTGTCCTGGAGTCCAGCGATGTCAGCACCGCAGCCGATGTTTCTATTGGCTGTCGGGTGCTGCCGCCACCATTGCCGGTCAGGGAACCCGTCAGTGAAGCCTTGCGGCTTCAAGGGCAGGTCCCTACTGCGCATGCGCGAAGCATGCTGCACATTCCTTTTGGCTCGGCGGCGGAGGAGGGGGCCGAGCTTCCGAGGGACGGCGCTGAGGCTCCGTATCCCGGAAGTGGGGAAGGGTACCTGTCAAAAACAGGTACCTGTTCCCCCCCCCCCTTCCCCCTGAAAGGTGCCAAATGTGGCACCAGAGGGGGGGAGGAAACAAAAGAGCGGAAGTTACACTTTTGGGTGGAACGCTGCTTTAATTGTTACACAGGTGATGAAATCTCTGATTTATTGGAATTCATGAAATCTAAAAGAAAGGGTAGACTATTCTTATAATATTTTACAATAAAGTAGAACTTTAGTCAGAAAATGAAGTCCTGCTAGATCACTTCAGGCTGCTCTCCTTTGCAGGTATAGCTATGTAAAATATTAAAAGTGCCTATACTGTGCAAAATCCAGTAATACACTGGCTCTCCCTGCTCTGCACATGCTCAGTTGCTCTCCATTTTTAGGCACTGCTGACAGCCTTAAAGCGGAATTAAATCCTCCTATCCTTTTACAGCCAAGAACGCTGCTTCTGTCTGATCTGCAACTGCCATGGTGCTGCACATGTAATCAGTTATGACACCAGCCATTTGATGGTTTGACAGTCTGATGGGAAAACAAGAAAATGTGACAGTTAATACCGGCATTCCAGGAATGGAACTCTTTTGAAACGGATTAATTGATCGGTTTAGTTCTGCTGTATGATTTAGAGTCGGTTCACACTAAGACTCCTTACTACTTCGGGGGCGACTTGTGCATTTCCATGCACCACGACTTCGGAGCTACTTGCAGGGACTTCACATAATGGAAGTCTATGCAAGTCGCCCCGAAGTAGTACAGGACCCTTTTTCTAAGTCGGAGCGACTTGTGTCATTCCTATTAGAACGGGTCCTGTAGCGGTCAATGGACCGCGACTTGTCAGGCTGACAAGTCGCCTGACAAGTCGCGCTAGTGTGGACCGGTTCTAACTGCTGTTCTTCAGCAAAATGACAGCCTCCTGCAAGAAGAAACTTGTCATTTCCTGAACACACTAATTTTGGTAGCATAATTAATGTGAAATGTATGTTCCTTGCTAAAGAACATTATTTTTTTTATCACGTTGTTATAGGTAAAGTTCTGCTTTAAGATCTTTCATCTTAAAATAACATTCTCATTTGGCTATAAAAATGGCTGATAACTGAACTTCAGCTAAAAAAATAAAATAAACACCCCAGTAATAATAAAAATTAAAAGCTGCTTTTGCTGAAATTATCTCCTTTAATTTTGAGCTGTTCCCTGCAGTACTTCTTTTCCACCAGTAGATGTCCTCAGTCTTCTAGGTTGAATGATGACCTGCTTCATTCAACTGATATCCACTGAGTCCAAGTGATCATCACACAGCATAAGCGCAGAATATCACACGGTATTCCATGAGTAGCATTCAGTGCAGCAGTAAGGACCATCCCCTCCTAGAAGAGATGATGCACTTGTGATGACATTGGACAAGCTAAAAGACTTGGAAAAAGACTTGGAAAAAAAATTGTACATTATCTTTCATAGAGCGTAATTGCCACAAAAACTTCAGTTTATGAAAAATTACCTTTTCTGTTTCAGTCTGCTGAAAATATAATTTTATACAGCTCAAACCGTAGTATGCTATTCCTTGCAATATTTGAAGATGGTGCATTGTGTTCCCTGTGCAAAATACATGCAGAAATAGCATTTTTAATCGACTAAAACTCCAGTACATTTTAGTCGACTAAAACGTCCTACATTTTAGGACGTTTTAGTCGACTAAAACACTTGCAGAAGACTAAAACTAAATTGAAATTTGCTGCCAAAATTAACACTGGTCCACACTCAACGGAATCCTAAAAAAGTGCAAGCATTTGGTGTAAAAAAAAAAAAAAAAAGTCACTGGTGATTCTCGATCTGTCCCTGCGGTCCTCTTGGGGTTGGAATAGGCACCTCTCGATATTAGTCCATTGTGCGTGCATGTATGTGGAGATAAAGATTATACTATCCTCCATAGCCTAATTCCGTTTTTTTTAAAAGATAAGCATAAAACCAAGAAATTTCACTCACATAGTACACAGGCTTTAAATACACAAATGTATATCACATAGCATGGTGTCCCCAGCACAAACTACTCATATGCGTTCCAATAGCCAGAAATGCATAAGGGGAAATGACATCAGAAAGCCTGACCAAACGTGTTTCGTCACAATGACCTCATCAGATGTGGAATATTGCAGGGATTGCTCCTATGTACAAATTATATTAAAAAAGGAACATGGTGATGCAATCAGCAATATCTGAGAACAGGGAAGGATGTGGATATTTAGCACTGGCTTGTTACATTTCTTGAAATGTATATTCACCTAGAGCAGTTGTCTGCAAACAGCGGTCCTTTGCTTGGCTTTCCAAGCCCTTGGGTCCCTATTCTACCCACTGATATGAGGCACTATTGCTCATACTGACAACAATAATGAGCCACTATTCCTTCCACTGACACCAACCAGTGGGGCATAATTCCTCCAACAGGTCTACTGTAAATGACAGAATATTGTTCCTCCCACTGACACGAATGATGAGCACTATTCCTTCTGCTGAAACAAGCCATGGTCCACTATACCTTACACTGACACCAATGATGGATGGAGTACTATTCCTCCTCCCGATCACAGGCACCATTTCTTTTTTCTTTTACTCCAGCTGACCACAGTTTGGGCCCCCCTAAAGTCTGAGGTTACTTTTATAACCTAGCATTCTAAAACTGTTACATTTTAGTGGTTCTTCAGGTCCAATTTACATCTTTGCACTATAGCATGTGTTACAGCATTGCATGTTACAGGAGTTGATGCTTTTCATTTTGAAAATCACCCCAACACACTAAGCCAACACACCATAGTCTGCTGCAGTGCATCGCAGCAAAAAATGTGGCAAATCCAATAATTGGGATGTTTTTTGTGTGGCAGGAGCCCATTGATTTAAAGGCGTTGTACACTTGCAAATGTTTTTGTTGTTTTTAACCACTTCAGCCTCGGAATATTTGGCTGCTCAAAGACCAGGCCCTATTTTGTGATTCGCCACTGCGTGATTTTAATGGACAATTGCGTGGTTGTGCGACGACGTACCCTAATGAAATTGACGTCCTTTTTTTCCCCACAAACAGAGCTTTCTTTTGGTGGTATTTGATCACCTGTGCGATTTTTTTTTTTTTTTTTTATTTTTTATTTTTTGCGCTTTAAAAAAAAAGCGACAATTTTGAGAACATATTTTTCACTTTTTTTTTATATGAAATTCTCAAAAAAAAAAAAAAAAATGTAAAAATCAACATTTTTTAACATTTTATTTTTTGGTAAAAAAAAAATCACAATAAGCGTATTTTGATTTGTTTGCGCAAAAGTTATTGCGTTTACTAACTACGGGAAAGATTTGTCATTTTTTTGTTTTTATTTTTTAACTAATAATGGCGGCGATCTGTGTTTTTTTTTTTTTATTTTTTCATTTTTTTGCGGGACTGCGACATTGTGGCGGACAGATCGGACCCTTGACTGACATTTTTGACACTTTTGGGGGTACCAGTGACATAACTACAGTAATCAGTGCTATAAATATGCACTGTTACTGTAAAAATGACACTGGTAGGGAAGGGGCTAACTTTTTTGGTGATCAAAGGGTTGTGTGTCCCTAGGGGCGTGATTCTAATTGTTAGGGGGTGTGGCTAGTGAAGTAATCACAGAGACATACGATCCTAGATAGCAGGATTGCATAGCCTCTGTCATTACTTCAGGGAGAATGACAGACAGCTGTTTACATCAGCCGTCTGTCTTTCTCCCTCTCTTGAGGGAGATCGCGAGTGGCCGGCGGACATCGGAGCCGCCGGTCACACGCGCTAGTTAGGGAGGGAAGGAGCAGGGGCAGGAGAGCGCGCCGCTCGCCCCCTACAGGCTCTTGAAGGCCCAAGAGGAAAGAAAAAAAACCTAAAAATCATTTTATTATTTTTTTAGACAAATGTGTTACTTTTTTTTGTACATACCAATAAGGAAAACTCCAACAAAATATAATACGAGTAAAAGAAAAAAGTGTGCCAATTGTATGACTTTGCCAGACCAAGCCAGGTAAGGTTCCCCAATAGATTGAACTAATGCACCGCTCAAAGGAAAAGCCTGTGATTTATAAAAAGGACCTGTAACATTATTCAGGCAATAAAGTGGCTTAAAGTTGTTTTAAACCATCCAGTTAGAAACAAGATAAAATAACTTTCAACCCACAAAAGACACCAACAATATTGTAACTCACCAGCAGGGGGCACCAAAGGATAAGAACAGTGAACTGTCTATATTATATAGCCACTAAAGATAATCTAAATCAGATACACAAAATGTAAAAGCAAGCCAAATAACTGACATCTTGATTATTGCTATATATAAGTTTATAGCAAAAATTGTAAATCCAAAGTTACCTCCATCCCAAAAGGGTCCTTGTAAGTGATAAAGCAGGATATAAATTGTATTGAAAGACATGCATGGGGAGTCCAAGCCAGTAGAAGGCTTTTCCATTACACATTATTTAGAGAGCAGTCCGCCAAGGAACAGAACACAGCCCAACCCAGAGCATGCTGTGTTTGGTAGAGGTGGGGAATGCTGATCTGATGTCTGTATTGGGGATAATACAGTGAATGGGGAGGGCAAGAGGGGCCCTTTTAACTTTAGGTTCCCATTTAGATCTATGCCTGTGCATAGAGATGTGTTTTTTTGTAGCATTAGGCAGATGTGTTGTCATGCTGCAACGTGCATTTCCATTGTGCAATGACATACATTTTAATGCGAGTTGATGCAGGGGTTAATGCAGATAGAATTTGGATTGGATAGTGCTAACAGCAATTGACCAAGCCCTGGTAATAACTGTTGGAAGAGCATCAAAAACGTGTATTTCAAAACTGATCAGTCCTGATGTTCTGATGGCCTATCTCATTTCTTGAGGCCCTAAAATGCCAGGACAGTACAAATACCCCCCCCCCAAAAAAAAAACAAAAACAAAAAAACCTTTTTGGAAAGTAGACACCCCAAGCTATTTAGTAAGAGGCATGTTGAGTGTTTTTAAGTTGTATTTTTTTGTGACAAATGTTTGAAAACTGGAAACATTAAAAAACATTTTTTCGCATTTTTTTTTAACAGTGTCACCAGAGCAGTACAGCTTTACCATACGACTGGTGACAGTATGTAAAATCTATATTATTTTTAAACATTTTTTCTTTTTTTTTTTTTTTTTTTTTACATACTCTCACCAGAGAAATACAGTGCAACCATAGTGATACTCTACTGCTCTGGGGAGGTGATCATGCTTTTTTGTTACACTATAATTGCTTATTACAGTGATGATCACTGTACAAACAACCATTTTTACACTGTGAATGGCATGCATTCATGTACCATTGAGTACAATTGTGCTAGCTGTGATTGGCCACAGTCATCACATGGTACAGATCTGCTGTTATTGGCCCTGTACCATGTGATCACTGTGCTCACTACAAACAGAACCTGGCTCTGACCCCTACAACCCCAGCAAACAGATGACAGCAGAAGTCTAAAAAAACATAGCTGTGGTCTTGAGTGCCTGTGGCGTAAGACTAAAGCTTCGTACACACGCAACGAATTTCCGCCGACCGGTCGTCCGTCTTTTGTCCAGAGTGGTGTCTGTTGGTTGGAATGTGCTCTAGACTGCACACGAATTTTCCCGCACGACAGAATTCTACTTCTTAAGTGATGTCATGTGTTGGATTGCTTTCTTTGTGTTCTTTCTTCTCTGAGCATGCCTAGTCTTGCTCATAAGATTTTTCCCCATCGAAATCTGTACTAATGAGACGAAAATCGGACGTGTTTTGACGGTCGACAAAAATGATATAGCCTGCACACCAGGATTTTTTCGGCCAAAAAAGTCGGAGTCGGTTGTCGGAAGCACCATACTAACAAGCCGAAAATCGGCAGATCGGTCGTCGGACGAAATTTTCCGGCCGAATTTCTACTCGTGTGTACGGGGCTTTAGTCTCAGAAAGATTTCAACCAATATAAATCTGCCCTCCAAAAATACAATTCCTGCCTCCTCACTGCCAAGCAGACCTATTTTTTCACTCTCAATAACAACTTATCATTCAGTCAGTCAACTCTTCTCTACCTTCAACTCTCTTCTTCCTCCTCCACTGCCTCAATCCACTAACTCACTCACTGCCCAGGAGATCGCCAATCACTTCAAACATAAGATTGATACAATTCGTGAGGAGCTCTCCACTGTACAGATACCTTTTTCATTTAACACTCCATGCCCACAGATACAATCATTACTTCCCTCATTCAACCCCTTCACTATAGATGAGGTTGCTAAACTTCTTACTAATGTGCAGCTAACCACCAGGACCCTGTTCCCTTGCAAATGCTATGTTTACCCTTTGGCTCTCTTCTACAATCTCTAACCCACATCTTCAATCTCTCCCTCTCTTCTGGCATCTTCCCCAACACTCTAAAACATGCATTACCCCCATATTTAAAAATCCCTTACGTGACTCCACCAATCTTTGCAACCTGCGCCTAATCTCTTCGCTCCCCTTTTTTTTACAAACTCCTTGAAAGTCTGGTCTACAACCGACTGAGCGAGCACCTCGCCGAGAATAAGCCTCTTGATCCCCTTCAGTCTCGATTTTGCCCTCAACACTCCACAGAAACTGCCCTCCTAACAAACGATCTACTAATGGCCAAAACCAATGGACACTATTCTGTACTCCTACTCCTGGACTTTTCTGCTGCCCTTGATATGGTTGACCACCCCCTCCTCCTCAAAAAAACTCCATGCCTTTGGTCTCCCTGACTGTACTCTTCGCTGGTTCTCTTCCTACTTATCCAACCGCACCTTTAGCATTTCTTACAATTCTACTTCCTCCCCCAAGGTTCTGTTCTTGGACCTCTCCTATTATTGATCTACACCTCCTCCCTGGGTCAGCTGATAGCCTCCCATAGCTTCCAATACCATCTCTAGGCCAACGACACCCAAATGTATCTCTTTACCCCTCAGCTCACTCCTTCAGTCTCCCCATGTATCATTAATTTACTAATACATATCAGTCTGGATGTCACACCACTTCCTCAAACTCAATCTATCCAAAACTGAGCTCATAATATTTCCTCCCCCCACGCCTCTGCCCCTGATCTCTCTGTGAAGATCGATGGCACAACAATCAGCCCATTCCCACATGCCAAGGTTCTAGGTGTAATCTTGGACTCTGATCTATCTTTGTCCCCTCATCCAATAACTGTCCAAATATTGCCACCTCAACCTCCGTAACATCTCCAAAATACGCCCCTTTCTAATGACACCACAAAGCTCCTAGTTTACTCCCTGGTCATCTCTCGCATTGACTCCTGCAACTCCCTTCTCATTGGCTTACCTTTACATACGCTACTCCCCCTTCAGTCCATCATGAATGCTGCTGCCAGACTCGTCTACCTTACCAACCGTTCCGTGTCTGCTACAACTCTCTGCCAATCCCTCCATTGGCTTCCGCTCACTCAACAAATCAATTTCAAAATACTAAAAACTTACAAAGCCACCCACAACTCAGCCCCCACCTACATCACATGCCTAGTCTCAAAATACCAACCTAATCGTGCTCTCTATCTCCCTTGTTAGTTCCTCCCATGCTCACCTGCAGGACTTTTCCAGAGCCTCTCCAATCCTTTGGAACTCCCTACCCCAATCTGTCCAATTATCTCCAACTCTTTTGCTTTTAGGCGATCCCTGAAAACCCTCCTCTTTAGGGAAGCTTTTCCTACCCACACCTAACAACTGTACTTTTATTTTCTTAATAAGCTCATCCCCCACAGTGATTACCCTTTGTGTCATTTGACCCTCCCTCCTCGATTATAAGCTCTAACAAGCAGGGCCCGCTCATTCCTCCTGTATTGAATTGTATTGTAACTGTACTGTCTACCCCCATGTTGTAAAGCACTGCGCAAACTAAAATATAATAATTAAAATTAGGGATAGACCGATATGGTTTTTTCAGGGCCGATACAGATATTTTGGTCACAACGTATTGGTATCGGCATTGGCCGATATGGGCCGATATTTTGTACATTTAAAGTTTTAAAAAATAAAGACAATTTTTGACACAAATCTGGTACTGAACATGTTCATTTTTGTTTAATGCTTAATGGCTGGCTTGCTGGCACCCTGTGGTGGGTGGGTGGTTGGCTGTCTGGCACCCTATGGTGGGTGGCTGGCTTGCTGGCACCCTGTGGTGGGTGGCTGGCTGGCTGGCACCCTGTGGTGGGTGATTGGCTGTCTGGCACCCTGTGGTGGGTGGCTGGCTGGCACAGGGGCTGTGGGTGGCTGGCTGGTACAGGGCCTGTGGGCGGCTGGCTGGTACAGTGCCTATGGCTGGCTGGTACAGGGCCTGGGGGTGGCTAGCTGTCTGGCACCCTGTCTGTGGGTGGTTGGCTGTCTGGAACCCTGTGGTGGTTGCTGGCTGGCTGGCACCCTGTGGTGGGTGGGTGGCTGGCACAGGGGCTGTGGGTGGCTGGCTGGTACAGGGGCTGTGGGTGGCTGGCTGGTACAGTGCCTGTGGCTGGCAGGTACAGGGCCTGGGGGTGGCTGGCTGGTACAGGGCCTGTGGGTGGCTGGCTGACTCGCTGGTACAGTGCCTGTGGCTGGCTGGCCGGTACAGGGCCTGTGGATGTGGGTAGCTGGCTGGCACCGGGCTGCTGTGGGTGGGTTTATGGCTGCAGTACACTCCTGCGAGACTAGTCCCGACTCCAGACGAGGCTGTCCAAGGCGAGGGAGGCGGCCTAAGAAGGCAGAATGACGTCACAAAAATATCGGCAATATCGGCCAGTTCCGGGGCCGATACCAATATATCGGGGGAAAGTGCATATCGGCCTTGCCGATAATCGGTCTATCCCTAATTAAAATGTAAGTTTAGCTTTAGGAAGCACCTTATGCTTTAACATTTCATTGCCCCATAACAACTGTTCAGAGCCAAGTCATCATTTATCCAGGACAACGTGTTAACTAAACGCTTGCCTTGGGTCTACCAAGTTTCTATTCTCCTTACTTTGATGGATGAGGCTGATAAGTGACTGTACATCACCATTGTTGTTAAAGGAAATGATCCTATTACTGTAAAATGTATTCAAATTGTAGCATCAAGCTGTATAACCTTTACATGGGACAGCCCCATCTGAGTCGGAGTCATTGTATTTCACAACAAGATCATTCTATAAGTTATATGAACCCATTTATTGTAAGATGCTGAGAAGTAAAGTATAAGTAAAATTATTACAGCAAAAAGGACATTTAGTTACAGTAAATACATTGTAACCGATTTGAATCATAGTATGCCTTTATTAATTGTATGTCTCATTGTATGAGAGGAAACAAGAGGTTTGTGAAAGACCGGGATTTCATATCTGAAGAGGAAAGGAAAGCGAATATGATTGCAAGATCATATTAAAATCTTGTGAAATTAAACTGCAGAACTTAAACTTTGGATTGGATCCAAATGCAAAAGGATCAGGGAACCTAAAAAGTGACCTAATGTGACCTACTAATTACACCAACAACTAGGGATGAGCGTAAGTGATTGCAGCATGAGTACAGATATAGCCATAGGCAAAATTTTACCGAAACAAAAACTTGAATTCAATATTTTGCTTAGAAAAAATGTCCTTTTTTTTTTGTGAGGAGTTGTTTAGAGTAGTTTAATTTTTTTTTTTTTTTTTTTTCGGGGTCTATTTATGAAAAATTTTGGTTAGAAATTCATCCAGCTAACCTTTATGTACCTTTGCTCTGTGTGAAATAGGCAAAAATGAATGTTCTATTTTCTATTCTGAACAAACATTTTTTTAATATGGGCAGTATAATTAATTATGGCCACTAGATGGAGCTGAGGAGCATGGGAAATACAGATGTCTTTGTAACAAGAGATACAATGAAACAATTCTAGACAAGGCTGGAAAGAATTGGCAAATAAGGGCTCTTTCACACGGGCGATCCGATCAGATCCGCCTGTCAGTTTTTTAGGCGGATCTGATCGGATCCTCCATGCAGCTCTATGGGGCAGCGGGTGTCAGCGGAGACACCTCCGCTGACACCCGCTGCCATCCGTATCCGATCCTGTCCGTGAAATCTGGACGGATGGAAACCCTATTTTTCCATCCGTTCAGTGAACGGATCGGATCGGATGAGGGCAGACAGGCGGTCCGCTCTCATCCGATCCCCCATAGAGGGCAGCGGGGGCTGAGACACCTCCCTCTCCGCTCTGCAAGCGGAGACGGAGCTGTCATCCGCCGGCTCAGCGGGGATCGCGGATCGATCCCCGCTGAGCAACACGGATCCGCCTACGGAGGCGGACCGTGTGAAAGAGGCCTAAGGGCCCTTCAACACTGATCCATTTTTAATGCATTTTTGGTGTAAGAAAGCAGAGGAAAAAAGCATCCTTTTCCACCCCATGGAACTTTTCACACCAATGTGTTGCGAGTGCGGTGCGTTTTTTAAAGTCCTGCATGTAGTATCTTTGGTGTGCTTTTTAAAAGCGCACCAATGCATAAAAAATGCACCCTTTTTTGGTGTTTTTTTTTTTGTTCACATGTCCAAGTTTCACAGGTACATGATTCGAGTCAAGAGTCTAGAAATTGCGGCAAAAATGCGTTTTTTCAAGGGAGCAGTCGGAAAGGGCCCTAAATGTCCTTGATTGTAAGCTCTAACAAGCAGAGTCCTCTGATTCCTCCTATATTGAGATGTATTTGTAACTATACTGTCTGCCCTCATGTTGTAAAGTGCTGTGCAAACTGTTGGCACTATATAAATATTGTATAATAATAATAATAATAATAATAAATGTAACCATTGCTTACATTCATTTGCTAATTCCTTCTAGAACAGGGGTCTCCAAACATTCTATACAAAGGGCCGGTTTACTGGTCTTCAAACTTTAGGGGGCCAGACTGTGGCCATTGGGAGCAGAAGATGTCCTGGTGCCAGTGGGCGTAAACAATGTCCCATCTTTGGTATTGGGATGAGAAATAGCGCCCCATCTGGTATGTGTGGTTTGCTCAGAATAAATATTTGGACACTTTTTTTGTTATTTGGAGAATTGGATATGTCCAAATACCCGAATTGCAGTATTAACGAAATTTACCAAATGTGCCGAATAACAAAACTAAATTCGAATTGAAATTCGAATCAAATTTTACATCGACTTACAATCAAATTCGAACTGTAAACATATTTCTGAAATCAAAGCCTGTGTGTTATTAGAGTACCATTTCGAAATAATGCTGTTTTTGTTAAGCCAAAGATGATTTAAAGAGTCATTGTAATAATTTGTAATTATTTGATGAAGATTTTTCTTTTGTTTGTTCACTTTGCCACATTCACCTCCTCATTGCAAATTTTAACCCTGAAAACTCCAACCCTCCAGCACTACTGGCATCACACGTGGCAAGTGGTTTTCACGTGATTGGGCTGTCTTCAGCAGTGACATGCTATTCCATTTTTGCTGCAGCCACCAGCCATGAGTGGCTGCTTGACCTTGTTGAGGTGGGCAGTTGAAGAGGGTGGGGTTGATAAAACCATGGCTCAACGGCCTGCTGTTACCACCCCTGGTTGCATGTCTAAGTGAAGGCTAAACTGGCCCAACGTTAATCAAGCTTTACCCTAGCTAACATTTTTAAGCCCTTGGCGTCAGTGCCTCCCAGCCCTTTAACGGCTTCCCGACCGCCCGCCGCCTATTTACTGCGGTAGTGCGGCCCTCCTGCGCAAACCAACGTAGACCTACGTCGGTCCCACACTTGCAGCTAGGGGGCAAGCGTGTCCCGCCAGTGTCGCACTCCCGCCCCCACTGGGCAGCGGGGACTCCGATGCACGGGGCAGGCGGCTCTGATTGCCACCTGACACCCGCGATCGCTCCCCATTGAGAGAGAAGGAAGGTCAGTTGTTGTAAACACAGCTGTTCTTCTCCCTGGAATGATCACAGAGCACCTGTGATCCTTCTATATAGGAACACAGGTCTCTATGGTCATTTCACAAGCCACGCCCCCCCCCCCACAGTTAGAATCACTCCCCTAGGCTCACATTTAGCTCCTTGATCACCCAGTGTTAACCCCTTCCCTGCCAGTGTCATTATTACAGTAACAGTGCATATTTTTAGCACTGATTACTGTAGTAATGTCACAGGTCCCCCCAAAAGTGTGAAAAATGTCAGTTAGGGGTCCGATCTGTCCGCAGCAATGTCGCAGTCCCACTAAAGATCGCAGATCGCTGCCATTACTAGTAAAAAAAAAAACATAAAAAATGACATAAATCTTTCCCCTAGTTTGTAGACGCGATAACTTTTGCGCAAACCAATCAAAATACGCTTATTGCAATTTTTTTTTCCAAAAATATGTAGCAGAAAACAAATTGGCCTAAAATGTTAAAAAAATTTTGATTTTAAATTTTTTTTTGGGAATGTTATATAGCGGAATGTGAAAAATATTGTTTTTTTTTTTTTCAAAATTGTCGAGCTTTTTTTGTTTATAGCGCAAAAAATAAATACCACCAAAAGAAAGCTCTATTTGTGGGAAAAAAAAAGGGACATCAATTTTATTTGGGTACAGCGTCGCATGACTGCGCAATTGTCCGTTAAAATAACCCAGTGCCGAATCGCAAAATATGGCCTGGTCATTAAGGGGGAAAATCTTCTGGTCCAGAAGTGGTTAATGGTTTTCAGATGTCGGGAGGTGGGCAGGGTTTATGATCATGTGACAGCCGTGATTGGCTGTCACATCGGTCACATGATCGGAAAGCTCCCGATTACAAGCTGCGATCAGGAACTTACCGTTAGCAGCTGGAAACTGTGCCGGGAGCCCTGGGGGTGTGCACTATTGGCACAGCTGTGTTTGCAATGTGGTACGGGTGCAAGGCCTGCCCGCCAAGAGGCTGCATATTTGTGTGCCGTCCTCACCAAGAAGTTAAACAGTTTTGTCAACAGCTTTGTTTTCCTCTGGAGAAAAGGTTTAAAGCTGAATAGGGGCAATTTTTTTTTCCCCATGGAGTGGGGCTGTGCCTGCACTGCACGGGTTAACTGCTCATTTTTGTTGTTTAAGGGATCGGAGTTCGTGAGATATACTTACCTAATCCGCAGATCCTTTCAGCACAAGACCAGCCTCTATGGCTCCTCCCCCCCGCCGTCTAGTGGTCTTGTGTGGTGGACTGTTCCTGACATCATATCCCCCATAGACCGGCCCTGGACATGAAGATGTAAAGAACAGTCCACCGCTAGATCATGGGGGAGTGCTGTTTGCTACTGGAGCGGAGGATCTGGTGAGAATACGCTTTCTGATCTCCCCATGCATGGGAAAACTTATATCTTGTCTGGAGTTGGGCTTTAAAGCTGGCCATACATGTATAGAAATTTGGCCGGTTTGGCCGGGACCGGCATGTATGGGCACTGGGCAGGCTGGTTGTACATCAGTGGATCTATGGATCCACTTCTGTACAACCAGCTTGTCGGTTTTTTCCTGAGCAATCAGTGCCCCCAGCTGTAGCCGACAACACTGATCATTGTATTCTGCTGGCAAGGAAGGCACAGCTGGAAGGATTCCCCTATCTACATTAAGCCCATTTTTACATTGGTCCGACCAAATCGCATGTCAAATCGGAGCCAATTACCAGCAATTGCACATCCAAATTGGTGCAACAGTTACAGTATAGGGATTTCTTTTTTTTTTTATTTCACGTGCCTTTATATTTCCTCAACATTTGCATGTAAGCTTTTCAGCAAAGGTGACAGTTAGCCCACGTTCACATTGGTCGGATTTGACATGCGATTTGACATGTCAAATTGGAGCCAATTGCCGGCAATGGCACTATCCTAATCGGTGCGATGCCGACTTTGCAGCGCCACACTGATTCCCAAAAGTGGTTTCTGTACTACTTTTGGCGACTTGGGGGGCGATTTCCATAGACATCTGTGTAGGAACCCGCACAGATGTCTGTGAAATCGTCCCCAAAGTCCGACTGAAATGCCGGCTTGAAATCATGTGAGTTCAGCTGAACTCGCACGATTTCAAAACGGCCTCAGTGTGAACCTGGGCTAAATGTGTGGATGGGGTGATTGGTTCTTTTTTTTTTTTTTCAAACAGCTGGTTGAACGAAAAAAAAAAAAAAAAAAGAATCATGTAAGGCAGGGGTATCAAACTCAATTTAATCGAGGGCCGCATCAGCAAGATGATTGCCCTCAAAAGGGCCGGTTGTATCTGTAAGACTAGATGTCCAGAGCATCCCCTACCCTTACATAAGACGTCAGGAGTCTCCCCACCATCAGAAGTTGAATCCCCCCACCCACCCGTACATTACAGTGCACCACCCCTACCTTGTGCTGCTGCTGGGAAGAAGCCTGGAGGCATTGCTGGAAAGCAGAAAGCACAAGGTCTGGAGATCTCCGGCAGCTGCAGGAGAGGTGCAAGGGCCACATAAAATAACCAGGAGGGCCGGATTTGGCCCACGGGCCTTGTGTTTGACACATATGATGTAAGGCCTTGCAAAATCTTAGGAAGGAAAGGTTGTGAGCAACACCTGTAAGCCCAGGTTCACACTGGGGCCGTATTGAAATCATGCGAGTTCAGCTAAACTCGCACGATTTTAAGCCAGCATTTCAGTCGGACTTCGGGGGTGATTTCCCAGACATTTGTGTGGGTTCCTGCACAGTGTACAGATGTCTATGGAAATCGCCCCCCCCCCCCCAAATCGCCAAAAGTAGTACAGAAACTACTTTTGGGAATCAGTATGGCGCCGCAAAGTCGGCGTCGCAACTGATTCGGACAGTGCCATTGCCAGAAATTGGCTCCGATTTGACATGCGACTTGACGAGCAATTTGACATGTCAAATCAGACCAATGTGAGCGTGTACTAACTGTTGCTTGCAAGCAAGTATAAATGAAGGCAAGAGAAATAAAAAAAAAAAAATAAAAAAAAAATAATAAATCCCTATACTGTATTTACAAGTATTAAGCCTACAGATACCAGAATCAGGGCCATCTTACCGAATGGGCACACTGGGCAGTTGCCTGGGGGGACCACTTGCCCAGGGGGTCCCACCTGCCCAGCGACTCAGCCTCAGCCAAGCATTAGTCCTGATTCCCGTGTGCATCCCGCCGCCGAACCTAGCAACTTGGGCCGTGAAGGGGAGCCGACAACTGCAGGAATGCCAGTCTGCCTCCTCCACAGGAACAGGCGCACACAGGACAGTCGAGTCTGACTACCGTCCGTGTGTGTTTGCCGGACCCAACCGCTGAACTTGGAAGCTGTCATTAGCCTGGCACTGCTGTACCAATAAATATGGCCTTATCGATAATTTGCATTTTTATTCCCGTGGGTCATTGTGTAGGCAGGGCCCCAGTGCACTGCATTGCCCGGGGCCCTTTAATGCTCTTAAGATGTCACTGACCAGAATACAATATTTTTTGCTAAAGTGGGCCATCGTGTGGCTTCTGTGATTTGTATATTGAACATTGTTGCCATCAGACTAAAATCCTACAAGAAACCTGCAGTGATTGGACGTTGTTGCGGTTGTTTGTGGAAACCATTGAAGGACAATCATGTTGTTGTGACAGCCCCAGCTCCCTCCTATAATAAGGAAGGTAAAGACGGTGTCACACGTAATGTACACACACAATGTAATGTACGCGGCCCGCCTCCTTCACCAACTTCCTCCAGGCCTTGATGTCATCAGCAGTTTCTGTACTGAAGTTTTCTCGCTCAACCAGCTCTGTTTACACACACAGGTTGCCATGGCGGCCGGTGTCAGTGCACAGAATTATTCAACTTCTCTGCATTCTTTTCAGCAGTCCAGCGAGGGGTGTGCTGAATGCAGTGACTTTTTGTTTCTCTGTATATTCTGCACTGTTATTTCAGATTGCTGCAACGGTCACCCAGACAACAGAGAAGTCGAGTAAGACACTACATTTCAGAATCAGCCAATGATTTGCTGGTCATTTGTCACTTCTTTGCATCCAGGAACCTGTTGTATCTCTCAGCGTAGTCTTAAAGGGTATTTGTCAGACGGGATTTTCCCATATATTTTCTGGATTGGATTTTCAATGATGTTTGCTGCAATGATTTTCTAACACTGGACATTTTCAGGTGGCCATCCACCCAAAACTGATATTTAGCTATGGTGGGATAAGTCAGCCCTTGGCTTCAGTTACATCAGGGGCATTGCTAGGATTGTGAAAGACCAGGGGCACCCTTGGGTAGACAAAGACCGGAATGGTGTGTGTGTGGCCAAATTGGCTTAACAGTGGGAGGGGCTTATAGGGATATGGTTACATACAGTGGCGGCCCCTCCATTGGGGGCGCAGGGGCGCCGCCCCCCCTATCCATGCGTCCGGCTCCCTAATCTACATGCAGGACGACGGACACATGGATTCCAAAAGGGTTTTTTTTTTTAAAGCACGGGATTAGAGCCAGAGGCTCTAATAGGCTTCAAAAAAGGGTGGGCTCGGGGAGCAGAGCACTGCGCCCTGAGCCCACCCAGTTGTGTGACAATAGGGAATGAATATTCGCTATTGTCACACGGATCCTCCTCCTGGCCAATCAGGAAGCGGGTCCTGAGACCTGTTTACCGATTGGCTGAAAGGAGAAGCCATGCCATTGGCAGGAAACGCAGGAGAGTGAGGGGAAGCCGCCGCCACCGCTGCTTCCTGCCTGCCCTCCACATGTCCAGGGTGAGTGAGGGGGTATGGTGTGCGGGCTGGTGTGGTACGGAGGGGGGGGGGGGGTATGGTGTGGTCCATCTGCTGCCTCCCCCGGCCCATGGAGCACCAGCTGCCGCTGGTTACATAGAACTCAAGCCTACCTCCTGTATGCACAGACAGGGCCGCTGATAGGGGGGGACCACCAGTCCTGTAGGGGGCCCTTCCAGGGTGTCCTGGTGACAACTGACAGAATGATCGCCGGACGCATCTGGTTCTTGAATCTTCATGACCATGCACATGGCAACTATGGTTAATTTATGTGAATTTGCTATGTCTTGCTTACATCATTTACCAAGCTTCCTTGCCATGCAATCTTGAAAGTTTTTGCTATCTGTATGTTATGCCCTGTTACATTTTATTACTGTTTGTTTCTAAAAACTCAATATAAATAATTGAAAACAAAATATACAACATATTGTATATAGTGCAGGGGTCAGGAGTGTGTATTGCAAAGGGTACAAGGGTAAAGAGTGTGCAGCGCAAAGAGTGCAGGGGTCAGTAGTAGATAACCCACTGAGTACAGGGGTAAAAAAAAAAGGTAGGTGGTCATAGCCTCAGGACTTGGGGCACCCTAAAAAAATGCGGAGCACATGCTCTGGGTACCCAGTGCCAGCAATGTCCATGTTATACTTACTGGATACTCCAAAAGTGGGATCTCCTGACCGAATTCCCAGCTTTGTCCATCTGGGTGTTGAAAATGTTCCAACCCCCCTATATCAGGGGTCTCCAAACTTTCTAAGCAAGGGGCCAGTTTACTGTCCTTCAGGCTTTAGGTGGGCTGGACTGTGGCCCGTGGGAGTAGAGAGTGCACCAGCACCCCATCATTGGTTATAAAGAGAGGAATTGTGCTCCATTGATGGTGTCAGTAGGAGGAATGGTGCCCTATCATTGGAATAGTGCCGCAAGGGCCAGATAAATGCAAGCAAAGGGCCACAGTTTGGAGACCACTGCTCTATATTACAAAAAAAAATGCAAATCCAGCAGAGAGACCCCCAGATTAGACACATTGAGGAACATAGCATAGAGATCTCACCAAGAGATAGAAGAGACAGTTGGGTGGTTTCACTTTACAATGCCAAAAACTGAAATATTCGTTTTGGGTGGATCGACCTTCTAATTTCTTTCATATATTTTCCATTGCTTCCTATGAAGGCAACTGTGTTCATTCCTGTTCCTGTACATTGCTGTATATTTTCCCCAGACATTTGCTGCCCTGTAAATAAGAGGTTTAGTCTTAAATTCACAAAGGCAGCATTTTGCATACATTGGCAAGAAAGCTTATAGCTTCCATTAATGTGCAAGTTTAAGGCTATGTTCACTCTTCTGCAATACGATTTTGATCAGACTTTCAGTGCAATTATGTTGTCCAACTTTGATGCAATTTTGATAAAGTTTGTATAGTCTATGGGGCCAAAATCAAACTGGAATCGCACCCAAGTAATACAGGAACCTTTTCCAAAATTGCTCCATGCTGAGTCGCATTGATGTAAATGGACAGCATTGGAACTAATGTGATTTCCCTTGTCATGCGATTCAGTGGGATCAGCAAACGGAGGTCAGTCTAAGCCATTGCAAATTCAGTGGCGCGGTAAAGGCAGAAGCCTAATTCACTAAGAATAAGGAGAAGAAATAGTCATTATTTATTTAATTACTCCCAATTAAAACAACTGAGACCTCAACGAGGTGAACATGTGAACGGAAAAGTAGGAGTACAAAATAGGCGAATATGCATTAGTGAATTCCAAATCGGCATAGTCACAGTTCCATAACTGGCAATTGCCAACGAGTTTCCTATATGAAACTGCACTGCAGTATTTAGCTATGATCATGTGAGTACATGTATACCAATTAATATGGGGTGTGCTCTACCTCGTGTGTGGCTATTTTTTTATTTTACAATTAATGTGATTTTTTCTTCTTTTGCTAATGAATGCTGTTCTGAAGGATTATTACAGAGTAATGTCTGCTATTCCATGAGGTTACATATCTGTTTTTTTTTCTTCATGTTACATTTATTTTTTAGGAGACTTTAGAGTTCTAATTATCTATGTTCATTCTTTAATCATACTAAACTATTATGCAAGTTTAATTGTCCTTGGCACATTGGCTTAGTGGTCTGTACTCATGTGCAAGAAGCTCTTAGGTCATGAGTTCAAATCCCAACCATGCTAACACCTGGTGTGTTCACTAATGTTTGTTTATTTTATTTCCACACAAAAATATTTTTGCTAAATAACATACCAATACATGCAATCGAGCATGCAAATTATGGAAACAACCATTGTGATGTGGCAGTGGCAATCAGGTGTTTCCCTATTTTCCGATGTTTAAAATTTAGGCAGGTGATACCATGCTTGGGATTTGAGTCTTATGTAGGTAGGAGTGCTACCCACTAAGCCATTGAGATGAGCACAATTATGCTTGGAATTCACAGTAGTACCATGATTAACGAATGAACATAGATTCAAGAGAATCTATATTCCCCTAAAATACAAATGCAAGATCATTGCTAAATCATCACAAATAAGTAGATGTGACTTGTTTTGATACTTTTGCTGATATTTATATCATTGATGTAAGAGTTATATCTCTATTTTATATATTTCAAACTTTTTTCATGTCTAATTCGTATTTTATGAAAATGTTGAGTTCTATTTATATATGTTCATTCTGTATTCATGGTACTTCTTTATATTCCAGGTATAATTGTACTCAGCACAGTGGCTTAACCGGTTGCCGACCGCCGCACGACTATATACTGCGGCGGTCAGCCCCGGCCAGGCAGAGTGACGTATCGATACGTCACTCGCCTGTCACTGACTTGCGAGCCTATTGCGGGCGGGCGCGCGCCCGCCGAGGCGCGCGCCAGCCGCGGCTCGTTCACAGACAAGTCAGTGCGTGTGACCGGCGGACTCGATGTCCGCCAGTCACACTACGATCGCTCCTGTGAAGGGAGAAAGACAGAGCGGCTTGTGTAAACAAGCTGCCTGTCAGTTCTCCCTGTGTAAAAGTGAAGATCTGACCGTTCTACTATGTAGAACTGTTGATCTTTGCTTTTACACCAATAGCAATGTCCCTGCACAGTTAGAAACACGCCCCTAGGACACACTTAACCCCTCCCTGTCCAATAAAGTTAACCCCTTCCCTGCCAGTGTCATTTTTGCAGTAACAGTGCATATGTATAGCACTGATTACTGCAGTAATGTCACTGGTAACCCCAAAAGTGTCAAAAATGTCAGTCAAGGGTCCGATCTGTCCGCCGCAATGTCGCAGTACCGAAAAAAAAAACGCAGATCGCCGCCATTACGCGTTAAAAAAAAAAACACCAAAAATGACAAAAATCTTTCCCTTAGTAAACGCGATAACTTTTGCGCAAACCAATCAAAATACGCTTTTTGTGATTTTTTTTTTTACCAAACATATGTAGCATAAAACAAATTGGCCGAAAATGTTAAAAAATTTAGATTTTTACATTTTTTTTGGGGAATTTCATATAAAAAAATGTGAAAAATATTGTTATTTTTGCAAAATTGTCGCTCTTTTTTTGTTTATAGCGCGTGATCAAAAAATCGCACAGGTGATCAAATACCACCAAAAGAAAGCTCTGTTTGTGGAAAAAAAAGGACGTCAAATTCGTTTAGGTACAGCGTCGCAAGACCGCGCAATTGTCCGTTAAAGTCACGCAGTGCCGAATCGCAAAATACCCCCTGGTCAGGAAGGGGGTAAAATCTTCCGGGGCTTAAGTGGTTAATGGAAAGCCCCCCTGCCAGCCATCATCATATTCCATCATTGTATATGAAGTGCCAGGTCATATACAGTATACATAGGGGCTGCGATCTGCATTCAGGAATCTCCGATTCACAATAAAGTTGCTGGGCGGTGGCTGATACCTTCTCACAGCAGAAGTTTAATTTTGCCATGTCAGAGCACAGTACAGCTTCACATTAACATGAACCTTCCACCTGACATATTTTTCATGTTGAGTGCATGCATACTAAGTAATGTCAGTATGATGCTTCCAGGCACGTATTTCCTCTCACAAAGATTACAATGCTTACTTTCACAATGCCTTTATCTGTGTAGGTCATCCCCATCTTTATCAGGAATCAATTCAAGGTCACTATTTTCTTTCTGGACTAAGATTCTGGTTTAGGAATAATCATGTAAATCCTCGTCTGTGTTGGCTGTGTTTACAATTGTGTGACACGGATCAGCCCTTGCTGTAACCTCTTACCGTATGACTTAGTGCTGGTTCACACTTGTGCGGCTGCGGAGATCGCATGTAATTCGGAGCGCACTGCTCCTAAATTACATGAGATCTCATGTGCGGTGCGAATTTCAGCCATACACTTTGTATGGCTGAATTCGCACTGCATCCGCACCAAAGACGCACATGAGGCATTTTTTGAGCCGCATCAAAATCGGATCGCACAGTGGTTCACACTTGTGCGATCCGATTCTGTGCGAACTTGCAGATCGCACTGCGATATGCAATCAAACTGGGGGTGTCGTTAACTTTTAATTGACACCCCCTGCGTATCGCATATGGCAGTGTGAACTGCCAGATGTGCGGATGCGATGCGGGAACATGCTGCATATTCGCAGCCTTCCCGCATCGCACAAGTGTGAACCGAGCCTAAGGCGTCATGCACACGGGGCGTTTAACCTCCCTGGCGGTATGATTCTTTTGGATTTTAGGTGCTAAAAGCGGTACCATTATTTTGCATGTAATTCTTGTGAATGAGCAGCCCAAACCAACTGTATACATTTATTATATATATATATATATATATATATATATATATATATATATATATATATATGTATACATATATTATGTATACATATATTATATATATATACGTATATATTTATATATATATATATATATATATGTATATAATGTATACAGTTGGTTTGGGCTGCTCATTCACAAGAATTACGTATGTATATATATATGTATGTGTGTATATATATATATATATATATATATACTGTATGTATATATATATATATATATATATATATATATATATATATATATGTATGTATATACATATATTTACATAAAAAGTACAGTAAAACTGCAGGAAAGGGCACTGGGGGGCAATGTAATGTGATTTTATTTTATTTTGAACGGTATCAGTGTGTTTGGTGCATTTTACATTTGAATTTGCCGCCGGTTCCACCCCCCGGCGGACGTCACGTCGCTGGAGACGGAAGCCGGGGCTCGCAGACGATCGGGAGGAAGCTCCGCCGCCGCACACCGCTCGCAGTCTTCGCTGGATCCCGGAGAAAAGGTAAGTAAAACCTCCTCCAGCATCCAGCGATCTTCTTAGCGCTACCCCGAGTGTGACTCGGGGTTACCGCTTTTGGCACTAAAATCTTACCCCGAGTCACACTCGGGAATACCGCTAGGAAGGTTAAAAAAACAATCTGCAAAGCCAATTCTGACTCCAGGAAAAAGCAGCTGTATAAACGCACTTTTAGAAGCGTTTTGCATTGGCGTTAATGCGCGTTTAGCCACGTTTAGCAGCCTTAGCGTTTAGAAGCCTTTCTCTGCTCTCTTATATTTTTCACTCTCAAATCCAACTACTACAGCTTAAAAATGCTTGAAAGGTGAACAAACCAATTAATGATAAAAGGTGGTTCTTTTTTGAAAAACGGTCTGTATATTGTCACATGTCAACAATATATTCATGTGCAGTTTTAAAGTTGCTAACAGGTCCACTTTAACCACTTCCGGATCGCTTACAGTATATTTACTGCGGCAGGGTGGCTCATACAGCAAAACAACGTATATCTATGTCGCTTGCCTGGGAGGAGCTAGGGGGCGAGTGCGCTCCTGCCGCCGTCGGCGCGCTCACACCCACAATTGTCAGTGGGGAAGCCGATGCGTGTGTCAGGCGGCTCCAATTGCCGTCTGACACCCGCGATCGCTCCCCACTGAGAGAGAAGAACGGTCAGCTGTTGTAAACACATCCAACCGTCCTTCTCCCTGCAATGATCACAGAGCTCATGTGATCCTTCTATATAGGATCGCAATGTCTCTATGGTCATCTCAAAAGCCACACCCCCCACAGATGGAATCACTCCCCTAGGGTCACATTGAACCCCTTGATCACCTATACTGTTAACCCCTTCCCTGCCAGTGTCATTATTACAGTAACAGTGCATATTTTTTAGCACTGATTACTGTAGTAATGTCACTGGTCCCCCCAAAAATGTCAAAAATGTCAGTTAAGGGTCCGATCTGTCCGCCCCAATGTCGCAGTCCCACTAAAAATCGCAGATCGTCCGCCATTACTAGTAGAAAAAAAACAATAAAATGACATAAATCTTTCGCGTATTTAGTAGACGCGAAAACTTTTGCGCAAATAAATCAAAATACGCTTATTGCGATTTATTTTTTTACCAAAAATATGTAGCAGAAAACAAATTGGCCTAAAATGATCAAAAAATTTAGATTTTTTGTTTTTGGGGAATGTTATATAGCAGAAAGTGAAAAATATATATTTTTTTTTTTTCAGAATTTTTGCTTTTTTTGTTTATAACGCAAAAAATAAAAATCGCACAGGTGATCAAATACTACTAAAAGAAAGCTCTATATGTGGGAAAAAAAGGATGTAAGTTTCTTTTGGGTACAGCGTCGCATGACCGCGCAATTGTCCATTAAATTAATGCAGTGCGGAATCGCAAAATAGGGCCTGGTCATTAAAGGGGCAAATCCTTCCGGTCTTAAAGTGGTTAAGAGATCCATGATTTTGTGGAGTCACTTTTTTGCCAGGGTTGATGATTGGGCCAATACAAAATACACCGTTGTGCCTTCTCCAAATGAAGCACCAACTGGCCTACATTTTGTTCGCCATAAAATTATGGAAAAATATGACCAAAGGTGCTTATTGCCCAAAAATACAGGTGGAAAAATGTGCTCCCCCTTTTTTTTTTTGTAAAAAAAAAGTAAATGGGTATTCTCTATTAAAGTTGTAAAAATATTGGTTGCTAGGCAACAAAACACTTTGTACAGATGAGGTCATATGTACACAAGGCCACAAGATGGCAGCAGAGGTCAGATGACTGTCTTGTACACAGAGGAGAGAGCTGAACCTGGCTGGGAGGATATTCCCTACTTTCCAGGAATGCCATGGCATGCCGCCAGTTCTTATATAAAAACTTTCTTAGTACTATAAAACAAACGGGCCATTATCTTATGTACTTACGTTGGCACCTTTAGGTATGTTAGCCGAACCTCAACGTGTGCCCAACCCCATTTTTCATTTTCTGTTTTTGATTTGTTAAAGAACACAGAATGTGTGTGCGTGTGTGTGCATGTGTATATGAGTGCGTGTGTACATGTGTGCGTGTGTACATGTGTGTGTGTGTACATGTGTGCATGTGTACATGTGTGCGTGTGAACATGAGTGCGTGTGTACATGTGTGCGTGTGTACATGTGTACATGTGTGCGTGTGTACATGAGTGCGTGTGTACATGTTTGCGTGTGTACATGTTTGCGTGTGTAAATGTGTGCGTGTGTACATGTGTGCGTGTGTAAATTTGTGCGTGTGTACATGAGTGCGTGTGTACATGTGCGTGTGTAAATTTGTGCGTGTGTACATGAGTGCGTGTGTACATGAGTGCGTGTGTACATGTGTGCGTGTGTACATGTGTGCGTGTGTAAATTTGTGCGTGTGTACATGAGTGCGTGTGTACATGTGTGCGTGTGTACATGTGTGCGTGTGTAAATTTGTGCGTGTGTACATGAGTGCGTGTGTAAATTTGTGCGTGTGTACATGTGTGTGTGTGTACATGTGTGCGTGTGTAAATTTGTGCGTGTGTACATGAGTGCGTGTGTACATGTGTGCGTGTGTACATGTGTGCGTGTGTAAATTTGTGCGTGTGTACATGAGTGCGTGTGTACATGAGTGCGTGTGTACATGTGTGCGTGTGTAAATTTGTGCGTGTGTACATGTGTGCGTGTGTAAATTTGTGCGTGTGTACATGAGTGCGTGTGTACATGTGTGCGTGTGTACATGTGTGCGTGTGTAAATTTGTGCGTGTGTACATGAGTGCGTGTGTAAATTTGTGCGTGTGTACATGTGTGTGTGTGTACATGTGTGCGTGTGTAAATTTGTGTATGTGTACATGAGTGCGTGTGTAAATTTGTGCATGTGTACATGAGTGCGTGTGTAAATTTGTGCATGTGTACATGTGTGCGTGTGTAAATTTGTGCATGTGTACATGAGTGCGTGTGTACATGTGTGCGGTGTAAATTTGTGTGAGTGTCTGATGTAACTATCAGTAATTGTTAGTTTGCTTTTATTTTTTAAATATCAATAGAGAAATGACAGATTTGATAGATTGCTATGTGTTAGGCCCCGTTCACACTGGGGCGATCCGACTTTCTGGGGCGACCTCACAGGTCGCGGCGCGCTGCTCGCACCGCGACCTCGGAGCTGCCGGCACGGACTTCATAACATTGAAGTCAATGCAGGTCGCTCCAGGTCGCCCCAAAGAAGCTCCGGACCCTTTTTCTAAGTCGAAGCGACTTGTGTCGCTCCTATTAGAACGGGTCCGCAGCTTCTCTATGCCAGGCGACCTACGGCGACCTGTCAGGCGACCAGTGTGAACGGGGGCTTACAGAAACTTTGTACACATTGCACCATATTCATAGGCCTCCTATTTTCTTATTTTAGTTCTCTCCATGTTTTCTCTCCATTCACAATTGCTATTGGTTTCACCACCTGCTTTAGTCCCGGTTCACACTATAGCGATGTCAGACATCACATGTGATTCGGAGCGCACTCCTCTGAAAATCACATGCGATGTCTGTGCGATGTGAATTCAGCCCTACAGATCACGTGGCTGAATTTGCATCAGATTCAGACACAACACGCACAGGACCCTTTTTTGGGTCTGCACCAAAATCGAACCACCATGTGATCCGATTCATGTCCGAACTGTCAGTTCACACTGCGATATGTGAACTGATCTGGGGGTCTCGTTAACTTTGTATTGACACCCCCAGCGATTCGCATATGGCAGTGTGAACTGCCTGCGATTTGAATGCGATGCGGGAACTCGCAGTGGATTTGCATGGTTCCCGCATCGCATATGTGTGAACCGGGACTTAAAGAGGAAGTAAACTTCCATCTTTAAATTTTACCTGTAGGTAAGCCTAAAATAAGGCTTGCCTATAGTTTGTGTAAATTCCTCCTAAACAGGCACTGCTTAGGAGATATTACCTGTACATGCAGCCAGTGACGTCACTGGCACAAGCGCTCTGAAGGAATGGCCACCCGGGCTATTCCTTCAGAGCCCTGTGCTGTGACCAGCAGCTCCCGCGTGCATGCGTGGAAGTGACATAATCACAGCTCCGGCCAGTCACAGAGCCAGAGTCCGCGAATCCAGAAGCAAGACAGGTGAAGATGGAAGCTGTGTCCAGCGATGACATCACATCGCTGGAACGCTTCATTTTCAGGTAAGTTTCACATAATGTGCTAGCATGTGATGTATACTAGCACATTATGCCTTTGCCACGCAGGTAAGAAAAAAACAAAAAACGTGTAGCGGTTTACAACCTCTTTAGCACTTTGAACCCTACACTAGTGCACCGCAACCACATGCATCGCACGCATAGGTTTGCACAGCCCATTGCACACCACAAACTTTAACACACATGAGTGTGAATATATATATATATATACACACACAATATATATACACATAGATATATCTATACACACAGACACACACACTCTTATAAATGAATGTAAAAAACATTTTAAATATATTAAAACATTGATGCTGTCAGTAGGGCAGTAGGACAATGGATGGTGTCAGTCAGTCAGGCAGGAGACGGTGACGGTGACAGTAGAGAAGAGGAAGGTGTCAGTAGCGCAATGGATGCATTTTATTTATTTATTTTTTTAATATATTTTTTTACGATTTTATTTTTTAAATGAGTTTTTACAATATTATTTTTTATTTTACAGTTTTTTTAGGAACCCCATTGGGGGCTAAACAGACCCCTTATGTCTCACTTTTGAGAACAGACAGAGATTCCCCAGTCCCTTTCTCTGCAGCCTCAGCTGTACTGGACAATGAATGAATGGAAAGTGCGCTGTGCTGAGCGACTTCCTGTTTGTTCACAAACTGAAGCATGGTAAACGCAGTTTACTATGCTTCAGTTATGAATGAACACAGTGAGAGATCAGTGCTGATCACTCACTGTGTTCATTCAGAAAAGGATGGGGGCCTGTAAATGACATTGGTGCCAAGGCAGCAAGGGGGAATCTGCGCCACATGGGTGATTAGGGTGTGCCCAGGCACACCCGACACACTCTGTGTGCACGCCTATGATTGCATGCAGTTGTGGGGTGCTTACAGAGCAGCCCCATTCTGTTGAATGGATTGCATTCGTTGGACCTATGCCTGCCCAAAAATCTACAGTTGGTGTGATTCCTGCCGTGGCATGTGTACACTCCCGCCCGCTGCTTCCGCAGCTAAAGGAGGAGCAGTTGGGGGGGTGATAATAATGCAGCTCAAACACAAGGTTTTACCGCCCCCCTCAACCGTAAGAGTGAATGAGCTCTTAGAGTGCAAGTAGTGTGAACAGACCCTCGGTGTGAACAAGCTCTGGCTGTTTGCTCCCAAGTTTAAACATATCTACATTTTATACAAAACAAGAATAAGGAAGACACTAGCATATAGAAAGCATGAAAGTCACATAAAAAATGACTTTATTTTTTAACAAAGCAATAAAAACATAAAATATGCCGTCACTGAAAACATGCTGTACTTCCCTTTTATCATTGTTCTTCTATGCGTTATTACGAAGTTCTACCAAACTGAGAGAATTTCACAATTTTATTATGATGATGCAACTGTTCTGATTTGCTTTCCTTTCATCATCGGATATAAAAATCTCTCACAAAGCACTTGCGTTTCATCACGTACTTTACTGTGGCCCCTACACGTAACATTTTTTGTTTTGGGGAACTACAGTACTTTCATATTTTACAGTAAAATATTTAAATTAAAACATTTTATAGTCCAACAAAGTAAATACACTACATGGCAAATGTTTGTGGACACCGGATTATCACACTATATTGTCAAAAGTATTGGGACGCCTGCCCTTACACACACATGAACCACTTTAATACCGGGCACTTTCACCCCCTTCCTGCCCAGGCCAATTTTCCCCTTTTAGCGCTGTTGCATTTTGAATGACAATTGCGCGGTCATGCAACACTGTACCTAAACCAAATTTATGTCATTTTCCCCCCACAAATAGAGCTTTCTTTTGGTGGTATTTAATCACCTCTGGGTTTTTTCCTTTTTGCTAAACAAATAAAAAAAGACCGAAAAGTTTGGAAAAAAAAATTTTTTTTGTTTATGTTATACAATTTTGTAAATAAAATAAATATGTTTTTTTCCTGCACTGATGAGCACTGATGAGACTGCACTGACAGGCACTGATGAGGAGGCACTGATGGGGTGGCACTGATGGGGTGGCACTGATAGGCGGCACTGATAGGCGGCACTGATATGTGGCACTGATAGGTAGCACTGATATGCAGTATTGGTGGACACTGATAGGCGGCACTGCTGGGCACTGATAGGCGGCATTGATGGGCACTGATAGGCAGCACTGATGGGCACTGATAGGCGGCACTGATGGGCACTAATGGGCACTGATAGGCGGCACTGGTGGGCACTGATGGGCACTGATAGGCGGCACTTATCGGCACTGACGGGCGGCACTGATGGGCACTAATGGGCACTGATAGGCGACACTGGTGGGCAATAATGGGCACTGGTGGGTGACACTGATAGATGGCAATGATGGGCACTGGTGGGCAGCACTGATAGGGAGGGCACTGGTGGGCAGCACTGATGGGGAGGGCAATGGGGGGCTCCCTGAGCCCTGATTGCCATCCCTGGTGGCCATAGTGGGCATCCCTGGGGTCATGGTGGGCATCCTTGGGGTCATGGGTGGGCATCCCTGGTGGTTCTAGTGGCACCCCCCCCCGAGGGTCTGCACTGGTAATCAATGATCTGATTAGCAGTGCCGACCCCCCCCCCCCTGTCAGGGGAGCTGCCGAACGGCGCTCCTTTATTCGTGCCTGTCAGGCACGAACCAAGGAAAGCCGATCAACGGCTGTTCCTGTTTACTATGTGACCAGCCGTGATTGGACACGGCTGGTCACATGGTAAAGAGCCTACGTCAGTAGGCTCTTTACCGAGATCGGAGATGCAGGGTGTCAGGCTGACTCCTCGCATCACCGATCGCCGCTCTGCGCGCCTCCGGGGGGCGCGCAGAGCTGTATTATCCTGCCGCCGTCATATGACGTCCGGTCAGGATAATACAACCACATTCCCGTCGTCATTCTGTAATAGGGCAGGCGGGAAGTGGTTAATGGCATCCCAGTCTTAGTCCATAGGGTTCAATATTGGGTTGGCCCACCCTTTGCAGCTATAACCGCTTCAACTCTTCTGGGAAGGCTGGGCATAGGCACAGAGGAACAAACAATGATTTCTTCAGAATACCAAAAGGTAGGAATCTGCAACAAAGGATGTTATAATCCCTGCAATGTACAGAGATCACCCAGAGGGGAATGTTTTTTTTCTCAACAAAAGTAGGTTGAGTTGCGCTTAAGTCTGCACAGAGGCAAAGTGATGGAGTTGTTTCATGCGGTATTAATACATGGAAAAAGTACGCAAAAGATACCAAGATTCCGATTTCTTGTATTTAGATAAGATTTGTTAAAGCTTTAACCTAAAAGTACCTGTCTTCATCATAAAACTTGATTAAAATAGAAAGTTCACTGAATTTTTTTTCTACTTTTATTTTTATTTTCCAATATATTATCAATATTTGTGATGATTCATCATCAGCCACAACACAAACAGTGAAGCTAAATTACCTTGAAAATATTAGGGGATTTTATAGAAAGCACGTGGAAAGTTGTTAAAATCCTGGAAATTTCGGTTTATCCTGTGGTTTATAGGTCACATTGTAAATGAATGTTTACACTCAGAGAAACTATAACAGAAAACCAGGACACAGATAACCCACTGGATGGGGAAATTGTGGATTACCTGTTGGCTGAGTCTGGTTTACATCTTAAAATTCATCTTTTGCAGCATTACAGTAAATTTTTAAACCTCCCAGTACCCCAGGAACACCACCTATGTTATGGAAATTAGGGTAGCGAAAGGTGTTCTGTAGTTCTAACACACAATTTGCAGCCGCCATATCCTGAGATTGGTAATCTGCAGTATATTATAATTTTCTTTATTAGTTTAGACCAGGAATCCTCAAACTACGGCCCTCCAGCTGTTGCTGAACTACACATCCCATGAAGCATTGTAAAACTCTGACATTCACATGACTGGGCATGATGGGAATTGTAGTTCCTGAACAACTTGAAGCAGAGGCGTAACTAGAGCCTTCAGGGCCCCGATGCAAGAAACCATGAAGGGCCCCCCCAGATCCCTGGCCGGGGCCCTTCCCTTCAAGCCCAGGGCTCTTCCCACTAATCCTGGGGCTCTTTACTCTCGTTGCATGGCCTTTTATTACGGTCCCGCAGCAGGATCCTTTCACAAGTTCTGCAGTGGGCTCCCTTCCTGCAATCTTTGGGCCTCCCCACAGTGGTGCAATGCCAGGGCCCGGTCGCAAGTGTGACTTTTGCAATCCTGGAAGTTCACCCACTGGTTTGCTACTGGGCCCCCTGGAGCATGGGGCCCAGTAGCAATCGCAACCCCTGCAACCCCTGTAGTTACGCCCCTGACTTGAGGGCCAAAGTTTGAAGACCCCTGGTTTAGATACACTGTAAGGATGCCTAACCGTTCTCTTTCTGATTTATACCCGCTTGTAGTGACGGTGGCTGTTTCATTCTCACTTGTACTGAAGAAACCACTACTCCAGGGTATATATGTGTAGCTAGGTTTTGGGTTTGCCACAGTATGGAGATAGGAATGTTGCTTTTATTCTGTTCCTCTTTTGCTGAGATACTGAAGTTATGCTGTACCATTCTCCTCCAGTGAGTAGGGGGAGAACTAAAGCCAAGCAAACCCATAGACCAAGGAACAACTGGGTTTCTGAACTACAGATCCCTGTATCCTTTGGGGTACAGGAGGAGCCAAGGGGGTTCTCAAAGTGGATTTGCACCAACATTCTTAAAAGACCCCAATGGTAGCCGACTGAAGAACCATATAAGAGACTGTCATTCCTGTTACTATTGCTACACCCCATAAGGTCCATTTTAAAGGACCACTAGATCTATATAATAATATCTAAAATGAAAAATTGTACATCATATGAAAGAACAGCTGATATACAGAAGATGGCCAGTAGATGTTTTGCATCTTTGTAGGGCAAGATAATGTTGATAGCAAACGATGTGTTTATAAATCTCAATGTGAATGTATAGTGTTTTTGTTTGCACTTTTTTAACTCATTCATAGATATGAATATCATATAAAAAGTAAGCAATTCAGATATCAGTTAACCACTTCTGGACCGGAAGGATTTGCCCCCTTAATGACCAGGCCAAATTTTGCGATTTGTCACTGTGTTACTTTAATGGATAATGCAACGCTGTACCCAAATAAAATTGATGTCTTTTTTTTCCCCACAAACAGAGCTTTCTTTTGGTAGTATTTGATCACCGCTGCGATTTCTATTTTTGTGCTATAAACAAAATAAGTGCGACAATTCTGAAAAAAAAACACAAAACAATATTTTTCACATTCTGCTATATAACATTCCCCCCCCCCCCCAAAAAAAATTTAAAGATCAAAATTTTTTGGTAATAACAATTCTCAATAAGTGTATTTTGATTGGTTTGCGCAAAAGTTATTGCGTCTACTAACTACGGGAAAGATTTATGTCATTTTTATTTATTTATTTTTATTTTTACTAGTAATGGCGGCGATCTGCGATTTTATTGCGGGGCTACAACATTGCAGCGGACAGATCGGACCCCTGACTGACATTTATGACACTTTTGGGGGGACCAGTGACATTTCTACAGTAATCAGTGCTAAAAATGTGCAGTTACTGTAATAATGACACTGGCAGGGAAGGGGTTAACACTGTGGGTGATCAAGGGGTTAAATGTGAGCCTAGGGGAGTGATTCTAACTGTGGGGGGGACGTGGCTTGTGAAATGATCATAGAGACCTGTGATCCTATATAGAAGGATCACAGGGGTTCTATGATCATTCCAAGGAGAAGAATGGTAAGCTGTGTTTACAACAGCCGACCGTTCTTCTCTCTCAGCGGGGAACGATCGCGGGTGTCAGGCGGTAATCGGAGCCGCCTGCCCCGAGCATCGGCTTCCCAACTTACGCGCTCGCCCCCTTGCTCCCTGCGTGCGACCGACGTATACCTATGGCGGTTTGCGCAGGAGCGGCTGCCTGTCGCAGTATAACTGCGGCGGACGGTCGTAAAGTGGTTAAAGGACATCTACACTGGGGAACATTTAGGCTGCCATTGCTTCCCTACTCCTTTGAATTAGTTTTTACATCACAAACCAGAAAGAAGCAAGCAGATCAGGACCTATTTTACTATGTGCATACTTAGTGTGCTTAGACCCAAGAAATGTAAATGTAATATATTGTAGCTTACCTGTCCTTAGATGTGGTGGCTGCATTAGTTTCCTTTTTTTCTGACTTGTGTTCCTTTTTTTTAATCTGGCAATCCTACAACTAACACATTTCCTGTCCTAGAGAAATAATGCTCACTTACTGAATTGTATCCATTAAGGAACCACGTTGTCACCCTGATGCAGGAAGTGGTTTAGGACTACATAATACCCCCTCTCTTCTTCTCTATAACATAAGTGGGAGGTGTTCTGTAGCACACACAGACAGCTGGCAAAAATACTAGATTATAAGAGTTGGCAGAAGCACAAAGCACATAAAATGATCAGCTTACATGATTTTTGGCAGGATCAACAGGTATTTTTTGCACTTCTTCAGCTTATATATTATAACACCTTTAGCTGTATATTTAACAGACCAAAAGGGAGAAAATAAGAGAAGTTCATTTGTTAGGGGTATAGCATCCTCTTCTAGTTTGGCTGCTAGACTAAAGTTTTTCACTGTTCAGTTTTGGCTGTTCAGGGTTTCCTAGCTGGGTGTCTGATTTCTCCCTCCTACTTCTGTGAGAATCTTCCATAATACAGGGCAGGGAGAGTCAAATGTCCAGTATGAATATTTATTCATGCCCCAGCCAATCCCTGAAAGAAGTCATCCAGAAGCTGGCTGTGTAGGTGATAAATATGTGGGAGGCTTTTTCAGAGTGTTCTTTCCTCTTCAGGGAGGGTTCCAGTTCTGCTGGGGCTGCTGCCCCTGGGAGATAACTATACTGAGACATAGTTGCAGTCTGGGCCTCAGCTGGAGCTGAGCTGAGGGCCTAGAGAAGACTGCTGATGGATTTTGCTGGAGAGCACTGTCCTGAAGTCCTGGTCTGGAGGAGGATCTTTAATTCCCCTCACTAAAGATCTACCTTTGAAGGCTAGGTGGCAGACAGCTCCTAGGCATTGTGAGCAAGACCTGGCTGGGACTTTAACCACTTAAGCCCCAGAAGATTTTACCCCCTTCCTGACCAGGGCCTATTTTGCGATTTGGCACTGCGTGAATTTAACGGACAATTGCGCGGTCGTGCGACGCTGTACCTAAACGAATTTGACGTCCTTTTTTTCCCACAAACAGAGCTTTCTTTTGGTGGTATTTGATCACCTGTGCGATTTTTTGATCATGCGCTATAAACAAAAAAAGAGCGTAAATTGTGCAAAAATAACAATATTTTTCACATTTTTTTTATATGAAATTCCCCAAAAAAAAAGTAAAAATCTAAATTTTTTAACATTTTAGGCCAATTTGTTTTATGCTACATATTTTTGGTAAAAAAAATCGCAAAAAGCGTATTTTGATTGGTTTGCGCAAAAGTTATTGCGTTTACTAACTAAGGGAAAGATTTTTGTCATTTTTGTTGTTTTTTTTTTTAACGCGTAATGGCGGTGATCTGCAATTTTTTTTGCGGGACTGCGAAATTGGGGCGGACAGATCGGACCCTTGACTGACATTTTTGACACTTTTGGGGGTACCAGTGACATTACTACAGTAATCAGTGCTATACATATGCACTGTTACTGTAAAATGACACTGGTAGTGAAGGGGTTAACTTTTTTTGAGAGGGAAGGGTGGTGTGTGTCCCTAGGGGCGTGATTCTAACTGTGATTGGCTGTGGCTTGAGCTGTAAGAACAGTGATCAATGGTCCTACATAGCAGAACCGTATGATCACCATTCTTACACAAGGGAGAATGACAGGCGGCTTGTTTACATTAGCCGCCTGCCTTTCTCCCAGTGTCACGGACGATCGCGAGTGCCCGTGCGGGGGGGGGGGGTCCGTGACCGAGAGGGAGCGTGCATTCGGCGGCGCGCGCTCGCTCCCCAGAGCCTCACAGGCTAGCGACGTAGACCTACGTCGCTCTGCCTGTGAGGGGCTGACTGCTGCAGTAAATATACTGTGAGCAGTCGGCAAGTGGTTAATGTGTGCCTGCTGCTATAAGAATTTATTCTGGGAGCTTTATCCTCCAATTGATTGCAACTATCTTTTTGTAGTATCCTGAAACCCCTGAACCCCTCTTCTGTTTCAAAGTTATTCGGCAATAAATGCTAAAAAGACATCTCCTAGACTGAGCCTGTGTTGTCAGTGTGCATGAAACTGTGCTTGTGACTGGCCGCCTCTGTTCTTGCAAGGGTGGTCTGGGTCTCGATGGCCCCTCTGGGGGTGAACGCTACAGGGGTTACATACACTTAAAGAGGAGGTCCGCCCCCATGAAAAAATTAAAAGTCAGCAGCTACAAAAACTGTAGCTGCTGACTTTTAAATATTAGAACTTACCTGTTCAGGGTTCCCGCGATGTCGGCACCCGAAGCCGACGTTCAGGGTAGGGGAACCTGACAGTGAAGCCTTTCGGCTTCACAGCTGGTTCCCTACTGTGCATGCGCGAAGCACGCTGTGCTTTGTAATTGGCCCGGCGTCGGAGGAAGAAGGAGGGGGCTTAATTTCCAAGGGAGAGTGCCGCTGCGCTGTCTCCTGGAAGTGGGGAAGGGTACCTGTCAAAAACAGGTACCCGTTTCCCCCTCCCCCTGAAAGGTGCCAAAATGTGGCACTGGAGGGGGAAGCATACAAAGCAGAAGTTTGGGTGGAACTCTGCTTTAAGAGTGATCCTGTTGCTATAGGGTCCATACTAAATGTACAAAGTGATGCTGTATACTAGAGATCGACCGATTATCGGCAAAGTCGATATATAGAGGACCGATATGCACTTTCCCCGATATATCGGAATCGGCCACCAAGGTGACCGATATTGCCGATATTTCGGGAAAGTGCTTGTACCGGATTGATGCCTGCAGCTAGAGGCATCACCCCGGTACAGGCGTCCATAGCCGACGGTCGACTGTCTTGTAATGACAACCGATCCCGCTGAGAAGCCACTCGGCTGTCATTACAAGGAGAGGGAGGGGACGTCCCCCTCCTCCCGCCGCCTTCTGCGGTTGCCCTTGTCTCCTGCACGGCCGCCGAAGACCCGATCAAAGCCGCATTCCGCTCTGATCGGGTCTCCATGCAAAAACCCGGAAGTGATATCACTCATGACATTACTTCTGGGTACTGTCTGGCGCCATATTAAAAAAAAATGACAGCATTCAAAGCAGCCAAACTTGGCGTTTTGAATGCTTTTAAGTGCAGAGGAGGGGTTTGGGGTCTTTTAGACCCCCAGATCCCTCCACAAGAGTACCTGAAAAGTAAAATAAAAAAAAAAATGTTTTAAATGTACAAAAATATCGGCCCATATCGGCTGATACCGATATGCATTGGCCAAAATATTGGTATCGGCAACGAAAAACCGATATTGGTCACTACTGTATTCTATTCCCGTGTGTAAAAACCCTAACTGAGCTACATTTTATGTTCAAAAGCACTGGGTGTCATAAACAATTGCCATTTAACTTTTAATACAATATTTGTTCCTTTTAAATGAATGGTCTGCCTCAATGCAATGCAATGCACATTAACACACGACAGAGATGTAAATGGGAAAAACTCCTGTCTTTTGATTGGGAGATAAGGTACATTCACCATGCATTTAATAAATATCAGTCAGAGCTAATTAATCTGTGGAAAATAAACACACACAGGTCAGAAAGCCCCTTCATTAAAAATTTAATAAATCAGAGAAGGAACTCTGTACTAGTACAGACATGTCCTCAAAGGCAGACTTATGCAATAGCTCTGTAATCCTTATTATCTTAAAGAGGTTGTAAACCTCAGAAAAAAAAGAAAAAAAAAGGAAAAAACCTGAAAGACAAAGGCATAATGAACTAGTATGCATTGCATACTAGCTGATTATTAAATACTTATCTTAGAACAAAGCCCCCGCAGCGCCACCGCTCACCGGTGACACGGCCGACGTGTTCAGCTGTCTTACTTTCGGGTTCGCGTCCTCCGGCCATCTCATTGGCCAGAGCTGCAATGAGATAAATCCCGCGCATGCGCGCAGGCGCCGCCGTTTACGGCACAGGGCTCTGAAGGAACAGCGCGGGCGACCGTTACTTCAGAGCGCATGCACCAGTGATTTCACTGGCTGTATGCAAAGAAAATATCTCCTAAACGGTGCATGTTTAGGAGATATTTACTGTACCTATAGGTAAGCCTTATTATAGGTTTACCTCTAGGTACAAGTTACAGAGGAAACTTTATTTCCTCTTTAACCAAACAATCAGATAATGGATTATACAAAGCCATGTAACTCGTACTTGTTATTTTTGATGTTGATTTTTTAACAGGTTGATTTCTTTTTCTATTTTTATTTTTTAATCGCTAACTTTTTTATACTATATGTGCTTCTTTTTTTTATCTTTTCTTCTTTATCGTTTGGTCTATGTTTATTTTCTATATATTTTTATCTTAAATCGATTATTGTAGTTAGTTTTTTTTTTTTTAGGGTTTCTTTTACTCTTTTTATACTATAAATTTGGAAATGGATTATTACTTTTACTTTGTTATTTTTAGTTTGTGTTTTTGCATTATTCTGTAATTTGGTTGTCATATTTTGGTAAAACCACATAAATCGCAGAACAACAGGACAGTGACACTAGAAATCCTATATAAGTGCTAAAGCAGACCTTTCTGCCCTTTTACTATTGGTAAGTGGGGTGAGAGGGCACTGGTGCCATAGACCTATTTCTGCTAGCAGAAACTGAGTACTTAGGGTCTGGGCATCTATATAGCAGCCTTATCAAATGGATGTAGAGTTTACCAAGACTATCCTTTTTGACTCTCCACCACTTTAAAGATTGGACCCCAACACTAGCCGGCTGAAGAACTAGAGCTAAGAGTTGCTCACTGCTTTACAGTAACTGTGCCTGTTGTCCATAGCAAGTGGTACCTCTTTAGGGAACCTTATACTTTACCATAGTTAATCGTATATAGAGTGCACTCTGACGTTTTTACACCATAATATTTACAAAGGAGTTATTGCAGGATTTATTCTAATTGCTGTCACTAATTACCAAATGGAACAGCTCATTGCTGATTGTGTGGGTTACTAGATTCAGTTTAGTTTTTAAAGCTCTATTCTAAGTTGCTAGAACATAGTCATTACAGTGTCCAGTGAATTTTGAGTGAGCAAATTCTCTTTTTTGCTAATTATGCATACATTGCCATTTATTTCAACCTGTAACAATATATTGAGTTCCTTTACCACTGACCAGTCTGACATTTGTTTTCTGATACTGATACATATTTTTTTGCAGGATATTTATATTTGTGCTCCCAATAGTATTGTAGTAACTATTTGCTTAACCAGGTGTGTCAGAGGGGCCGAGATTGTTCATAGATTCAAGACAAAGAGTAGAGAGCCCAATCTATCAAGTGACTCCTGCGGGGGTAGAGCTACACACAAACTATTAGTTCGTTTTTTGGCCACAATGGGTAAGCTTGCCACCCATGCACAGGGTCCTCATCTCTGGTAAGTCCTATACTTCACAGAGTACAACAAGCTTTTAATGGATTACCTGATCTTGGGCCTAGACACTTTCAGCTTACAGTACACATTTTGTTTTAAAGAGTATATACAAGGTGATCGCTTTTTCACTATTGTGTTATGCAACAGGATTTCCCTTCCGAATTACAGACTTTCTGTCTATATTGAAATTTTCCTCCTAGAAAAGCTTCGAAAACTCCTTATCTTAGACTAAAGACTCGTCATTTGTAATTTCTGAGGGTTGTTTACAATATCAAAGCATTACTGGCAGAAAGTCCAGGAAGTCACGACAAGCCAACCTTGGGGAAACATGACAAGACAAAGACTTAGAAAACCTGTACTATCCATATAGGAAATATTCAGCAAAAGTCATGAAAGGAATTTCTATTGAGAGACATACCAAAGTATTTATAGAGTTATGTAGCAGAAAATACTTTTTTAATCGCCAGGATACAATGAGCTATTTAAAATGCATTCTAACTTTGCATGGTTAGAAAGGAAGAAGGAAATGATAGAAAAGACCAAAAATAAACTATAAGCGTAAAAAAGGGATTTTCTTTCATCCTTTACTACAGCTGAGCTGCGTATAATTTCCTATAGGTCCCTTTGGGGTAAAGATATGGATCTTGTGATCTTGTGTTTTTCTACATTCCTGACAATTTACAAAAGACTCTTGCCCAACTTTTGTTTTCCATGAGCAACTCAAAACTTACAAACATATTGCTGTAACAGCATAGAAAAAACACTATTACCATGCCATTGATTAACCACTTAAGCCCCGGAAGATTTTACCCTCTTCCTGACCAGGGCCTATTTTGTGATTCGGTACTGCGTGACTTTAATGGACAATTGCGCGCTCGTGCGACGCTGTACCTAAACGAATTTGACATCCTTTTTTTCCCACAAACAGAGCTTTCTTTTGGTGTTATTTGATCACCTGTGCGATTTTTTGATGAACAAAAAAAGAGCGTTAATTTTGCAAAAATAACAATATTTTTTCAAAATTTTTTATATGAAATTCCCCCAAAAAAATGTAAAAATCAAAATTTTTTAACATTTTAGGCCAATTTGTTTTATGCTACATATGTTTGGTAAAAAAAAAATCGCAAAAAACGTATTTTGATTGGTTTTGCGCAAAAGTTATTGCGTTTAAAAACTAAGGGAAAGATTTTTGTTGTTTTTTTTTTTTAACGAGTAATGGCGGTGATCTGCATTTTTTTTTTGCGGGACTGCGACATTGCGGCGGACAGATTGGACCCTTGACTGACATTTTTGACACTTTTGGGGTTACCAGTGACATTACTACAGTAATCAGTGCTATACATATGCACTGTTACTGTAAAAATGACACTGGCAGTGAAGGGGTAACTTTTTTTTAGAGGGAGGGGTTAAGTGTGTCCCTAGGGGCGTGCTTCTAACTGTGATTGGATGTGGCTACTGGTGTAAGAAGAGAGATCAACGGTCCTACATAGCAGAACCGTATGATCTCCATTCTTACACATGACGGCTTTGTTTACATTAGCCGCCTGCCTTTCTCCCGCTGTAACGGACAATCGCAAGTGCCCGGTGGACATCGGGTCCGCCGGGCACACGCGTGGGGGGGTCCGTGAGCGAGCGGGAGCGCGCCTCCGGCGGCGCGCGCTCGCTCCCTAGAGCCTCACAGGCTAACGACGTAGACCTACACCGCTTTGCCTGTGAGGGGCTGACCGCCGCAGTAAATAGTCGTGCGGCGGTCGGCAAGTGGTTAAGATCATATGTATGGTCTGATTGCCAAAAGCATTAAAAAAATCTTACATGTTGCAGTTTAGAAGCCCTTAGGTGTGATGGCAGCATTGGTTTTACCATTTTGGCTTTTCCCCCTTAAGCGAACCTTAGACAGTTTGACCTATATATGAGCAGGCTGAATGTACCCAAGTTGATTGATCGATCAACTTAGGTACAATCAGCCTGCCGGATTTTACATGTGATTATTGCTAGAGCCTGTTATAGCCGCTAGCAGTAATCACTGTGCTCTCCTGGCGGGGACAGCTTACCGAACCCCGACCACCCTCTGCCTGGAAAACACAATGGCTTCTCCGGAGGGATTCCCCTGTAAACCCTGTCTGCGTTGATGGGGAAATCAAGCAAATTTCTTTCCTGCAACCCATGAGAAATTCCATCTATGGCCTTCACCTAGTGATTCTGCCAGTAACACACTTCCTGTAATAGGGTGACAACACTCACTCACTGTATTGTAATTTTACAGGGGCAGCATTGCCACCCTAGGACACTCTCCTGATTTGGACTACAAGCAAATCCCCTCCCTTTCATCTCCTATACATAGATGTGTGACCAGATCAATGCGTGGAAAGGTTGGCATTAAACTGCAGCATGCTGCACAACATACGCAGAGTTTTTGTCGGTAATTGCCTTTTATTAAAATGTAAGAAAGATCGATACTTTTAAGGACATTTAATTTTCTTTATAAAGTTTACAGACAGCCGTAATTAGCTTGAACTTTTCACAAACTATCCATAAAAATTCTGAACAGTTGGCAACCTTGACTCAAATATATGAGTGAAGTGTCATTATTAACACTTTATACTTCTAAGTAACATTGCACAGGTCCTCCATGGTTCCCTTAGGAGACCTACATATCTCAGCCTTCTCCACACAAGTCTTCATCATGAGATTATTGTTCTGTGAATTGAAAATGTAGTATAGGAGCCATGAACAGGATACAATCTAGAACTACACTTTAGTCATATATTCAACTCTTTTTACTTCACACTATGAGCTGATGATCAGTATCTCTCCATAACCCTGGCTCTTCACACCAAACCCTTTCTGCCAGCAGTGGCGAATTGGTAGCTAATTGGGAGATGGTGAGATCTGGAAGCAACAGCCAAGCCAGGTAAGAAATGCCCCTTAGTTAATGCAGCAATCCTATTGCCAAAGCCAACCTAAATCTTTTTTGGTCTTGTTAGTAATGCATAAAGATGCGGAATTCACAACAGTGCTGAAGAGAAGGATGCTAGTGATGCCTATAAAGATTATGATGAACATGAGAGTTTTCTTCTCATATTGCTACTGGACTCTGGATGGACCAGACTGTTTTCTTTGGGGGTTGAGCGGGTGGTCAAAGTTCTGAGAGGACACAAATATCAGGAATCTTCCCTTAGTCAGCGTGTAGGCCAGAGCAGTCTACTTTCTCCACTGCAGGTGGCGCACGACTGCAGGTGCATTGCTGAGAGAGAGGAAGTCAGGAACATGGTTCATCTATGGTTTCCTGGGTCACTGAGAGAGCCATCTGATTGGATGCTGGTGCCCAATGTGATTCTGGCAGCCACCTTGGGTCGGGCAGACTCTATTTAAGACCCTGGCTCCCAGGCTTGTCGCACATTTAGCTTGTGAGCAGTGTAAGGAAAGGTCACCTGTCTGTCAGGGACAGTAATTAGGAGCAGGGAAGGTTCCAGATGAGTGGGAAAGTGCAGGGACATGGCATTTTTCCTGGAAGCTTCCCAGTTTGGGTAGGAACTTGCCAGGCCAGATTCCACCCCTCAAGAAAGACGCTGTCTGTGCACCTTCTACTATACTCTTCGCTGCAACATTCTGTAAGTGGGCCCAGTTGGGTTGTCTTCCCACCGCGTAGTTCCGCTTTGTTGAACTTTAATTTCAATACAGTTCTGTTTTTGCAACTGGACTCTGTGTATTTACTGCCACACACTGCACCCCCCCCCCCACAAATGCACCTGAACAATCAGTATTTGGTGACCAGCTTTTCTTGAGAGGGCAAGCGCTTCATCGTTGCCCTTTTCCCTACAAACATCTTGCAGGTGAGGTGTGTGCAGGCAATAATGGTGCCACTATCAGGCAGGAGGCTCTTATTATTTATATACTAGTTGCAGATCTTCTTGTGTTTGCTTTAAAGCTTTAAAGTTTTAACCTAATAGAACAGAGAAGGAAAATGTAATGTGTACATATACACTGATCAGCACTAACATTGGGATCACTGACAGGTACAATGAATAACATTGATTAACTTGTGACAATGGCACCTGACAGTGGGTGGGATATATTAGGCAACAAATGAACATGTCAAGAGAGTGCTCCAAGGAAGGAAAACCGGTGACAGGGTCATGGGCAGCCATTGCTCATTGATGCATGTGGGGATCAAAGGCTGGCCCATGTAGTCCGATCCAAGGGAAAAACCACTGTAGCTCAAATTGCTGAAAAAGTTATTGCTGATTCCTATAGAAAGGTGACACACAGTGCATCAAAGTTTAGGCATGGGGCTGCTTAGCAGGAGACCAGTCAGGGTGCCCATGTTGACCCATGTTTACAACCCACAGCACCTAAATTGGGCACGTGGGCATCAAAACTGGACCATGGATCAATGAAAAAGGGGACCTGGTCTGATGAATCACGTTTTTTTTTTTTTACATCATTTGGATGGTCGGGTGCATGTGCTTCACTTATTTATCTGGGTAAGAGATAGCAACAGGATGCAGTATATGAAGATGGGAAGAAGGCAGCTGGCAGAGGTAGTGTAACAATTTATCTAGTGGAGTCTATGCCTCAACTTCCTTGCACTGCTGAAAACTTGGGTGTTTGTAGATGATACAAACAGAACAAGGGAAATTTGGATGATAGATGGTGGAATACAGATTACACATACAGGAATTTTTTGGATGGCATCATGTATGATTTCAGAGGAAACTTCTTTTGCATGTCCTTCTTGTATGTTACATCTGTTTGTCATTCAGCATTCATTTGACTAACAATATTTTATAAAGTGTTCCATGAGTTATTTTATAGCCTTGCATCTCAAGCTCCATTCTGGCCAACGTGAAAGTTGTTTGAGGCCCCAAATCTGGTTGGCTTGGGGCCAATGTCCTTTCAACACCAATGATGGGGCAGTATTCCTCCCACTGATACCAATGATGGGGCAGTATTCCTCCCACTGATACCAATGATAGGGCACTATTCCTCCCACTGATACCAATGATGGGGCACTATTCTTCCCACTGATACCAATGATAGGGTGCTATTCCTCCCACTGATAGCAATGATGGAGCAGTATTCCTCCCACTGACACCAATGATAGGGCAGTATTCCTCCCACTGATACCGCTGATGGGGCAGTATTCCTCCCACTGATACTGATGATCGGGCATTATTCCTCCCACTGATACCAATGATGGGGCACTATTCCTCCCACTGATACCGATGATGGGGCAGTATTCCTCCCACTGATACCAATGATGGGGCACTATTCCTCCCACTGATACCGATGATGGGGCAGTATTCCTCCCACTGATACCGATGATGGGGCAGTATTCCTCCCATTGATACCGATGATGGGGCACTCCTCTTCCCACTAATTCCAGGTGGGGAACAATTCCTCGTTCTACTTACCACAGGTGCTACTATATGTAATTGCTTTACTCCCAATGACCTCCAAGCCTGAGAAATCGTTTACTCCCACTGATGCCGGGCAGGATCCCTGTGTTCATCCCTGACAGAACAGCGGTCTGCCGTGTTTACAACAGCAGACCGCCGTTCTGTCACCATGGGGAGCGCTTGCGGGTGCCCGCCAGCAATCGCGGCCACCGGACCCGCTGATCAGCCTCTCCTGTGGCGAATGGGCACCCCCGCTAGCGGTCTTGTGAAGCTACGTACAGGTACAACTTTTGGCGGGACAGAGCCGACCTGCCACCAAAAAACTACGGCAGCTAGTCGACAAGTGGTTAAATGGAGAACTATATTTACTTGTGTCCGGAGTGCTAGGAAAGATGTAGAGATCAGTGGAAAAAAAACAATGATGACTATCTGACCATTCATATTCACATGTTCTTTTTACAATACACATCGTTTAGGGTTTAAAATTAGTATAGGACTTCCTTCTTTCGAATACGTACAGAAATATTGTGTCAGCATAAAATAACCTTTGTCTCCTTTTATTTAATAAGAAGTTCAGCGTTTTCTCTGCCAGTAGGATCCAATGCTGGACAGCTCCACTTTAAATATATGTGATGATGTAAGTTCTTCCTCTTATGCTCTTCTATTATCATTTAATATGAAGCAGTTGCTCAATCGCTCTTCTCCTATGAAGACACACAGTGTGACAGTTCTTATGAGAGATAATAAGTTATGATAAGCTGTGAGGCCTGATCCTATAACGGTAGATGGGACACTGATGTGCACTGATCATGTCAGTAGATGAGGTAAGTTTCTGAGAAAAGATAGTGAAGTGAACTAATGAGTCAACTACCAATAAGAGACTCTATGCTCAGCTATCCTCCATGACCTCCTATGTGTGTGCTGTCCCCATGGGGACACTCTGCTAATCATCAACACTAACTACGATCCCTATACCATCACTCCCCCCATATTTTATTATCTCACACTCTCTCCATCTTCCTCTCATCCATTCCTTTTCTCTTTCAGCATCATAAATGACCATTCTTCTATAGATGCCAGCCACGTTAGCAGCTTTCATGTATTGCAAAAACAAGAGAGGCAAACACTTTTCACCATTTCAGTAAAATATTCTTGAGGTAAAGAGGTTGTAAATCCAAAAAAAAAACGAAAAAAAAAAAACCCTGTAAGACAAAGACATAATGAGCTTGTATGCATCTTATACTAGCTCATTATGTAATACCTTAGATCGAAGCCCCGCAGCGGCGCCCGCACATCGGTGTCACCACTGACATTTTCCCCAGAGTTTCTTCCAAGTTCGTGTGCTCCGGCGCTGTGATTGATCGGAGCCGCAATGACGTCACTCCCACGCATGCGCAGGGAGCCACCGTTCACAGGACAGGGCTCGGAAGGAATGGCACGGGTGGCTGTACCTTCAGAGCGCATGCACTGCATGTAATGTAAATATCTCCTAAACGGTACACGTTTGGGAGATATTCACACTACCTATAGGTAAGCCTTAATATAGGATTACTTATAGGTAAATAAGTAACACAGAGGGACAGGGCACTTTAAATAGTTTTTTTATTTTACTTTTTATTTTTTATTTTTACTCTATCACCTTTAATTTTTTTTTTAATCACTTTTATTCCTATTACAAGGAATGGAAACATCCCTTGTAATAGAAGTAAGCATGACATTCTCTTTATTGAGAAATCTGGGGTCAAAAAAATCTCAGACCTTTCATTTACCTTTAAAAGCAAAAAAATAAAGTAATTTTGCCTTTAAGAGAAGAAAAAATCATCCCTTTAAGGCTGAAAGGCCGAAGTGACATTAAACGTCGCTCCGGTCCTCCAAGGGCATAGAGCTGAGTGGGGGCTATGTTGCTCTAACTTGGCTTCCTGCCCAACCACAGCTCGTATCTGATTGGCTTGGGGCTAACCGACAGGTCCGGTAAGCCCGGAGACGACCTGGAAGCAGCGGGAGGGGGCACCTCTCCTATTGTCTCTAAAAGTGATCCTGTGACAAATCTACCGTTGGGATCACTTTTATCAGACACAGAATCGCCCACGGTATGAAAAAATACTGGGATAATGGCAGCTGGCTACTGCCATAACAACAGTATTTAATGTCAAAGTAATGACGTATATATACCGTGAGTGGTTGTCAAGTTTAACCACTTGCCGACCGCCGCACGACTATTTACTGCGGCGGTCAGCCCCGTACAGGGAAAGTGACGTAGTACTACGTCGCTAGCCTCGGAGCCTCTAGGGGGCGCGCGCGCGCCGCCGGAGGCGCGCTCCCGCCCCCGCTCGTTCCCTAACAAGTCCACGCGTGTGACTGGCGGACCCGATGTCCGCCGGTCACTTGCGATCATCCCGTGGAGAGGGAGAAAGGCAGGCGGCTGATGTAAACAAAGCCGCCTGTCATTCTCCCTGATCTAACTGCAGAGATCATACGATCCTGCTATGTAGGATCGTATGTTTCTGTGGTTACATCACTAGCCACGCCCCTTTACAGTTAGAACCATGCCCCTAGGGACATACTTAACCCCTGCATCACCAATAAAGTTAACCCCTTCCCTGCCAGTGTAATTTTTTACAGTAACAGTGCATATGTATAGCACTGATTACTGTAGTAATGTCACTGGTACCCCCAAAAGTGTCAAAAATGTCAGTCAAGGGTCCGATCTGTCTGCCGCAATGTCGCAGTCCCGCAAAAAAATCGCAAATCGCCGCCATTACTCGTTAAAAAAAAAAACACCAAAAATGACATAAATCTTTCCCTTAGTTAGTAAACACAATAACTTTTGCGCAGTTACAGGAAGTTACAGCAAACAGTTTCCTTCCTTTTGGGTTAAAGATTTTACAAAAATAAATAAAAGCTAATCCTTGTAAGCACCCTTGCTAGTGGTAAATGGTTTGTCTCTTTTCTCTAACTGATACATTCTGCTGTAGAACTTGTTCTTTTGCAAAAAAAACAAACTTCCTGATTGGATCACCAGGTGAAAATAGAAGAAAGGAAGCCTAAAAAACATAAAATGGTATACTCACCTTTTCATAGTTTTCCTTTCCTGGTGTGCAGCTTACAATGGGGTTGTGGCTCCGCCCCCATTGTTTGCTGCCATGATGCACCAGGAAAATAAAATGAATACAGCCATCAAATCTGAGAATTGATAAGCTGCAATAAAATACGTTTACTTTTGGGTTAATACTGCTTGAAGCCCAACAGTCATTAGAAGTGCTGGCTGAATTGATTTTTAACCACTTACGGACTGCCCACCGCAGTTATACAGCGGCAGGCAGCCCCTCCTGCGCGAACCGACGTAGGTATACGTCGGTCGCACGCCTGCAGCTAGGGGGCGCGCTCCCGTCCCCACTTGGCAGCGGGGACTCCGATACACGGGTCAGGCGGCTCCGATTGCCGCCAGACACCCGTGATCGTTCCCCGCTGAGAGAGAAGAACGGTCAGCTGTTGTAAACACAGCTGACCGTTCTTCTCCCTGGAATGATCACAGAGTGCCTATGTAGGAACACAGGTCTCTGTGATCATTTCACAAGCCATGCCCCCCCCCACCACAGTTAGAATCACTCCCCTAGGCTCACATTTAACCCCTTGATCACCATCAGTGTTAACCCCTTCCCTACCAGTGTAATTATTACAGTAACAGTGCATAGTATTTAGCACTGATCACTGTAATAATGTCCCCTAAAAGTGTCACTTAGTGTCAGATTTAAGGTCCCCAAAAAGTGTACTTTAGTGTCAGATTTGTCTGCCGCATTGTCGAAGTCCCAATAAAAATCGCTGATCGCCGCCATTACTAATAAAACAAATAAAAAGTCCATAAATCTATCCCATAGTATGTAAACGCTATAACTTTAATGAATTCTAATACACTTTTTGGGATTTTTTTTTACCAAAAATATGTAGCCTCAATACAAATTGGCCTAAAAAAATTAGATTTTTAACATTTTTTTATTGGGAATGTTTTATAGCAGAAAGTAGAAAATATTGGTGTTTTTTCAAAATTGACGCATTTTTCGTTTATAGCACAAAAACGAAAAACCGCAGAGGTGATCAAATACCACCAAAAGAAAGCTCTATTTGTGGGGAAAAAAGGACATCAATTATATATGGGTACGGCGTCGCATGACCGCGCAATAATTGTCAGTTAAAGCAACGCAGTGCTGAATCGCAAAAAATGGCCTGGTCACTAAGGGGGTAAAACCTTCCGGGGCTAAAGTGGTTAAAAGAACACCTAAACATAAATAATATTCAAAGCCCAAACTTTTTTTTGTTTTTTGATAGAGTGGTGAGGGGGTGTAGAACCCCTGTCATGTTGTTACCGCTGTCTGTCCTCCCTGGGAAGATTCACCCTTTGTGTTCTGATGACCATTATCACTGGGACTTAAAGAAAAATCCAAAATTCTGCATTGTCACTAAAATAGGGCTAGTAAGGAAATATTCAAAAGGGGGACTTGTTCTGGTGAGTAAATTTCCCTTTGGAGAGATTTCCTCCAGCTTCCTATTGTGTTTACAGAACAGGAAATAAAGGGCAAACAAAGCATTCTTTTTAACCATTTCAGACCCTATCCAAAATAAAAAAAAATTACAAAATTAGATTTTACAAAAATTGCTTTGTAGCTGGTACACCATTACACTACTGGTCCGATATCTAACAAATTACTCAGAAGGCAGACTCTTTGCTTGATTTTAATTCCCACTGGTAATGTGGGAACAATATGTAACTTTGCTTGTACTTCAGCTGATGGGAATTCCCCAACACATGACTTGTTGCATAAGAAAGCATGAGTTTCATTTGTATTACTGATTGCATCCATGCGGTAGTTTGTACTGGTTTTATTGCAGCATGACAGGTCATGTGACACACCTGACAACCTGGCTCGTGTTATATTTTACAAAGAAAAAAAGAAACGACAGTTAAGGACAACTTTTACCATCTTTCCTCGAAAAAAAAAAATAGACTGGGTTTTATATTAACCACTTGCCGACCCGGCCAGGCAGAGTGACGTATATATACGTCACTAGCCTGTGACCGGCTTGTGAGGCAATATCGGGCGAGCGCAGGCCCGCCTTGGCTCGTTCACTGAGGAGTCCGTGCGTGTGACCGGCCGACCCGATATCCGCCGGTCACACTGCGATCGTCGGTAGAGAGGGAGAAAGGCGGGCGGCTTATGTAAACAAGCCGCCCGTCATTCTCCCCTGCGTAAAAATGGAGATCAGACGGTTCTACTATGTAGAACCGTTGATCTCTGTTTTTACAATAGTAGACATGTCCCATCACAGATAGAAACACGCCCCTAGGACACACTTAACCCCTCCCTCTCCAATACAGTTAACCCCTTCCTTTCCAGTGTCATTTTTACAGTAACAGTGCATATGTATAGCACTGATTACTGCAGTAATGTCACTGGTAACCCCAAAAGTGTCAAAAATGTCAGTCAAGGGTCCGATCTGTCCGCCGCAGTCCCGCAAAAAAAAATTGCAGATCACCGCCATTACTCGTTAAAAGAAAAACACCAAAAATGACAAAAATCTTTCCCTTTGTTAGTAAACGCGATAACTTTTGCGCAAACCAATCAAAATACGCTTTTCGCAATTTTTTATACCAAACATATGTAGCATAAAACAAATTGGCCGAAAATGTTAAAAAATTTTGATTTTTACATTTTTTTTAGGGAATTTCATATAAAAATAATGTGAAAAATATTGTTATTTTTGCAAATTTACGCTCTTTTTTTGTTTATAGCGCATGATCAAAAAATCGCACAGGTGATCAAATACCACCAAAAGAAAGCTCTGTTTGTGGGAAAAAAGGACATCAAATTTATTTAGGTACAGCGTCGCACGACCGCGCAATTGTCCGTTAAAGTCACACAGTAAAAAATCGCAAAAAAAACCCTGGTCAGGAAGGGGGTAAAATCTTCCGGGGCTTAAGTGGTTAATGTTGGCTACAAAAAACACTCTAGGGCTTATTTTCTGGCCATGTCTTATTTATTTAGAGTATGTACAATGACGATCTTAAAGTGGTTGTAACCCAAAAAACAAAATAAAAAATATCCTGATCCTTTAAAGCATGATAGATAGCACTGTGCTTGTGCTGTGTCATTTATCCCTCTCTATGGTATGTACTAAAAAAAACCTAGAATAAAACAATAAAATGTTTTTTAAAAGGTTCCTGTGTCCCCTGTCTTCTCTCCCCCTCTCAGCTCAGGAGTCAGCATTATAACATAATTTAAATCCCCCCCAAAAAAATTATTGGTTAAAATCCTTATAAAATTATGTAATCCGTTTTGTAAAAAGATTATAACGGTATAAGGTGCAGTCACATGACCCGCCGGATCTCTTCTTCTCTACTCCAAATACTGCAGAGGGATGGGCCGAGATCCCCACTGACGTTAGCTTGCCCCGAGCACTGCAGAGGGAGGGGCCACAGATATCAGCCATGGGGAGAGGAGAAGAGGGAAGGGCTGAGATCCCCGCTAATGTCAGCCTGCTCCGAGCACTGCAGAGGGAGGGGCCACAGACATCAGCCAGGGGGAGAGGAGAAGAGGGAAGGGCCAAGATCCCTGCTAATGTCAGCCTGCTCCGAGCACTGCAGAGGGAGGGGCCACAGACATCAGCCGGGGGAGAGGAGAAGAGGGAAGAGCCGAGATCCCTGCTAATGTCAGCCTGCTCTGAGCACTGCAGAGGGAGGGGCCACAGAAATCAGCCATGGGGAGAGGAGAAGAGGGAAGGGCCAAGATCCCTGCTAATGTCAGCCTGCTCCGAGCACTGCAGAGGGAGGGGCCACAGACATCAGCCGGGGGAGAGGAGAAGAGGGAAGAGCCGAGATCCCTGCTAATGTCAGCCTGCTCCGAGCACTGCAGAGGGAGGGGCCACAGACATCAGCCAGGAGGAGAGGAGAAGAGGGAAGAGCCAAGATCTCTGCTAATGTCAGCCCGCTCTGAGCACTGCAGAGGGAGGGGCCACAGACATCAGCCGGGAGGAGAAGAGGGAAGGGCTTGGATCCCCGCTGATGTCAGCCTGCTCCGAGCACTGCAGAGGGAGGGGCCACAGACATCAGCCAGGAGGAAAGGAGAAGAGGGAAGAGCTGAGATCCCCGCTGATGTCAGCCTGCTCCGAGCACTGCAGAGGGAGGGGCCACAGACATCAGCCGGGAGGAGAAGAGGGAAGGGCTAGGATCCCCGCTGATGTCAGCCTGCTCCGAGCACTGCAGAGGGAGGGGCCACAGACATCAGCCGGGAGGAAAGGAGAAGAGGGAAGGACTGAGATCCCTGCTGATGTCAGCCCAGTCCGAACACTGCAGAGGGAGGGGCCACAGACATCAGCCAGGGGGAGAGGAAAAGAGGGAAAGGCCGAAATCCCTGCTGTCAGCCCACTCTGAGCACTGGGAAAACTAGAGCCATTGGCTCCCACTGCAGTCAGTCAAAGCCTGTGATGAGGGATTGGGGGTGGGGCTAATTCTAAATCTTATTGGAAAGAATTAGAGTGGAGACTGCGAGCCAGGTCTTCTTGTCCAATATCAGTGCCTGACCTCACAAATGCACTTCTGGAAGAATGGTCAAACATTCCCATAGACACACTCTTAAACCTTGTGGTAGCACCCTCCTAGATAGGTTCTAGAGAGAAAGTATAGTTTTGAGTCCTGTCTGCTTACCAGAAGGACTGCAGGTAAATCTATATTGTTCTCTGCCTACCAGAGAGCAGGACCTGTTAGTGAGGTCTGCTCATTGTGCTCAGTATGCAACTCTTTCTGTCTGCAGAGTGTTTCACACTGGTCCAATAGGGAGGCATATTGGTCAGTGGGAGGAAACCTGACAAATGAGTGCATAGGCGTTTGATACAGCCCTGGTGATTTGGCAGAGGAAAAGTGCCTCAGTGCATGCTGGGATACTGAATAAAAGCCAGGAGCACATGTGCTCTGGGTCTTCTGGCTGGATAGCGGAGTCCCGGTGGGAGGGGGTGGCTGCAGCCTCCTCCTCTGTTGAAGTGCCATGCAGCCTCAGGTAGGCGACCTGAGGGCCTGGAAAGCAGGGGCGGCGCTCCCGCTAGGTCAATTAGGCAGCCGTCTAGGGTGCACTGCTGCCTAGCCTAACCCAGATGGATAATCAATCAGTTCGCCAGGCCCGGCGGTAGCTGCTGCCATCGTGGCTCCGCCAGAATAGTGCTGTGTCCTGTGTCTGGGCTGCTGAAAGTGGGTGTCACTATGTGCATTGTTGCTGTGCAGGCCTCACGGGCCGTTCGGGCAGCGCTGTCTGTGCACACTGCATGAATAGGATTGGCCCCTCCCTGTGGCCTGGCTGGCAGTGTGTGCCCAGGGCAGATGCCATGCCAGCCAATGAGGTGCTGAGAGCGGGTGCGGCGCTCCGCCCACCTCAACGTGACGTCATTCCCTGCTCCTGTCCAGTCCCACCCACAACAGAGGAGCCCGCGCAGTCCCTGGCTGTCTGTCCCACACAGTGTGGACTGTGGAGGCTCAGGCTGAAACTGAGAAGAGAAGAGAGAAGGTATAGTGCTTGTGTGTAACAGATAGTGCGGCCTGTAATAATTGCTGCCTGGCTCAGGCTGTAGACAAACAGTATATACAGTCTGCAGCTGCAGCAATCATATTCGGAATTCCCAGGCTGTGCACAGTATATTATGGCATCATGTACTTGTACATATTTATTATAGTATGGTCATGGACAATATGGTCATTGGATACTTGATTAATGATCTAGATAAGAAGAGATGAGGACGGGCCAGTGTGTGATATCAGAAGTAAATTATATAAGCAGCAGTCTTGTGTCCCATTCCCCAATATTATATCAGCAGGAAAATATAATATATACAAAAGCAGCAGTCTTGTGTGATCCCCAATATTATATATCAGCAGTAAATATAATATTATATATAAATATAATATTATTATAATGCTGCTTTTGTATATATACGCTTCCAGACCACCCCATGCACATATACTGAGGCAGGGTGTCCCTTCAGCACGAGAAAACGTACCGTACCTTTATGTCTTTTTTTTTTATCGGGACACAGCGGACCCAAAGTCTGCCGGAGCCCCCCAATCATTTCCGAGGCAGACAGAACGGCGGTCTGCCTATATAAACAAGGCAGATCGCCATTCTATGAGAGGGGAAGCTGGAGATCCTGTGTTCCTGCCAAACAGGAACACGGATCTCTGTCTTCCCCCAGTCAAAGCAACCCCCCCCCACACAGTTAGTAAACACTCCTAGATAACACATTTAACCCTTTGATCACCCCTGATGTTATCCCCTTCCCTGCCAGTATCATTAGTACAGCTACAGTGCATATTTTTAGCACTGATCACTGTATTGGTGTCACTGGTCCCCAAAAAGTGTGATTTCCGTGTCATATTTGTCTGCCACAATGTTGCAGTCCTGTTAAAAATTGCTGATCGCCGCCAATACTAGTAAAAAAAAAAATAAAAAATCAATAAAAATATACCATAGTTTGTAAACGCTATAACATTTGAGCAAGCCAATCAATATACATTTTTTTTTCTACCAAAAATATCTAAGAGAATACATATTGGCCTAAATTGATGAAGAAATTTGATTTTTACATGTATTTATTGGATGTGTTTTATAGCAGAAAATAAAAAATATATATTTTTTTTTTCAAAATTGGGGGGCGCAAGTAGCTGGTTTTGCCAAGGGCGCAAAATAGTCTATCAGCAGCCCTGCTGGAGAGTGCTAGTGAGGAACTGAGCCCAGAGGTGAAGCTGACTGGAAGGGGAGGCACTGGAGGATCTGATTCCGCAGTACAGTGAGTACAGATCTGTGTCAAGGGGCCTGACCTGAGGGGGGCAACCCCTGCAGCTAAAAGAGTCCGTGGATGGGTGTCAGTAAAGGGGATGCTAGTGAGTGTCCCGAAGATAATGTAGATTCACCAAGTCTATTGCTGGAGAGACAGGAGCAAGGAGACTTAACCCTTTCCATACATGTGGCAGTATGGATTAAGCAGTGCAGCTGCTTCCACGAGCAACCTGGTGAGGCCAAGTGAGAGTTGTCCTTATCCATTGTGAATAGTTACAGTTGGAGTATCCTGCTATTCCTTTCTCCCATCCAAATTCCAAAACAAACATTAAAAACCAATACCCCTGGACTATTTATTGAGTGACGGGCCATCGGGAGTAAGGAGGGATATGTGAACTGTTCCCTAAGTGACTGTGTGCTGGTAAGCAGAGTAGGCTCGAAAAGTCATTATACAGCAAGCCCTATGGGCACAGTGTTTCATAAGTATATATATATATATATATATATATATATATATACACACACACTTAACAATCACATTAAGGGATCTTTTTGTGCAGGGGTCCTATTAAACAAACAAACTTTAAAAATATACACAATACTTTGCATCTTACCTTTCTTAACATAGTGTGCTTGCACTAAGTTTTGAACCTTTCGCTTTTCATTTGAATTCTTTATTGTATACCCTATAAACATTTAGATTAAAAAAAACACCACCGACACTCCTGTAAGTCATCTGTGTGTGTCAATATGTTTGGCAACATACAAATTTTTCAAGAAAAGATAACTGAGGTCTGTTGCTTCACATGTTTCTAAACTCGCCTTCCCTGATTCTGTTTTCCAGGAATTCTAGAAATGATCACAGTTGACCTCAAAAAACATCTATAATTTAACACGTGTTCCTGGTTTCTTTTATAGTAAACTCACTGGTGGAATGTGTCTACCAAAATTCCAAAATTCTGCCCGACTGCTGTGACCAATACAAAGCTTTATAATGGTGCCATGAGACCCCAGGTGGATTCTCTATAATAAAAAACAAATAAAATACTAGGGAATTTGTTATGTAAAAGAATGACATAAATCCCATGCCAAAACTAGAGAAGAAATAATTCCATTGGAGTCACCAAGCAATATAAATAGCCAGCGACTATACATCTCAATGGTGTCTTTCAAAAACCAAAATATTACTGAGATACCAGTTATGGTTAACACTGATCTTTAAAACATTAGCAGCAATAAACAAATACATAAATAAATGTGTGTCTGTATATATACTGTATATACATGGTCGGAGCCCTCCAACTGAGATAGACCAAGACTCACAACATAACATAGACTTGAGGTGTGCTGTGGTCAGCTGGTCGGTACACCAAAAAGGGGGCATACCCAAGATAAGTAATGGTTGATTGTAGAAGAGGGATGTGAAGGAAGTGTCCTATAAAGGGGATGGGAGGGAGGGTATTGTGCACTGGAACCGACAAGGAACACAGGTGAATGGGCTGCTTAAATACCCCCCTCCCTCAGGCTCCTCCCATTAATTAAGGCCACCATAATGGCCTTAAAATTTATGGTCGGAGCCCTCCAACCGAGATAGACGTGAAACCACATAAAGATGCCACAAGACTCACAACATAACATAGACCTGAGGTGTGCCCTGGTCAGCTGATCAATACACCAAAAGATGGCAAAAATACCAGGATAGGGAAAAGCTGTTTTATCTGTATACATGACATTTACTGGGCAAGCTGGGTGAAGGCTTAGTACAGCTCTACCTGGGGATTCGGAATGTACCGGGTAAAACAGGCGGATTACCATATGCCTAATCCTCTGATGACATGATCCGCCACCCCGTGCTAGGAGGTGGCTTAGGCCTCTCCGATCCGGAAGGAGTGCCCAGAAAACTGGTTAGGGTTGAGGCCTAGATTAGCCAGGAGGATGTGAACATGTCTGATGAACTGGCTAGCTGTTAGTGGGCTGGAAGGAAAAGGCAACAACGGGCAGGAGCTAGACTGGCTCGGCAGGTGTGATAACAACTAGTTCAGAACTGCTACTGGACACCATTCGTTGTGGGTCTGGAAGAATTTGATGTCGACTCTGGTGCCAGACTGATGAGTTTCGGACACTGCCAGATGTAGAACAAAATGGTCTTGAAGGTCGGCCAGATGGCACCTGCATAGCACCTGGCAACCAGGGCCACTGTCAGTGAACTCACTTGGACGTAGGAAGCCGTAGAAGGCCAGGTAGATAGCTGCTTGGATGACCAGGCTGGGAAGCAACCCAAAAGGGGACCAGGACAGGATGGCTGAGATGTCCTGGAACCTGTAACTTGATATGGGCAAGCGTTTGATACTGACTGATATTTCTGGATGCCAGGCAGCAATGCTTTGACCGCATGGGTCGCGAACAATGAGGGTTTCCCAGGGGCTTGTAAGGAGAGAAAATGCTTGATGCCAGCTAGGTACAGTCTGACAGTGTAGTGGGACAGGCTCAGATGAGTGTGGCAGTAAGACACAAAGGTCAGGACGTGCTTGATGTGACCTCTGCCCGTCCCAGGGCATGCTGCCTAGGAATTTGCCGTAGGTGTTCCAGGCTGTGCAGTAGCAGCGTAGCGTTGTGAAGGTGGTCTTTCAGCCCATCGTTAGCCCATCGTTAGCTGTGCACTAAAGTGTTATAGGAAAGGAGGTTGGGTCGGCTCCGGGTCTCTGTAAGAAATACAAAGGAAAATTGAGGCGGGACAGTGTGTCTGCTGCGAGATTGCACTTACCAGGTATGTAAGTACAGTGCACATTGAAATTGTAGTGAAGGGATATCTGCACCAGCCTGCATAGGAAGGACATGATGGCCAGGGTCTTGGACCTGCCTTTGCTGACAATCTCAGCCGTGGCTAGGTTGTCAGTGGAGAAGTCCACGGTTTGTCCCACCCAGGTGTGTCCCCAGACCTGAGCTGCTGCCACGATAGGGTAAAGCTCTAACAATGAGAATGTCTGGCTGAACCCGGGGACCAAGAGGATTTCCTGCAGCCATGGACCTGCAAACCAATGGGTGGCAAAAATGTCAGCGACGCCTGTGGAAGAGGCTGCATCTGTTACTATATGAGGTGAGGAGGCTGAAGCTGCTGGGATGAACATGGATATGCCTTTCAAGTTCTCAAGGAAGTTGTCTCACATTGCTAGATCTGCAGCAGCTTCCTGGTCTAGCCTGAAGGTTGGATCAGGTCCTGTGCATGGGAAAGAAAGACCAGGAGGCGAGAAATGAAGGAACACCCCTGAGGGACAATCCTCATAGCAAAGTTTAGCATGCCTAACAGGGACTGCAGCTGTCTCTTGGTGCAACTTCGTGAGGTGGTAAAGGCGTGAATGACTGCCCCAATCTGGGACAGCTTGTCAGGGGGTAGGCTGGTCTGCATAGAGCAGGTGTCAAGGGTGATTCCTAGGAAGGTGATAGACTGCACTGGGTCTTCAACTTTATGCTCCACTATGGGCACGTTGAGGTTGCCGAACACTACCCTTAGTTTGTATAAATCTAAGGGGGGGCTCACCGGGCCATTGGATCAGCAGGAAGCTGTCCAGGTAATGAATGACTTTCTGGCACTGCGCCTGGTAAATTAGGATCCAGGTGAGGGACGTATCGAAGAGCCATGAACTGGTCTTTGAGCCGAAGGTTAGTTTGGTAGTGAAGTAGTATGAATCTTTCCATATGATGCCGTGTTGCTGCCACAAGGAATGTTCAATGGGTAAGAGCTTAAAAGCAACTGAAATATCTGCCTTATCAGCCATGCGCCCATGCCTTTGCTAAGTCAACGGACGCATACTTGAGACAGAACTCTTCGGAAGGAAATAGTGTGTTAAGACCGGAGATGTGGGAGGAATGAGGCGCAGACAAGTCATACACAAAACCTAATTTATTTGAGAATTTCCCCTTGACAAGCCCAATAGGGCTAACTCCCTTTCTAAAAAGGCGACTTTGCGAAGGAGCTCAGTCTGGAACAGATTGTCAATAGCCTGCTTGTCAGTGGAGGCTGAGTGGAGGTAACTGCACTCTTGGGTGGTGTGGGGTAGGGTGATGAGCCCTGTGTGGAATCCGGAGATAAACCCGCATACCAGGAATAGTGTGTATGCGGGTGATGGATGAGAGTACGTTCACCCGGCTCAGTCAGGATGAGCTGGGATGCTTGAGGGTGCATGTGCTCTTGGGATGAGCTCTATGACAGTTGACACAAATGTAGAGCAGTCGGCATTGGTTGAAGCTGCAAGTACCATAGTTGAAGTTCTTGTAGATAGGTGTCTTGCCTAGTGACTGGATGGGCCGTCCCAACTTTTCCACCTGAGGATGTTGCATAGGGGCAAGCATGCCTTGAGTGACACTAGATGTAGAGGGGAAGGTCAAGGAACGTCTGGCATCCGTGTTGGAGCACCAGTTTGCCGTGTGTGTGTGTAGGTCTGGCAAACAGCACAAAGCGGGGAACGCAGACCCGCAAAGTGGCGGCAGAACAACTCAGTGTCCACGATGCTCCAATACATGCTGGTTTGGAACTGGGCGAGTTTGGCTGCGGCTCTGGCTGCGAACGAGCAGTGGTAGTCATAAATCGCAGAGCCTCCGAATTTGTACCCTAAGTCAACCACTAAATGGAGGTACAAATCCATCTCTTCCTTCCTGCCGGGGTTGGCCGAGCACAACACGTCGCTAAACATACCGAAGGCCAGCACAAACTCTGTGATTAACAGTTTGCGATTGAGCCTGGGGTCTTTGGCCTTGAGAACAACGGACCTGTCCCCACAGGCGTAGGACTTATTCTCGGTCAGATCGTTGACCGAGATGAGCAGGGAGTCCAGGTTAACATCCTTTCCCTCCAGGATGTCCTTCCTAATGCCAGCAGGGACAAGGTGTGCAGGAAAAATAGTTGAACTAGTGTTCGGCGTACCTATGGGTGGTAGTGCCAAGATGGGCGCTGCGACCGCGTCTAGGGGGGTCACTGCTGGGTGCACCTCTAGAACTGCTACTCACGCTTGCACATCAGGGACTGCTGCAGTCAGCGTGCCGATCATGGTGTGCAGCTGGGTGAGAGCTGAGGAGATGGACTGCAGGGATGCTGGGTGTTGGGAACAGCAGCCAGAATAATTTGGCTTTCCTGCCCGTGGCGGGGTGGGGAATGGTCCTATACCACAACTTTGCCCTGAGCTTGGGGATAAGTCCATCCCCTGAGGGACTGAGTGCTGCCTGGCTCTGAACCCGTGGTGGGTGACAGAGGGGTAAGGCAAGGTCCTCACTGCTGGACCGTGACATGACTCCAGCTATAATGAGAAAAGAGGGGGGGAGGGTGTATGTTTAAGAAGAGTTTTAGAAAATGAGAACAGCGGAGGAGAGATGGAGTACGTAAGAATAAATAAGAAGCAAGGGGGAGGAAGAACAGAAAAAGGAACGACAGGCGTAGATGCATTCCGGTGAATGCTGAAGAGTGGAAATTTATAAAACTTGAAGAGTGCGGGGCAACCAAGGTTAGCCAGGAGGTGCATGGCCAAATAACCAATAGCTCGGGTGCCTGGCCAGTGTCATGCATGGACCTGTGAACCAGGGCACCAGGGCGTACTGGGTTGATAGGCTGCAGTCTAGTTGTAGCCTAAGTAGAAATGTTGCGTTCTGTAGTAGGTGACGTTTGGTTGGCCTGCTAACGCCTGCACTGTCAGCAAGCAACTGTTTAGCAAATGTGTCTGCGCAGTTTGAAGGTGATGTCCTTAAGAAAATAGGTAAGAAAGAAAATGTGACAGTAGCTAAGTTCCAGCCCAATTCGTGTATGTGAGGTATCGAGATAAATAAAGGGTGCTGCAGGTTGATGTGGGAGAGTATCCCGTGTACTACTCACCTGACTTGTGCCCTGATAGAATATAGGTCCTGGTTGTGGCCGAGACTAATCTGGCGACCGGGGACCTGAAGAAGGTAACATGGAGGTCCAGGTTTAACCTGGCGCGAAGGAGAGCCCTAAGTTCGCCCCCCTACCCCTAAAACGTGACAAAACCTCCTAGGTAAAAGCATCCGAAGCCCTGCATGTGTGTATGTATGTCATATTACCTTTGAGAAAAATGTCCAACCTAATGCAGGAAGGAACGACTTGACCTCACTGACCTATGGAGAAAGACAGACAAGAAAACGTGAGTGGCCGGGCTGAGTGCCACTGGAGACGAGCTTGCAATGTGTGTTGCAAGAAAGTAGCCTCAAAGGGAGGCGAAAACAAAGCAGTAGAGAAAAGTGGAAGATGTATGGGGACAACCAAGGCCACGCTGACCGAGTGACGTATATAAATGAGCTGACACTGAAAAGAGGCATGCTGAAGCATGTCGGTGTTTGCGACCTAAGAAGTCACATGAGTTGTAAGTGTGAACAGGCAAATTAGTGGTATGAGTGGCGACTGAGAGCTTGTGGCAAAGAACCTCGAGAAGGGGGCCATGTAGCAGAAGCTTGTGGTGCCTGTAAACGGGTAATGATTGGTATGAGCAGTAACTGAGAGCTTGCAGCAGGAACCTCAAGAGGGAGGCCATGTTGCAGAAGCACAAAGCCTGTTGGAAAAACATCATTTATATATATACATATATATATATATATATATATATATATATATATATATATATACACACACATTATTTTTTGTATTATATATATATATATATTTTTTTTTTTTTTGTGGAAAGCACGTTCAACCTAGTGCAGGATGGAGCAACTTGAACATGACTAACCTGAGGGAAAAACAACAGAAAATTAAACGTGAGTGGCCAAATTGTGTGCCACTAGAGACAATGAATGGTTGGATCATGTGCCACTGGAGACGTGCTTGCAATGATTGCAAGAAAGTAGCCTCAACAGGGAGGCGAAAACAAGGACAAATTGTGCCGACTTGGGTTGGAGTTATAAAGCTAGAGTATAATATGTGTTTGTGTAAACCGAACACATACCAACCACCATGCCCTCCAGGCTAATCAAAGTGCAGACAAGGCACCAGGTGGGTCTAATTACCACCTCAATCAGCCACAGAACCCGTGCTAACAATACATTCTGATCTCCAAATGGATAAGGCGGCAACCTTATGGACAGTGAATCCTATAACCAGTGAAGCCTGTGTCGAGTGATATCGGACAATGACCGACAGCAGCTTGAAGGCTTGGATCTACGAACGAATCGAATGTTTGTGGATGGGATGACAAGCAAGGCAGAGGGAACCTACAAATCTACTACGCCTGTGTAGAATGATGTCTGGACACGACCAACAACAACTTGGTACGAAGGGATGCGGGATAGGAAACAGCTAAGTACGAAGGGATGCGGGATAGGAAACATAACGAATCGTAACATTGCGTATGAAACGAAAAAAGGTTCAAATCCTACCTGCAACAGCGAGCGAGAACCGCCGACGAAGGCTACGAATTGAGTAGTATCGTGCACTGGAATCGGCAAGGAACAAGGTGAGTGGGCTGCTTAAATACCCCCTTCCCCCGGGCTCCTCACAAAAATTCAGGCCACCATACCGGCCTTCTAATATACAGTATCTCTTAAAAGTGAGTACACCCCTCATACATTTTTGTAAATATTTTATTATATCTTTTCATGTGACAACAGTGAAGAAATGACACTTTGTGTTGATACTGAGAGACACCAGACTCAACAATGCAGACAAGCTGGAAGCCACTATCAAAGCAACCTGGGCTTCCATAACACCTCAGCAGTGCCACAGGCTGATCGCCTCCATGCCACGCCACATTGATACAGTAATTCATGCAAAAGGAGCCCCGACCAATTATTGAGTGCATACTATACTGTACATGGACATACTTTTCAGTAAGTCAACATTTCTGTTTTAAAAATTCCTTTTTTTTTTTTATTGGTCTTATGTAATATTCTAATTTTCTGAGATACTGAATTTTGGATTTTCACTAGCTGTAAGCCATAATCATCAAAATTAAAAGAAAGAAATGGTTGAAATATATCACTCTGTGTGTAACACATCTATATAAAAATATTTAACTTTTTGAATTTAATTACTAAATTAAATTAACATTTTGATGATATTCTAATTTTATGAGATGCACCTGTATATACACTGCTCAAAAAAATTAAAGGAACACTTTTTAATCAAAGTATAGCATCAATTTACTTGGCGTAACATCATCTTTCACAAAATACAAAAAAAAAAATGAGCTAACATTACTGTTTAGTTTTATTAAAAGCAGTGAAATGTATTTTTTCCCAAAAAATGGCGTTTGCAAGACCGCTGTGCAAATAAAATACCGCGTGACAAAAAATATTGCAACGACCGCCATTTTATTCTCCAGAGTCTTTGCTAAAAAATATATACTGTTTGGGGTTCTAAGTAATTTTCTAGCTAAAAATACAGATTTTAACTTGTAAACAACAAGTGTCAGAAATGGGCTTGGTCCAGAAGTGGTTAAAGAAAAAATAAAATAAAAATATATATATATATATATATATATATATATATTAATTATCATTATTATTAATTTATATATTTTTTCCGACACTTTGGGAAACAAACAGTAAAGAGGAAAACACATGTTTTGCAATGAACCTTTTATTAAGATTAACACATCACATTGATCGGTAGCATTACCAAATAACCCTTTTCCTGCTAAAAATCAAAAACATTTTTTTCCCACTCGCCGTTTGACAAAAGTGGATGCAGCCTAGATCATATGATCTTTGTGGTCTTTCACATAACAAGAGACTGCAGATAGCCTCATCTTTTATTCTTTACAGTGAAACAGTCCATGAGATAGGTGGGTCAGCAAAGCTCAACCTAGGTACAGCTCTGTAAGGCTAATGTATTGAGCAAATATATGTCTTCATATACCTACATATAATTGTAGACTACAAAATTAACTCTTTCATGACCAAAGTGCATTAATGCCTAGATGCCCAATCTGAATTTAGCAGCATCTGTACTCGTCGGTTAACTTAGCCATACCACTATGATTAAAGCGGAGTTCCACTTACGTTGTTTTTAATGAAAATAAACGTACCTTCCTTCCTCTTCCTCCTTGTGCGGGCGTGGCCCCCGACGTCACTTCCTACTTTGCAGGATGCAATGGGAACGGCCCCGGCCGCTACTCTGATTGCTGATCGCAATCTACAGAGCATGCGCGAGATTGCAATCGGCATTCTGGGTAGCCAGGAACGCGGAAGAAGGACACAGCGGGGGACACCATGGCTTCAGATGCCCACACCAGAGATGGCTGCGCTCTGCAATCAATTTTAAAGGTAAGTATTTTTCTTTATTCTAGGGTAATTGGGGATAGTTTAGGATTAGCGGGGTATTTTTAGGTAAAAAATGTGTATGTGGCTGGAACTCCGCTTTAACTGTCTACATTCAAATGTTTATACTGTTTTTTTTAAGGAGTTAAATGTCTTTTATTTGGTACATTGTTTCAATAAATAGCCTGTTCAGATCTTTTTAACTTGATAAATGGACAAATATGGAATAAAAAAGGTTTACACTTCAGTTTATGCTAATCTGTGGTCTTGTTCAAAATTTAATTAACACAAAAGATAAAGGAATTATAGAACATATAGATGTTGCATATAACAAGCATGATAATCTGTTTTAAACGTATTTGATATATATATATATATATATATATATATATATATATATATATTATATATATATATATATATATATATATATATATATATATATAATATGTATTTATATATATAATTTATATATAATATATAATAATATTAATAATATTATATATATATATATATATATATATATATATATATATATATAATTATATAATATAAAATATTATATATATATATATATATATATATATATATATATATATTTTTTTTTTTTTTTTAATCAGGTCAGTACAGAACATAAGCGTTATTGATAAATAACATAAGCTGGCGGGGAATACCACTGTGGGTATTTGATTCACCCAAAGCGTTTAATATGTTCGGTGGCCGGGGACAAGTGAGAAGGCAGCATTTCAACACACAAGGTATACCTTCTCTACAAGTGACCCTCTGTGACAGCGTCACTTTACTAGAGAGATTGTGGGAAGGTTTTGGTGTGCAGTATTAAAGCATAATAAACAATATATTTAAAAAAATATTAGTAATAAATGACCTTTAAAATTTTTAAATATGCAATTATAAAATGAAAATATTAGTAAGATAATAAATGCGTTTTTTTTTTTTATTTGCCATTATTGCCTAACTGGTTTTTGTAGTCTGACAATATGTAGATATAATAAAATGAGGAAATGGCAAATAAGGCTAATGGTAAATAAGTCACTGGCAGACTGCAGATGCTCGAGTGTTGTTTTTGAAAAACTTTGTAGAGGAAAAACAAGATGGAGCCAGAAGTGTGCAGACCCTGTGACTATCATATGCTGCTGTGCTTGGGCATTGGAAATTTTTTGTGAAAAATGTCACTATTTCTAAAATCACAATTCATTGTGATTCAGTTAAAATAATAATGGAAAATGTTTATATGTAACCTTTTGAGAATGTTCATAAAAATAATAAAACAAAACATACCCTTTACTGGAAGATTTACACATTTATGGGAGCAAAGATTTTAGATATAAGAAAAACTCTCTTATAATTTTTTTATACTAAAGGGTCAGTCCATCCAAATTGCAATTGTTGGTAGACAGGGCCGGACTGGGAATAAAATTCAGCCCTGGAAAAAATGTCATACCAGCCCCATAGCATTATTATACCGGCCCAACAGCATAGCGCCATTATTTCCGTGTTCATAAAAGGGAAAACCATGCATTTTAAAGCAAATTTGAAGAGTGTATTATACATAGATAAGATAGATATGAAAGCATATAGGGCTTTATATATAAAAGAGCAAATTCTAGTTAAAAGTGGTAAAAGTGCGGAGATGGTAAAGGAGATGTCATAGGCTGTGCGGACATGGTACAGGTCATGTCAGGGGCTGTGTGGACATGGTACAGGACATGTCAGGGGCTGTGTGGACATGGTACAGGACATGTCAGGGGCTGTGCGGACATGGTATAGGACATGTCAGGGGCTGTTGAGACATGGTACAGGAGATGTCAGGGGCTGTGGAGACATGGTACAGGAGATGTCAGGGGCTGTGGAGACATGGTACAGTAGATGTCAGGGGCTGTGCGGACATGGTACAGGAGATGTCAGGGGCTGTGGAGACATGGTGCAGGAGATGTCAGGGGCTGTGGAGACATGGTACAGGAGATGTCAGGGGCTGTGTGGACATGGTACAGGAGATGTCAGGGGCTGTGCGGACATGATACAGGAGATGTCAGAGGCTGTGCGGACATGGTACAGGAGATGTCAGGGGCTGTGGAGACATGGTACAGGAGATGTCAGGGGCTGTGTGGACATGGTACAGGACATGTCAGGGGCTGTGGAGACATGGTGCAGGAGATGTCAGGGGCTGTGGAGACATGGTGCAGGAGATGTCAGGGGCTGTGGAGACATGGTGCAGGAGATGTCATAGGCTGTGCGGACATGGTACAGGAGATGTCAGGGGCTGTGAAGACATGGTTCAGGAGATGTCAGGGGCTGTGGAGACATGGTACAGGAGATGTCAGGGGCTGTGGAGACATGGTACAGGAGATGTCAGGGGCTGTGTGGACATGGTACAGGAGATGTCAGGGGCTGTGCGGACATGATACAGGAGATGTCAGAGGCTGTGCGGACATGGTACAGGAGATGTCAGGGGCTGTGGAGACATGGTACAGGAGATGTCAGGGGCTGTGTGGACATGGTACAGGAGATGTCAGGGGCTGTGTGGACATGGTACAGGAGATGTCAGGGGCATGTGGACATGGTACAGGACATGTCAGGGGCTGTGGAGACATGGTATAGGAGATGTCAGGGGCTGTGGAGACATGGTGCAGGAGATGTCAGGGGCTGTGGAGACATGGTGCAGGAGATGTCAGGGGCTGTGGAGACATGGTGCAGGAGATGTAATAGGCTGTGCGGACATGGTACAGGAGATGTCACAGGCTGTGCAGACATGGTACAGGAGATGTCACAGGCTGTGCGGACATGGTACAGGAGATGTCAGAGGCTGTGCGGAGATGGTACAGGAGATGTCAGAGGCTGTGTGGACATGGTACAGGAGATGTCAGAGGCTGTGCGGACATGGTACAGGAGGTGTCAGAGGCTGTGCGGACATGGTACAGGAGATGTCAGGGGCTGTGCGGACATGGTACAGGAAATGTCAGGGACTGTGAGGACATGGTACAAGAGAGGTCAGGGGCTGTGCGGACATGGTATAGGAGATGTCAGAGGCTGTGCGGACATGGTACAGGAGATGTCACAGGCTGTGCAGACATGGTACAGGAGATGTCACAGGCTGTGCGGACATGGTACAGGAGATGTCAGAGGCTGTGTGGACATGGTACAGGAGATGTCAGAGGCTGTGCGGACATGGTACAGGAGATGTCTGAGGCTGTGCGGACATGGTACAGGAGATGTCAGGGGCTGTGCGGACATGGTACAGGAGATGTCAGGGGCTGTGCGGACATGGTACAGGAGATGTCAGGGGCTGTGCGGACATGGTACAGGAGATGTCAGAGGCTGTGTGGACATGGTACAGGTCATGTCACAGGCTGTGTGGACATGGTACAGGAGATGTCAGAGGCTGTGCGGACATGGTACAGGAGATGTCAGGGGCTGTGCGGACATGGTACAGGAGATGTCAGGGGCTGTGCGGACATGGTACAGGAGATGTCAGGGGCTGTGCGGACATGGTACAGGAGATGTCAGAGGCTGTGTGGACATGGTACAGGAGATGTCAGAGGCTGTGCGGACATGGTACAGGAGATGTCAGGGGCTGTGCGGATATGGTACAGGAGATGTCAGGGGCTGTGCGGACATGGTACAGGAGATGTCAGGGGCTGTGCAGACATGGTACAGGAGATGTCAGAGGTTGCAGACATGATGAGGGGGGTGGGATGAGTGGCAGCAGGGGTGGTGGTGAGGGGGGTGGAATCAGTGGAAGTGGTGGTGATGGTGAGGGGGGTGGGATAAGTGGCAGCAGGGGTGGTGGGAGCGGTGGTGGTGAGGGGGGTGGGATCAGTGGCATCAGGGGTGGTGGTGAGGGGGTTGGGATTGGTGGCAGCAGGGGTAGTGATGAGGGGGGTGGGATCAGTGGCAGCGGTGGTGGTGATGAGGGGGTGGTGATGAGGGGGGTGGGATCGGTGGCAGTGGTGGTGAGGGGGGTGGGAATCGGTGGCAGTGGTGAGGGGGGTGGGAATCGGCAGTAGTGGTGGTGGTGAGGGGGGTGGGAATCGGTGGCAGTGGTGGTGGTGGTGAGGGGGGTGGGAATCGGTGGCAGTGGTGGTGAGGGGGGTGGGAATTGGTGGCAGTGGTGGTGAGGGGGGTGGGAATAGTTGGCAGTGGTGGTGAGGGGGGTGGGAATAGGTGGCAGTGGTGGTGAGGGGGGTGGGAATAGGTGGCAGTGGTGGTGAGGGGGGTGGGAATCGGTGGCAGTGGTGGTGAGGGGGGTGGGAATCGGTGGCAGTGGTGGTGAGGGGGGTGGGAATCGGTGGCAGTGGTGGTGAGGGGGGTGGGAATCGGTGGCAGTGGTGGTGAGGGGGGTGGGAATCGGTGGCAGTGGTGGTGAGGGGGGTGGGAATCGGTGGCAGTGGTGGTGAGGGGGGTGGGAATAGGTGGCAGTGGTGGTGAGGGGGTGGGAATAGGTGGCAGTGGTGGTGAGGGGGGTGGGAATCGGTGGCAGTGGTGGTGAGGGGGGTGGGAATCAGTGGCAGTGGTGGTGGTGGTGAGGGGGGTGGGAATAGGTGGCAGTGGTGGTGGTGGTGAGGGGGGTGGGAATAGGTGGCAGTGGTGGTGAGGGGGGTGGGAATCGGTGGCAGTGGTGGTGAGGGGGGTGGGAATCGGTGGCAGTGGTGGTGAGGGGGGTGGGAATCGGTGGCAGTGGTGGTGGTGGTGAGGGGGGTGGGAATCGTTGGCAGTGGTGGTGAGGGGGGTAGGAATCGGTGGCAGTGGTGGTGAGGGGGGTGGGAATAGGTGGCAGTGGTGGTGAGGAGGGTGGGAATCGGTGGCAGTGGTGGTGAGGGGGGTGGGAATCGGTGGCAGTGGTGGTGAGGGGGGTGGGAATAGGTGGCAGTGGTGGTGAGGGGGGTGGGAATCGGTGGCAGTGGTGGTGAGGGGGGTGGGAATCGGTGGCAGTGGTGGTGAGGGGGGTGGGAATCGTTGGCAGTGGTGGTGAGGGGGGTGGGAATCGGTGGCAGTGGTGGTGAGGGGGGTGGGAATCGGTGGCAGTGGTGGTGGTGGTGAGGGGGGTGGGAATCGTTGGCAGTGGTGGTGAGGGGGGTGGGAATCGGTGGCAGTGGTGGTGGTGGTGAAGGGGGTGGGAATAGGTGGCAGTGGTGGTGAGGAGGGTGGGAATCGGTGGCAGTGGTGGTGAGGGGGGTGGGAATCGGTGGCAGTGGTGGTGAGGGGGGTGGGAATAGGTGGCAGTGGTGGTGAGGGGGGTGGGAATCGGTGGCAGTGGTGGTGAGGGGGGTGGGAATCGGTGGCAGTGGTGGTGAGGGTGGTGGGAATCGTTGGCAGTGGTGGTGAGGGGGGTGGGAATCGTTGGCAGTGGTGGTGAGGGGAGATTGGTGGCAGTGGTGATGGGGGGTGCCATCCTCCCCACCGCCACTGCTTCCCCCCCATCCTATTAGGGAGAAGATCTGTGGTGGTCTGGTGGAGGTCGGAGGATGGGATCAATAATTGCACTGCAGTCTGCTGATTTTTTTAGTACTAACTTGGTCAGACTGTGACAGTCGGACTCGATTCCCCGGGTGCTGGGCTGCTGGGCTGGCGTCCGTGTAGTGGGTCCCTCGGCGCCGTCACCGTGACCGTCCGTCTTGCTGACAGACTCAGTCACATGATCCACCGCCGGCCGGCGCCGCCGCTCTGACGTCATGCCGCTCATAGCGGCTGACATAGTACGGACTTCACCAGGGATGCAGCAGCCATCACAGCGCGGCCGCGGGGCGGTCCCAATAGCGGCCGCGTCTTAAAGCGGCCACAATAGCGGCCGCGTCATAAAGCCGCCACAATAGCGGCCGCATCTTAAAGCGGCCACAATAGCGGCCGCGTCTTAAAGCGGCCGCAATAGCGGCTGCGTCTTAAAGCGGCCACAATTTTAAAGCGGCCCCAGGGCCGGCGGCCCACCGGGAAATTTCCCGGTATCCCGGTAGGCCAGTCCGGCCCTGTTGGTAGATTCAGATTCAGAATACATTATTGATCCCAAAGGCAAATTATTGCAACACATGCCACACTCAACAAAGACAACAAAAGATCACAACAATGAACAGAATAAGACACAAAGACATAACAAAATTTCCAATAACAGTCATTAGCACCAAAATAAACAAATAAAACTACTCTCTAATAAACATTAAGTGCCGGTTCACACTTGTGCGATGCGGGAATGCTGCGAATATGCAGCGTGATCCCGCATCGCATCCGCACCTCTGGCAGTTCACACTGCCATATGCGATACGCAGGGGGTGTCAATTAAATGTTAACGACACCCCCAGTTTGATCGCATATCGCAGTGCGATCTGACAGTACGCACAGAATCGGATCGCACAAGTGTGAACCACTGTGCGATCCGATTCAACTGCGTTGCGGATACAGTGCGGATACAGTGCGAATTCAGCCATACAAATAAAAAAAGTCAGCACAACCCTCTACCAGGACATTCTAGAGCACTTCATGCTTCCCTCTGCTGACCAGCTTTATGGAGATGCTGATTTCATTTTCCAGCAGGACTTGGCACCTGCCCACACTGCCAAAAGTACCAATACCTGGTTTAATAATCATGGTATCACTGTGCTTGATTGGCCAGCAAACTCGCCTGACCTAAACCCCATAGAGAATCTGTGGGGTATTGTCAAGAGGAAGATGAGAGACACCAGACCCAACAATGCAGATGAGCTGAAGGCCGCTATCAAAGCAACCTGGGCTTCCATAACACCACAGCAGTGCCACAGGCTGATCGCCTTCATGCCACGCCTCATTGATACAGTAAGTCATGCAAAAGGAGCCGACCAAGTATTGAGTGCATACTATACTGTACAAGGACATACTTTTCACTAAGCCAACATTTCTGTATTAAAAGTCCTTTTTTTTTTGGTCTTATGTAATATTCTAATTTTCTGAGATACTAAATTTTGGGTTTTCACTAACTGTAAGCCATAATCATCAAAATTAAAAGAAATTAAAGAAAGAAATGCTTGAAATATATCACTCTGTGTGTAATGAATCTATATACCGTATTTATTGGCGTATAACACGCACTTTTTCTCCCTGAAATCACAAAGAAAATAATGTGCGTGTGTTATACACTATGTGCCTCGGAGGGAAAGGGGGTCGAGCGCCGTCGGATTCCACAAAGCAGGAATCTCCCGGTTACTCGACGGCCGCTGTTATACAAAGTCTCGCCTCCTGGACAAGCTCTTATGATAGACAGCACACTGGTCCAATGCCGGGACATGTACTCTCTATCATAGGAACCTGTCCAGGAGGCGGGAATTCGTATAACAGCAGCCGCCGAGTAAGGGGAGATCCCTGCTTTGTGCAATCTGGCAGCTCTAAACTATATGCAATGGTGAGGCTGCAGATGGGCACTGATCAGGCTGCACTGATGAGCAATGGTGAGGTTGCATTGATGGGCACTGATCAGGCTGCACTGATGAGCAATGGTGAGGCTGCATTATAGGCACTGATCAGGCTGCAGTGATGAGCAATGGTGAGGCTGCATTGATTGGCACTGATCAGGCTGCATTGATGCGCAATGGTGAGGCTGCATTGATGAGCAATGGTGAGGCTGCATTGATGAGCAATGGTGAGGCTGCATTGATGGGCATTGGTGAGGCTGCATTGATGGGCACTGGTGAGTCTGCATTGATGGGCACTGGTGAGGCTGCATTGATGGGCACTTGTGAGGCTGCATTGATGGGCACTGACCCTTATTTTGCTTCAAAATTGTTTATTTAAAATTTCAGTTTTTTTCCTGAAACTTCCCTCTTAAAATGAAGGTGTGTGTTATACGCCTATAAATAAAATATATGAGTTTCACTTTTTGAATTGAATTACTGAAATAAATTAACTTTTTGATGATATTCTAGTTTTTTTTTTAGATGCACCTGCAAATTCATATACATACAGTATATATTTTTTATTATTCATTTTATAATTTTTTTCTGACACTTTGGTAAACAAACAGTAAAGAGGAAAACACACGTTTTGTAATGAACCTTTTATTAACATTAAGCCCCCGTTCACACTGGGGCGACCTGTCAGGCAACCTGGTCGCCTGACAGGTCGCCGTAGGTCGCCTGGCATAGAGAAGCTGTGGACCCGTTCTAATAGGAGCGACACAAGTCGCTCCGACTTAGAAAAAGGGTCCGGAGCTTCTTTGGGGCGACCTGGAGCGACCTGCATTGACTTCAATGTTATGAAGTCCGTGCCGGCCGCTCCGAGGTCGCGGTGTGAGCAGCGCGCCGCGACCTGTGAGGTCGCCCCGGGAAGTCGGATCGCCCCAGTGTGAACGGGGCCTAACACTAATTATTAACCAAATAACCCTTTTCCTGCTAAGAATTACAAACATTTTTTCCCACACTTCTTGTGACAACAAGCAGATGCAGCCTAGATCAGCCTAGATCATATGTTCTTTGTGGTGTTTCACATAGCAAGAGACTGCAAATAGTCATCTTTTATTCTTTACCATGAAACAGTCCATGAGATAGGAGCATAGGCTGGGCACACCCTAACCACTATGTGGGGTGCTGATTCCCCCTAATACCCAGGCTTCCTCCCATGTTGCCCCCCCCCCAACCCACAGTGCTGCTGGATTCCCTCCTCTCTTCTCCCCCTGGCTGTGGGGGATGTTTCAGGATGGAGAGTGGGGAAAGGGGCTAGTAAATATGTAATTTAGCGGTGCCTTCCTTTTCTAAATGAACACACTCACTTGCAGTGTTAATTCATACCTGAAGCATAGTAAACCGTGTTTACTATGCTTCAGTATGTTAATGAATTTAAAGACGCTCAGCACAGAGCACTTCCCATTCATTCCCTGTCCAGTGCAGCTGAGGCTGCAGAGAAAGGCATGTGTGTCTGAGCTTTGGGGTGCACCCCCTAATGCAGTAGGTTGTACACACCTATGGATAGGAGGGTCAGCAAAGCTCAGCCTAGGTACAGGCCTGTAGGGCTAATGTATTGAGTAAATATATGTCTCCATATACCTACATATAATTGTAGACTACAACATTAACTCTCCCATGACCAGGGTTCATTGATGCCCACAGGTGCCCAAGCTAAATTTAGAAGCATCTGTACTGGTCAGTTAACTTAGCCATACCACTATGACTAACTGTCTACATGAAAATGTTTATACTGTTTTTTTAAGGAGTTAAATGTCTTTTATTTGGTACATTGTTTCAATAAAGGTTTACACTTCAGCTTATGCTAATCTGTGTTCTTGTTCAATATTTTTATTAACGTAAAAGGTAAAGGAATCACAGAACATATAGATGTTGCATGTAACAATCATGATAAGTTGTTTTAAACTTATTATATATATATATATATATATTTATATATAAAGAAAAAATAATATATATATATATATATATATATATATATATATATATATATATATATATATATATAAAAAATTTAAATTAGGTTAGTACAGAACATAAGAGCTGGCGGAGAATACCACTGTGTGTATTTGATCCACCCAATGCGTTTAATATATTCGGTGGCCGGGGACAAGTGAGAAGGCAGCATTTCAACACACAAGGTATACCTTCTCTACAAGTGACCCTCTGTGACAGCGTCACTTTACTAGAGAGATTGTGGGAAGGTTTTGTTGTGCAGTAATATAGCATATTACACAATAGATTGAAAAAACCATTAGCAATAATTAAACTTTAAAATTTGTATTTATGAATTAAATTATAAAATTAAAATATTAGTAAGATAAAGTGCGTTTTTTTTTTTTTTTTTTCATTTTTGCCTAACTGAGGTTTTTGTAGTCTGACAATATGTAGATATAATAAAATGAGGAAATGGCTGTAAATAAGTCACTGTCAGACTGCAGGTGCTCGAGTGTTGTTTTTGAAAGACTTTTGCAGAGGAAAAACAAGATGGAGCCAGAAGCGTGCAGACCCTGTGACTATCATATGCTGCTGTGCTTGGGCATTGGAAATTTTTTTTTTATAGTGAAAAACGTCACTATTTCTATCATGGAAATAAATTCATTGTGATTCATTCGAAATAATAATGGAAAATGTTTATATGTAACCTTTCGAGAATGTTCATAAAAATATTAAAACAAAACATTGCTGGAAGATTTACACATTTATGGGAACAACAGTTTTAAATATAAGAAACGCTCTTTTATCATTTTTTATAGCAAAGGGTCAGTCCATCCAAATTTCAGATTTTGGTAGATTCAGAATACATTATTGATCCCAAAGGGAAATTATTGCAACACATGCCACACTCAATAAAGACAACAAAAGATCACAACAATGAACAGAATAAGACTCTAAGACATAACAAAGTTTCCAATAACAGCAATTAGCACCAAAATAAACAAATTAAAAATCCATACAACATAAAATTAATAACAGATTAAAAAAATAACAGAAAACCAAACTACCAAATTGCAAATAATACACCACTTTCTCTAGCATTACCTCAAACAATAATTAACATAAAAACCACCATACTAAAACAACTACATAAAAATCCTGATCATAAACCAGATTGCTGGTGAAGTAAAGCACATCTCCTGTAGAAAACTGGCAAGAAAAAATTATCCTTCCACACATGCTTATATCCAGTAGTCTTCTGTCCTTTTAGACCTCTTCTCCCTATGGTGGCTGCATACGGTCTTCAATGCGGTTATTGTGTTGCTAACACTCTGCAGTATTGTACCATTAGACCTGGCTGACATGACATCCTGCATCCACGGATACTGGGTTAAATATTTGAAAGAGTGTATGAACGTGCCTTACTAAAATATTATATTTCATATTACATTTCAGCTAGGGCCCATTCTACGATGGAATGTGGGCTCTTGCAAATGATATTAACGAGCCATTTGACACACCTCATTCATACACCCTGGACATCAGACAGCTGTATTTTGCATATAGACGACAGACAGTGATAGGTGTTTACATGTCAAACACCTTTTCATTCATTTATTTGGACACTTGACAAGTTAAGGCTTCGCATAGAGATGACAGACAACACCTGAACAAAATTAACAATTGCTTACATTAACACATCTGACAGCTGAACACAGACGGATCGGCTCTCCCACAAAACACAATTTCAGACACGAGACACCTCATATTGACACAGATGTATAGGGAACACAAGGGCCTTTTCTTCTATTGTTTTGTGTGAGATATGTTCTATTGTTAAACTGACCCATGAATTGTACACTAGTTCAAACTGTTTTTTGCCGCCCAAAATGTCTCATAAATATGGAAGCCGAACTGAAATAAATCAGATGTTTCTACGCTAAGCTTGAGTGCTATGTGTCGTTATGTCTCCTGGCCAGAGGAGAGAGAATTCACTATACAGGAAGAGTTAGCAACTGAAGGGTCGTAAATCATGTCTCTTGATGTGGATGAGCTAACAATATTGCTGGCCTTCATTCAACAAAGGTTGCTGGACCTCTGAGTGGTATATCTATTTGGGACAGCACCAGAGAGGAGGCCAAAAGGCAAGCTATTATCAAAATAGGGCAAATTGTCATGGTGGACAAAGCAAAAAAATACCATACAGCAGGAAGAGTCCATTTAATGTGACTTTAATGGCGACATGAGAAAAACACCAAATCTTGTAAAACATACTTGTGAGATGCCTTTAGGTTGTATGTGGTGTTATGGAACAGTAAAATCTTCAGGGACAGTGCCAGAGACACTATTTATTGTGTAATTGATCTTTAGCTTTTACATCTAGCTTGGCTTAAATCCAGCAGCAGCTCCCAAATCTGATTGATTTCAACTTGAAAAAAAGTTTTGGCTGCAAATAAAAATCATCCAGTGATAATACGCCCAAATTAAAGCGGTTGTAGCCTCAAAAACAAAAATAAAAAAAACTAAAAAAAACAAACCCTGCAGGACAAAGGCATAATGAGCTAGTATGCATCGCAGGGCGAATATATCCTAAACCGTCCAGGTTTAGGAGATATTAATTTTATCTACAGGTAAGCCTTATTATAGGGCAATCGAGAAATTTTCTTTCCTTCCGCCTGTGGCAGAAGGAAAATAAACTGCATAATCTATAGGCTGCTTAAGATTGAGAGGACCTATTAAAGGAAGTGATTGTCATCGCTGCATTGCTGTACTGTTTATTATCCATTACACAAACAGGAGAATTCCTAGATGATGTCTCATATGGTCCCTTTAAATCACAGCCACCCTCCTTGCCAGACAAGCATTTAAAGTGTTACTAAACCCACAACAGTAATACCAGTCTGTATATGCAGTGCTTTGTATACTCACTGTGGAACCTAAGGGGTTAATCCTGCGCATTGTGTAAAAAGGCTGTTTGATCCTGTCTTCTCTAATCCTCCCCTTCATTCACTGTCCCCAATTCATCTCCTGATAGAACAGAGCCTTGGGGGCAAGCTGCACATGCTCAGTTTGGTGTTTATAGCTGAAGAGTTTTTTTTCTCGGGAGAGTGCATGTGATTAGCACAGGGCCAATCAGCACTGTCCAGACAGAGGGTCAGGGGTCCTGCAGACTCATGGGACAGTCAGAGTAGAATGAAAACTCCTCCTACAAACTTTACCAGACACTGATAAAATTTATAAGACTGCTATATACTGCTGATGAGAAAAGGTATTTAGCAGTTCCATGTTCTGTGTACTGTGGGAGACCAGATATAGTGAGTGCAGGGGCCTGGGTTTAGTAACACTTTAACCTATCCAGTGTAGGAGGGGGGGTCACTGCATTGGTAAATTTACCAACAGCCTGAAATGGGACTTTAATTTTATTCTTTTGTATGTCAGTGTTTTTAGAACCTGTGCTTAGGTCTGACCTCAAAGTGCTTAGTCATGAACAGCATGCCTAATGAGTTCCATGACTCACAGTAAAGCTCATAGATCTAAACAGAGAACAAGGGAATGTTCTGTAGGGGGCTCTAACCTGAGCGATCGTATTGTGGTATAAGTGATACACTGACTCACCCATCCTAATGCATTGCTCTATGCCAATGACATCTGATCAGCAATGCAATATACATATCCTTTGTGTATATACAGTAGCTCGGGATCACGAATAAAATATTCATGCAGATATATGACTGATGCTGTGCTCTATGTCTTATTTATCACAGATACATAACCAGCCAATCAATACCAAAATAAATAATTGTGTTGAAATTGAAACAGATGTAAAGAAACCATTGTCCAATCAACTTACATATTTATTAAAGTCTGTTAAAGTTGAATTAAAGGCAAAACTTTTTTTTTTTTGCCATCTGTGTCCTATAGGGGGGATGTCCCTTCACTTCCTGTCCCATAGCCAAAACAGGAAGTGAGAGGAAATACCTCCAAAGTTAGGGAATTCTCGGGTGTCACCAGAACTAGTGTCCCCTTTGGAAGATTTCCTTCTATTACTGTTGTAGCACCCTCTAGTTTGCTACTAGTGGTAGTGCAGGTGTTTTGGATCAGACCAATCGTCTGGTGAGTATCTGCCCCGTTCCTGATTTGGCCTATATAATCTGGTGCATGCACAAGAAGAACCACACTAAAACATGTTCAGATAAGTGATACTTCCTGTATTGCTACTGGATACGTGGGGTTATATAGGCGAGCGGCTAGTGTCGTGGGCAAGTGCGTCATAAGCATAGCGTTATCTGATTGCTTGTAGCTTCTGATTGGTCATGTCCATGTAAGGTAAACTTCCTTCAGGATCTAGGTGTAGTCCTGGATGGAGGCGCCATCCTAATTACACGAGCTTCACTCGATTGGAGGGGGAGCTGCTAGCGGCCATTTTGAGTAAGGAATAAAAAAGCAAATTTACATGTACAAAAATAGTACAAAAATAGACATAGAAAAATAGACATTTTACCTAATCCATCACACAGGCAAACTATAGTCTGGCCCAGGGCTAAGTCTGAGTCATGGATACTGGGTCAGGTTTCATTAGAGTTGGATGACTCTTTCAGACAGCTCTCTGGTGCCTCCCCCTGGTTTTAGAATGTTGGAGAATATTCTAGAAATTAGTGGACAGAGGCTAGGAGGGTTGTCTTGCATATTTAGTTGTCTTTAGACAATCCCCAGAAAGTGGGACTGGCAGGGAACTAAGGACGGGCGAGAGAGGGAGAGATGCAGCTGCCCTACAAAGTAATCGCAGCGTGTGGGGTGAAACACCCCTCACAAGCTGCGAGCAAGTCACTGGAGCCAAGTGCCAGAAGTGAGTACCAGCGGTGTTAGAGCTCACCCTCCTTGCAGCCGCTACATCGGACACTGGACTGGAAGTCTTTCCTGCTGTCTTGGGGCCCCCTTACAGTGGTGGAACACCAGGGCCCAGTCGCAAGTATGACTGTTGTGACCCTGGTAGTTCCGCCACTGGTGTGAGTGTGTCTGCCTGTATATATATATATATTAAAAAATATATATATATGTGTGTGTGTTTTTTGTATTTATGTATATGTGTGTCTGTGTGCCTCTGTGAGTCTGTGTAAATCCAGGAAGTGAACAGGCAGCAGCTTCAGCTGCCCACAGTTAAAATGGCTGCAGCCAAACTTAGCGGAGGGACATTTCTGCAGCATATTTGGAAGTACAGAATCACAGTATATATACCTCCCAACTTTTTGAGATGAGAACAAGGGACACCTATTAGCAAAAATATGTAGACATAAGACACCCCCCTGCTACGCCCCTTAAAGGAGAATTATAAAAAAAAGTGATTAGTTAAACCCCACAAGCTTTTTTTTTACCACTACTATTCCTTTATATTGGCTTCTGAAATTTACAACTGCAGAAATGTAGAGGTTTAGCACTGGGAAACACTTTTTGAAAGATAAAAAGTGCATTTTATAAAGGACTATATAGATCAGACCAAAATGAGGGACAAATGAGGAGGAAAGAGGGACTTTATTCCAAATCAGGGGCAGTCCCTCGAAATCAGGGACAGTTGGGAGCTATGCAGTATATATATAACAAAATATGCAAAGTGGTTGGAAAGATGCTTCAGAATGGCAAATATGTTTTTATTACAAATTATGTGAGCAGACTATAGTTTATAAGAAGCCCTCCAGCAGCATGCTGTCACTGCTAACAGGGCTTCAATCTCCCCCCGGTCTTCCTTCTGGGTTTGCGGGGTCAAGCCGTTTGAATGGCTGAGCCGCCATGATGTCACTCCCCGTGCATGTGCATGGGAGTCACAGCGGCAGCACATCACTCTCAATGGGCAGCATGCCATCCATGGAGAGCGCAGTGACCATGCGCCGGTGTCGTCACCGGCTGCTACTAAAGTAAATATCTCCTAAATGGTGGCACATTTAGGAGATACTGTACCTGCAGGTAAGCCTTAATATAGGCAGGTATAAAGAAGAAAGCTGAGTTTACTACCGCTTTATTCCTCTTTTTGGACAATGTGGAAGTTTATATCATCAGATATTGTGAAATAACTGTAAAATATTGAGGAACACATCTAGATCGTGAAAGGTTATGTGAAGAAAAAGGGAAAGTTTCACTGCACAAATCAATGTTACAGCAATAAGTGACCGTAAAATAGAGAAGAGAGATCGGATGTGGGTTAGGTGGGTGTAAGAGTAAAATTCCTGATTTCAAATATTGAAGGACATGTATGTGACATAAACTGGGATTGTTTTCAGTGCCAGTAAAATTACATAACTTGTCAATTCTTTAGAACATGAAGGAAGTCGTCATACTAGAAGCAGGCGGGCGGGCTGAAGAAATGAAATTGGCTAATTTTAAAGTTCGTATGAAGTTGATATTTCAGCTTCCGATGGACTGTGGTTGGCTGATTCACCCACTGGCTTCTAATACTTTACTTCTTGATGGCTTCAGGAGGTAGCTCAACTTTTTTCCATGGAAAAGGCCCATGTAAAAAAAGACAAGCCAACATTTTACAGAGTGATCAGTAAAGCATTATTTAAACCCCAGCAATTTTATTTTGTTAGTTTTGGACAGAGTAATAAAGGCCCCTTGTTAGGTTTTTGTTGTGGTTTGTATCCCCATTTAAAGGATTTCCCTTAATTTTCTACGTGGAAATGAATTTATACAAAATCTTCTTTTTTTCAGTAAAATAGAGAACGTTTAGAACAGTGTTTCTCAACCTTTTTTCAGTCAAGGCACCCTTTAAAATTATAGACAATCTCAAGGCACCCTTTAAAATTATAGACAGTCTCAAGGCACCCCATTGTAAAATGTAAAAAAACTTTCATATAGTTCACACAATGCAGCAACATCCACACGTAGGACACCCAAAGTTAGAGGTGATTTATTCTTCCAAAGCAAATACACTTTTGCACACTGATACTGACTAGTATTCCAATGTTTCTCTTCTCCCTCAATTTCTTTCCATCAGTCAGCTATTGTCACCCCAGTGCTGAGGGAAAAGGGCATAGGAAGGTGGAGGCAACAGACATCTTTCTTATTAAAGCGGAGTTCCACCCTAATTTGCATTTTGGATAGTGTCATTTTTTTTTTTTAATATAAAGTACCCTTTCTTACCTTTTCTTCTATAAAACATCCACTTCCGTCCAAACCCGGCCGCGGCGCAGTACATCATATCCTCGTTCGCAATGGCTCCTGGGATACCAGTGTAAGCAATCCCAGGAGCCAATGGGCATCCTCCGCGACTAGCATCGTGTTACTTCTAAAGCAGAAATGACGTGATGCTAGGCTAGGCTACGGCCGTGAAAAAGTCCCACTGCACATGCGCGAGATCGGGAGCAGCTTGCTGGGTAGCCAGCGGCACCTTATCCCGGAAGAGACTCCTAGTGGGCTTCAGATGCCCACACTCAGGATGGACACTTGCTGGATCAGGAGGGTACAGTGAGTACCAATACTTTTAATAACACAGAAAACGTGGTCAGATGTGGCATATGCCGTTTTCTAATACATAATTGGCGACTATCATGGGGGTTGTGACGAGACCAATCTCGCCCCATTGCATTGGAGGAGCCTGGTTGCCCGCCTGCTGCCTTTGGACTATGGACCAGGCTTTAAAAGACTTTGGCTCCATGGCGATTAAACTGTATTCGTGGGGTCTGAGTGCTATTCACCTAATAATGTGCACTCCGACCTGAGCTATCTGGGGATATGTAACATGTCTATGTTTAATGTATAAAAAGTAACTTTATATATTTTAAAGCATAATACTGTATTTGGGTCCCCATGTGGATAATGGAGTCTTGCCTCTATATTGGAAGCTAAACCTTCTTCCTGTAAACTGTAAGGAACAGGAAGTCAACTCCTAATATGGTCATCCCAGGAAGTTCTGAGGAGACAGACTGTCTAAGGTGGCTCCCCATTCACCTTTTGTCAGGTGTGCTAATGACCTGACCTGTTGTCTGCTAAGGGAGGTATTGACACTCAGAGCAATGTGTATTGAGGGCTCGTTAGGGAACCATTGTTCTGTGTCTGACTATAGTTTACATTGATTGCCCCCTGGGGCTTCTGTCTCCTTGCATTGGTCAAAGCTATCTGACCAATTGCTGTTTACTCATTTTCAAGCCCTCATTTGCATGGACTGGAGAGGACCTTATTGGGAACTGCAAGTACTTTACAATTGACCAATGGGAAAGCGGTTGTTGGGGGAAGGATGTTCCAATTTCTGTATAAAAGTGTGCTGTGTTCTTCCAATAAATGTTGTTCCTGTTTTAACCTCAACTCGGAGCTTTGTCTCGTTATTGGGGGAATCTGCTGCAGGGATTGCTATGGTCTTCCATACTCCCTTAGAGAATCACTAAGCTCTTGTAAGAGCTTGTGTAAGAGCTTGTTCTGCTGCACTCTCTGGGGAAAGAGAGGTTCACCCACAGGAACCTGGAGCCTTGTCGTTGGTCCAGGGTGGGTAGGAGACGCCAAGACCCTAAACCAAGCTGCGGCGGTTCGTGGAGTCTGAAGTGCTTACGGTGTCTGGTGAAGTGCTTGGAGCCCTCGGGAAGCACTAGGAGCATCTGTCAACGGAGGTACCTGCTCAGGGGTGCCCTGTTCCGTAACAGGGGTGATTTTAAAAAAAAATGCTGGAACTGGCTGGAACTCCGCTTTAACTGATGACGTCATTGGTTGTTAGAATGCCAGTGTCTAGAAAGTCATAATGGTGCATAATGCAAACCCGTGGCTTTGTATAATTAAAAGGCTTCATCCACCTGCTGGGTTGTATACAATTTTTAAACAATTTTTAGGCATTTTGCCAAGGCACCCCTGAAGAAACCTCAAGGCACTCCAGTGTGCCTGGGCACCCTGGTTGAAAAAGGCTGGTTTAGAACCTCTGTCAGGTTACTTATTAGTGATTATTGTCTCTCCTCATTTTTGTCTTGTTGTTACAGACTGTAATAGAAACAGGAAGTGGGGTGAAATCTCCCCAATAGGAGATCAACAGTCATAACAACCCAATTCAACATCATATTTAATGAGGTCAGATTGCAATAGTGATAGCAAAAAGTGAAAAAAGTTATAATCAAATAAATATATATAGTACAGTATATATGGTTAAAAAGAGCTATAATGCTGCATCATAAAAAAGAGGTGATCAATTAGAGCAATCAATTAGTAATCAAAGATAACAGTGCTAAAACTAATTGCTTCCCAAGTGATTCAACAACTTATTACATAGGATATAGGAGGAGTCCCCTGTAGTGCATTTGCACAGCTTTCCCAGCAAGGAGTATTATCTCCAAGGGTTAGAAAGGCTGGATTCATCTCTTTTTCATGGATAGTGTAGGAGTCGGACCCACTGATAATGGGGTACTTTGACGCAGTAGTGGGCTTGAGCACGATATGGCCATATGGTGGGACCAAACCCCCATTTTTATTTATGGATTGTCTTCAGATTTGGTAGTAATTTCTTTTGCATTTGCGCGCTATTCTTTTTTAATATACATGTCTTTTGGTTCATAGCTGCAGCAGCTTTAGAAATACATGGGTATGCTCCCCCAAATTTTTTTTGCCTGTTTAATATATTACATAGACATATTTGGTGTAACTCTTCACCAAAATAATACATTTGCACTAAATCTATATCACAAGTCCTACAAATTAGCAACCTAGAATATAGAAACCAAGAGCATCATCTTGTATCACTCCATTTTAAAAAATTGTGCAAAAAATATATGTAAAAATCATAATTTCTGAAATTTGTGCAAAAGTGTTCCAATATACACAATAATGATGAATGCAGTCCAACAAATGAAGATTTTTTTTGTATAATATTCCCAATGTGAAAGAAATGGAAACAATCCAACTCCAATCAAAGGAAATCACCGCTGTGTCCAAACTGAAATAAGTGACTCCACCACCCATGCAATATGGCCTCTCACCTCACTGTCATGACCCCTGCATTACCAGTAGGTCACAACATGCAGTTTTCCTTCTAAGGGGATGGAGATAGCAGTTAAAAATTCTGAACCTTCACTGCCTCCTACCCAGGTGGATTGTTGGATGGATGGAAGGGTCTCAGATACAGCCAATATGCATGAAGGGACAGAACAAGCACACAAATGTTCTCCATTTAAAGATCTCATTTAATGTAAAAGATAAAGTATTGCACCCACAATTGAAGCACTATAGGCAGTGCTAACTGTGTATTGCTTGTTTGTAACAATCACTGACAAACAGCTTAGTGCAGAGATGCCTGCGGGATGGCCTCATGTATGGGACTCCACCTCCTATAGACGTTGAGTTAAATAGTTGGGACTTCCTCAGTGGGGTGGTGGAGTCACTTATTTCAGTTTGGACACAGCGGTGATTTCCTTTGATTGGAGTTGAATTGTTTTAATTTCTTTCACATTGGAAATATTATTAAAAAAATCTTATATGGACAAATATCCTGCATTCAGCATTATTGTGTATATTGGAATATTTTTGCACAAATTTCAGAAATTATGATTTTTACATTTATGTTTTGCACATTTAAAATGGAGTGATATACAAGATAGTGCGCTTGGTTTCTATATTCTAGGTTGCTGATTTGTAGCACTCGTGATAGAGATTTAGTGCAAATTTATTATTTTGGTGAAGAGTTGCGCTACACCTATTTGGCTATATATAATGCTGCATCACCCATAGCTGTGTACTCCCAGATTATGGTGACAAGGATTAGGTGATGGATGATTGGCTTAGCGTGTACAAATGCCTTTGGCTGACTTATGATCCACCTACTCCTGCTGTGCTACTTGGAACTTTAGCCCAAGGAGGATGACCAACTTTTCAAGACCTGGACGTCTACAGAGCTCAAACCATTACCCTCTCTTCATTTTTAGTGTGGAGATCATGGCCAAACTGATAATTTGAACCCGGTGTTGCAGCGCTGCTCAATATTACATAAAAAAGTTAAATATATAAACATGTGCAAAATTATCAAATGTAGAAACTAGTGCAAATGTGCAAACATGTGCAAAGTATATAAAGTGCAAATCTCGCAAGATCACACAATAAATACTCCAATTCATACATACATAAATAGTTAAAAATCATAAAGTCCATATATAGTGTCCATCAGGTGCAGATAAAGTGTTTCTGTGCTCCACTGTGTGCATCAAACGGGGTAGTCCCCTTGAGGTTGTCTACTTACCACAATGCGCTCGGTCAGAAAACAATACAGTAAATCCTGCAGTGTAGTCACAGCCTTCCCTGCCAGCCTGGAATCCGTAACCATGTGGGAAAAGATCCTTATTATGGTCCTTTACATATAGCCCGAGTCCCCTCAGAGGAAAGAAACTGCTAATTCCCTCCCTGAATTTCTCTGTGTTCCGTAAGCTCACCCACATACCTGGTCCTGTAAATGTATAGACCACCCAGTCCAATTGTAAGCTAGATGTAATTCTCACTTGGCATGGGCTATCCGGACTTCATGGCATTCCTCTAGCTGAGATAAAAAAAAAGTAGTTTGGGTCTTTAAAAAGCTTCAGTCAGATGTGTCAAAAATTAATATTCAGCAGCTAGAAAAACAGGAGAACCTTTGCTCGGATGTCCTAGGTGATCCGATCCAAGCAAAAGTGAGAGCAGGAACCTGTCAAAATTAGGAACCTGCACTCCCCCACCCTAAAATATAAATGTAATCCAAATGGGACGGGGGGGGTGGCTGGATAGAAGGGTGGACCTTCCACTTGTAGCACCCTCCTAGTTAGGTGCTAGGTCTTAAAAGCATTGTATGCTCCATCTGCTTATCAGGGGAGCCTGATCTATTAGGTTACCTGTTGCATATTCCCATGTGTGATTCACTGGGTCTGAGGGAGTGTCCCCACTGTATCCAATAGGGGAGCCTGTTGGACGGTTGAGGAAACCAACCAGTGACACATAGGCTTTTGTGAGAGCCCCAGTGGGAGGGCACTCTCGCAGTGAATCCTGAGATTGCTCATAAAAGCCAGGGGGACATGTGACAGGGCGTCTTTGGCGGTAAGCAGAGTCCCAGGAGGAGGCAGTGGTCTTAGGCAGTCGGCCTAGTTAACCAGGTGTGGAGCTAAGCAAGGGATCCTGTAAAGCTGACAGTGGAGCTGCTGGCAGAGTCTTCTGAGAAAAATAGTGTCAGTGAGAACCAGGGGACTTGTCAAGGGGTCTGCCCAGGAAGGGGGACCACTCCAGTGAAGTCAGAAGATAAAGGTCAGCTCGCACAGTGTGTTAGAGAAAAGGGGGTGCCAAGTAGAACCCCGAAGAGTAAGGATAAAGGGGGGTGCCGAGCTGGGCCCTGAAGAGTAATTCACAGTACAGTTCGCTTAATTCCTACTTCACTATAGTGGCAAAGTAAAGCAGCGGCCTTGCCGCATTCAGCTACAGCTAGAAGTCCCAAAATTGTGCATAGTTCATTCAGTTGGGGTATCCCACTCATCCCTTCTCCTATCCCAGTTCTCAAATAAAACAACAAAAAAAAAACAAAACCCCTGGACTGTTTTCTGACTGAGCCAAGCACTTAGAATACATTGCTGTTGCTATGGGTAACCCAGGGGAATCCGTAACCAGCAGCTCCCATGGGAGTAGTGCTACACACTTTTGGGTGAAGTTCCGCTTTAAAAGGAATGCATAAATGAAATAAAAATAATTTTTTCCATCTTGGGTGTTTATTAAAGCTAAATTCCAGGCAACTATAAAAAGAACCAGTCATGATTGGTGAGTTGTATTTTTAAGGAAATACAAGTCTTATCTCCTAGCGATGGGTGTGTGCTGTTATGCAATTGGAATGTAAAAACAGCTTGATGCAGTTCTGAAGATCAGCTACAGGTCAGAAACAGGACAACAGCAGGTCCAATGCACGTTTTGGGCCTTTTAGATGGAGCTCAGCAGTGTCTCAAACTGACCTCAAATGCAAGCTAAATGCACCTGAAAGCATGTTGTATTTGCCCATCAACACATGTGCTAAAGCCAGCCACTCGTGGTTCATTTATTTTGTTCAACCAGCGGGTTGAAAATGAGCCAATTCCCTCTTACACACATTCAATGTGGATGGGGAATCTTCCTGCTATGCTTCCCCATTGGCAGAATATAATGAACAGTATTGCCAGCCACAGCTGACGGCACTGCTTGTTTGGGAAAAACCCAACAGGCTAGTTGTACATAAATCGATCAATAGATCCACTTGTGTATAAACAGAAAGCCCATACATGGATCAAAATTCGATCCATGTTTGGCTGGCTTAAAGCATAAGTCCACTTTTGTTAAAAAAAACATTCCACCTCTTGGGGATCTATGTACATTACAAGGATTTTTTTTTTTAATCTTTTTTATTTGCTTATAACACATATAACAAAACAAGTGCTCTCGGTCCTTAATACAATAATCATAACATCATACAATATATAACAGGTTACCCTCACAGGCCTGCATCCCTTTAGATGTGTTCCTGTTGGGAGTATCTCACCAAAAATTACATTTCTGTTGCAGGGGATGCCAGAAATCTGACTTGTATCTTAGTGCAGACTTCTGGGAAAATTGGTGAGCCAATCACACAAGCAGGAAATTATGTTTCTGGGGGTGTGGTCAGTACACATTCTGTGTACAGAACAACTCCAGGTAGCCATATTTGGTTGCATTTTCAGAAAATGACAGCATGAAAGGGGAAGGCAATTTTTTTAAATTCTTTAGGGAAGGCAATTTTTAATAACATTCAAACACAGTATGATTTGTGTTGCAATTGCATATGCTATATTGTTTTTTCTTTATTTGCTATTTTTTTTCCCCACAAAAGTGAATTTACCCTTTAAGGCTTACATGAAGGCTGCCTGAGATCATAGCTGGTAACTGACACTCTGCACAGGCTTATGGGGAAACCTATTCAGAAAATATACAGAGCAAGAGAACAGGATTTTAAAGGTGCCAACACAACTTATTATAAAAATATCCAAATTGTATGAGCAATTCATTCATTAATTTTTATTATTAGCCATTCATTCATTATTTATTCCCCTCTTAGACAACAATTACCTGGTCCATATTCTCCCCTGTGGTTTACTAATATCTCCCCGGAACTTCCTGCTGGTGTGTGATATATCACGCTGATTCTTCTACAATCATTGTGTTATAATACAGGTGAGAGCGCCCCCCCCCCCCAGGTGACCTAGTAACATGTGTACCATAAAGCAGTAATATAATGCGATTATTAAAATTTTAAACTCCTTTACATGTATTTATCTGTACATCTTGGATGAATTATGGCCGTTTTTGTGACTAATATACTGTCTTCCAATTCCAGGGATTATGTATGCAGTGTATGTAATGTCTTCTGAAGAAGCCATAGTCTGGCGAAACATGTTCGGCAGAAGTTACAGCATCCTTACTATGACCGCATGAATGTTCTGTGATGGTTTTTATGAAATTTCTACTATTTTAAATGTTCATAATAAAATTTGGATATTTTTAAGAATAACTTGGCACCTTTAAACCCCATCCTCTTGCTCTGTATATTTTTTGAAGTCATTTAAGGGATGTGGTGTCTGTGATTCTCAGACATCGGACAATTCTCCAGTGTTACAAAACCTATTGTTTTCTTTCACATCTTCCTGGCAGCACCCTTGGTATTTGACAGTTTGTTTAGTGTCTTTTACCAGCAGTGGGTTCAGGGGGAATTACACTGTATCTGAACACCACAAACCAAAAATGCTTTTTAATTCATTTTTATTTTCAAAGCAAACTCACTCATCCCTTCATATTTATTTTTGCTGAGAAATCACTTTGAAAAACACAGCCCTAGCATTTATTGCCACAGCCATCTTGAATAAGGGCAGATAATTCATATAGCTTTTATTTCCCAGAATCCATCCGCCCTTAGCTCAGGCATGCAAATAGAAGGGTGAGGTTAGCTGAGAAGACCCCTCCTCCCCTCCTCAAGACTCCTGGGATGTATGACATCATTTGTCAAGGCCTGGGAACCAGGAAGTAACTGAAGAAATGTTACAAAAAAAGTTTAAAACAAGTACAGTATATACTCGAGTATAAGCCAACCCGAGTATAAGCCGAGGCCCCTACTTTTACCACAAAAAGATGGGAAAAATGATTGACTCGAGTATAAGCCTAGGGTGAGAATGCAGGGTGGCGGGCATGGTACAGGAGAATGCAGGGTGGCTGGCATGGTACAGGAGAATGCAGGGTGGCTGGCATGGTACAGGAGAATGCAGTGTGGCTGGCATGGTACAGGAGAATGCAGTGTGGCTGGCATGGTACAGGAGAATGCAGGGTGGCTGGCATGGTACAGGAGAATGCAGGGTGGCTGGCATGGTACAGGAGAATGCAGTGTGGCTGGCATGGTACAGGAGAATGCAGGGTGGCAAGCATGGTACAAGAGGATGCGAGGTTGCGGGCATACTAGTGCGGCTGTGTTTCACTTACCTGTTCCAGAGATGCCTTCATTTTAAAAATGGCGCCGCCCGGGACACGTCATTACGCACGCGCCGCCGCCGCTCGGGAAAGCTGGTATACGTTCGGCTATTCCCGGCCTGTCTCGAGCGGCGGCGGCGCATGTGCGGTGACATGTATACGCCGGGCGGCACAAAAAAATGTGCTGAAAAACTTGGCTTATACTCGAGTATATACGGTAAATATGATCTACTTTCATATCTATTTACTAATGCTAGCAGCATAAGGATTAAAAATTGTCCATGTTGATTGAGAAAGTTAAGTTTCGCTTTCAGGCAGTCAGTAGACCTTATAGGCTCAGCCTTACAAGTAAACAATACGCTAAGTTGTTATAACATTCCAGAAGCGGACATTCAGAAAATTTGTAATTTAAATACTGCTAATATACATTTCGTTCTATAATCTTGCCTAAGGCTCCATTCACATATAGGCATTTTGGATCGCGGGCAGAATTGCCACGATTCTGCCCGCAATTCCGAACCACTTCAAGTTGCGGGACGCCCGTGCGACTCCTGTGACTTGCAATGGCACCCCAAACGTGGCGTGATTTTGCCATGATTGTCGCCTGACGAATAGCGGGCAAATCGTGCAAACAGAATCGCGGGACACCTGTCACCCAAACGAAGTACAAGAACTTATTTTGAGCGACAGGCGTCCAGCGATTCTGTTTGCGGGATTTTACCGCGATTGTCGCCTGACAAAATTGCGCTGCGTTTGGGGTGCCATTACAATTCAGGGGAATCGCACGGGCGTCCCGCGACTTGCAATAGTTCGGGATCGTGGGCAGAATCGTGGCAATTCTGCCCGCAATCCAAAACGCCTATATGTGAATGGAGCCTAAAGCTGGTCATACATGGATCAGGGACCTTCCGAACTTCAATCCATGTATGGGCTGAGACGTTGCACAAAAGTCGATCTGCTGATTGACTTCTGCCAGATTGATCAGTGCTGCAGGCTGGATGATGGCAGGCAAGTTTTCTCACTGTCAGAAGACAATAGCACAGCGGGGAAGACTTCTACGTCCACCTCGAGTGTGTGGGTGGGTGAATCGAGGCAGTTTTTTTTTCGTTTGACCCCCTGGTTGAAGGAAAAAACTGTATCATCTATGGGCTGCTTTAATCTTTCACACAGCAGAACAGAGTTAATCCTTATATTTTTCAGTATAAAATGTTGCAGTTGTGGTCCTTAAAGCGCTGTTTTTCAACTGTATATTTATCCTTGTGTAGCCCCCCTCCTAGGTAGGTGATTGGAAAAAGCATCGAATTGCTCCTTCTGCTTATCAGGGGAGCCTGATCTGTTAGGTTGCATGTCTCCACGTGTGATTCACTGGGTCTGAGGGAGTGTCCCCACTGCATCCAATAAGGGAGCTTGTTGGACAGTGGAGGAAACCCAGCCAGTGACACATCAGGTTTTATGGCAGTCCCAGTGGGAGGGCATTCCTGCAATGCATCCTGGGATTGACCATAAATACTGAGGTGACATGTGAAAGGGCGTCTTTTGGCGGGAGAAAAGTCCCAGGAGGAGGTGGACGGCTGTCTCTCCTCCTGCAGGTGTGAGGAAGGTGGTTCAGGCGGTCGACCTAGTGAACCAGGTGTGGAGCTGAGCTGCAGAGGATCCAGAGTGCTGACCAGTGGAGCTGCTGGCAGGATCTTTTGGGAAAAACAGCATCGTGAGTATCAGGAGTTTTGCCTAAGGGTCTGCCTAAGAGAGAGGGGACCACTCCAGAGAAGTCAGGGGATCAAGGAGCTAGCTCACACAGGAAGTTTGACAGTAAAGGGGGTGCCGTGTAGTTGACCCTGAAGCATAGGAACAAAGGGGGCGCCAGGAAGGGCCCTGAAGTTGTCCTGCAGTACACTACTACAGTTTACCTAAGAATAGCTCATACAGTGTTACTTCACAACTAAGGGCAAAGTGAAGCAGCGGCCTAGCCGTGACTAGCATTATTCAGCGTTACTCAGCATTATTCAGCATCTTTCAAGACGTCACAGCTAATTGTGCATAGATATATTTAGCTGGAGTATCCCACTCATTCCCTTCTCCTATCCAAGTTCTAAATAAAATACAAAAACCAAAGCTACCGGACTGTTTCCTGGCTGAGCTAAAACACTTGGGAAAATGTTGACCTTTCATGTCGTTGCTAATGGTAACCCAAGGGAACCCGTAATCAGCAGCTCCCAAGGGTGTAGTGCTACACTTGTTCAACTAGAGTTCAGCATTAGGCTCCATGTACACTAGCAGCTCCTAAACTTCTAGACTCAACTCCATAAAAGACTGTGTCCATGTACACATAGGCTTTTAGGATTGTTAAAGAGCTGCTGAGGTTAGAGGAGGTTCAACCTCCCTCAACCTCCCTCTCCTAAAAGCGGAAGAATCGCGTTCAGGATAGGAATGTTTTGACCGCTTGACACAAAATCAGGGTAAAATCGCGGCACGGGGAGGAGACCTGATCTTTCTCTGCCGCAGTTTCACTTTCACTTACATGTCTCCTCCCCAGAACCACCATGTGACCTTACAGTAAATGGAGAAGCAGCCCACCACTGCTTCTCTATTTGTGACTTTGCTCTCTCCCCCTTTCAGCATTACTCCTATCACTGCAGCACACCTAGCTGGCTCCTTTAACTGCTTCCTCCACACCTTCTCTGAGCTCTGCTGTACAGACTGCACAGTAGATTGCAAGAAGCTGATACCAATTCACATTCGGCCACTTACACTGTTGGCGTTTAAAAAAATACAACTAATTATGCATTAAAGTGGTTCCAAAGGCTGATGGTTTTTTATCTTCATGCATTCTATGCATGAAGGTAAAAAACCTTTTGTGTGCAGCACCATCACCCCCCCCCCCCCAGCCCCCCCAATCAATACATGAGCTCCCTCCGATCCAGCGATGTTCACGATAGTATCAGCTGTCCCTCCTCATTGGCTGAGACAGCAGCGGGAGCCCAATAGCTCAGTCTGCTGTCAACCACAGCTAGTGAGCCAATGAGGAGAGAGCGGGGGGGGGGGGGGGGTTTACGAGCCACCGTTTTATGTAGTTAATGGACATAGAGCAGTGGCTCAGGAGTGAGCACCCAGGGCAAGCGACTTTCTCTAGGGGCACTGCTCGAGGGGGAGCACCGGCGGGGGATCCGATAAGAAGAGGATCGGAGCTGCTCTGTGCAAAACCACTGCACAGAGCAGGTAAGTTTAACACGTTTGTTATTTTATTTTTATTTTTTTTAAACAAAGCTATACTTTAATGCATACAGATCTGCATTAATTTGTGCCTTTTATATCTGGCTGAAGTTCAGCTTTAATCAATGTTATATAACAAAGGATTAAAACTTTTAGGTTCTTTAACCAATATATATTAATGCGCATCATAACTTGACAGATGAAATTCTAGCAGGAAAGATAAAGGCTAATTTGAGTTTGACAAGACCTCAACCTGCATCGATTTTGAAACAAGTGTATTATTTATCTAATTAATATTTATTGCATGTGAAGCATATAATGTACAGATGTGACTCATCACTATATTAATTGTCTTAAAACAGATAGATAAATCCCTGCACTGTGCTGTGCGCCCTCCGTGTATGATAGTGCTGTAGTTTATTATCTTCATAGCGGTGCTGTAATCTGTTACATAATTACAAGTGGTAGCTATTTCTCTCTATCATAAATAATTTCATGTGATGTGGAACGTAAGTCTGACTCACACTGTATTATTGGATATATCCTCATCTCCAGCCTTGGGAATCCTAGAAAAGATAAGATTTTAGTAAAAATGTTACAATCAATTCAGTGTACAGGGAGCAGAATTCAATACAAGGCAGTGTAGGATTGCAGATGGATTTTGCATATTCTTAGCTGATTAAGTATTTATTTCTGCTTAAAGCGTAACTCCACTTTTGTGGGGGGAAAAAAATCAGCAAATAAAGAAAAAACAATATGGAGTATACAATCATATTGTAATTGAATGTTATTAAAAATGACCTTTCCTTTTTAATCTGCAGCTGTTGTAATTTTCTGAAAATGCAATACAATATGGCTACCTGGAGCTGTTCTGTACACAGAATGTATACTGACCACACCCCAGAAACATAATTTCCTGCTTGTGTGATTGGCCCACTAATTTTCTCAGAAGTCTGCCTAAGATACAAATCAGATTTTTGGCATCCCCTGCAACAAAAATGTCATTTTTGGTGAGATACTCCCAAAAGGAACACGTCTGAAGAGATACAGGTCCAGCAGATTTCCTCATTAGTTCCCTGCAGCTGCCACAGCTGATAGATAATTATGAAACCCCTCCCATTTGACCCACTCAGCACAGAGGCACAGAGGAACAAACAATGATTTCTTCAGAATAAAAAAAGGTAGGACTGCAACAAAGTTTGTTAAAGTCCTTGCTATGTACAGAGATCACCCAGAGGGGAATGTTTTTTTCTCAATAAAAGTGAATTTACGCTTTAAAGCATTTCTATAGACAGAATAGTTTTTGTGGTTTTTTATGGAGCAACTGAAGGATTGCAACCTGTTATAATTTTTTATTACTGACTCGTTGCCCTCTGAATTACCCTATCTATTTCTCCTGGTGAGTGATGACTAGCGATGAGCTAATGATGAACTAGTGATGTCATTCCTGGGTCAATCAGCTGCAGCCAGGGCATACCCTGCCCCACAGCTGCACATATATATATATACAGAGATGTATAGTAACGAAGTAGAACTACTTCACTACTGTACTTAAGTACTAAAAGGCGGTATCTGTACTTTCCTAGAGTAGAATTTTTTTCTCCTACTTCCACTTTTACTTCAGTACATATTTTCGATGAGTTTAATACTTTTATTCCGACATTTTTTTTTATGTGCTGCATCGTTACTCAATTATAAAAATGTTACGAATCATTCCATTCCAAACCCGCACCGCCGCTTAATTTTTTTACTCGAGTCTCACTGTCTCTGAGACTCACAAGTCACGACCAATCCCCGACCCGATGCGATGGCTCAGGGGCAGAGCCTCGCCGCCTCTGCCCTCCCTCGGCTCGGCCCGAGTCCCGCCTCCCGCTCGGCTCTCAAGTGAAGTGGTGGTGGAGAGAGGAGAGACACCTGCCTGCGGAGTGATCTCTCTGGGCCCTGGCTGGAGGATGGACTGTGAGTTACTAGAGTCTAGACTACTAGACTGTCTCTGGGCACTGTGCAGCGTAGCCGCCCAGCGCGGGAGAACTGGATAGAGGTAGGAATATATTCTTCTTTCAGCAGGGGGGACAGGACTGGGGACTGTGAAGAGAGAGGCTGGAGGACTCGAGACAGCCTAAGGTAGGAGAAGTAAGAACTGTCTTGAAGTCAAGTCACTCACTAAGGGAATCGGATCTATTCAATGGGGGGAGGGACCTGCCCTGGCCTGCCCTACTCTAAGGGGGATCTATAATGGGAGGGGGACCCTGGCCTGCTCTAAGGGGGCTCTATAATGGGAGGGGGACCCTGGCCTGCTCTAAGGGGAATCTTTAATGGGAGGGGGACCCTGGCCTGCTCTAAGGGGAATCTATAATGGGAGGGGGACACTGGCCTGCTCTAAGGGGAATCTATAATGGGAGGGGGACCCTGGCCTGCTCTAAGGGGGTCTATAATGGGAGGGGGACCCTGGCCTGCTCTAAGGGGAATCTATAATGGGAGGGGGATACTAGCCTGCTCTAAGGGGAATCTATAATGGGAGGGGGACCCTGGCCTGCTCTTAGGGGAATCTTTAATGGGAGGGGGACCCTGGCCTGCTCTAAGGGGGTCTATAATGGGAGGGGGGCCCTGGCCCTTTGACTACTTTCTTTAAAAACTACATTACACAATACTTGTACTTTTACTTTCAGTACAAGTAGTACATTTTAAAATAAACTACTTGCAATACTTAAGTACAAAAAATGTTGAATACTTTAGTACTTCTACTTAAGTGTGGTGCTTAAAGAGCACTTCAACTTCTACTCTAGTCACTTTTTTGATAGACCACTTGTACTTTTACTCAAGTCTGGGTCTCTAGTACTTTATACATCTCTGTATATACAAAGGGGCAAGGATGCTTGTGATAACACTGCCCTAATATGGCCACACAGCTATATTTGGTCAATAACTGTGTCCTAATATGGCCATAATAGGTGCAGTTACGGGGTGGGGAGTCACCTGCCTGTAGCCTATTGACCTAGTACTGACATATCAAACCTGGAGCTGAACCCAAGTTCATCCCTAGTGGTGAACAATAAGACAAAAATTATGAAAATCGAAATGAAAAAATGATAGGAGGTCCAAAATGTAAAGGTCTCTATGATGAAGCTCATCCTCTGTGCAAAACCAATCAGAGGAAGATCTGGGACTGGCAGAGATCACCCCTGGCAAGTGCTAATAAAGATTTCATGAATACATTGATAGTGTGGCATAGAGGCCTGTTTAATAAAGTGGTTCTAAAGGCAAAACTGTTATTTACCTTTACGCTGTCTCTGCAGTAAAAAGGAAAAAAACCTTCTGTGTGCAGCTCCCCCACCCCCTCCAAATACTTACCTGAGCCTGCTCCCGATCGAGCACTGTGCCTAGAAGGAGTGGATCTCTCTGCTCTCTCCCTCCTCCCAGCACAGAGAGGCAACAGCAGGCGCCATTGGCTTCTGCTGCTGTCAATCAAATCATGTGATGTGGGAGCGGGACGGGCCAAGCTGCACTGTCTATCTGTGTCTATGGACACAGGCAGCATGGCTCAGGTTTAAGCCCGCAGTTGTGCCATGATAAGAAGCGGCTTCCTATGGTGGCTCACCAAGAAGAGGAGGAGCTAAGAGCACCAGAGGGGGACCCTAGAAGAGGAGAATCGGGGATAATTTCCTAGGTAAACGCATTACAGGAGTTGGGACTAGCAGGGATCACCATAGAACATGGATCACCATGTTCTATTAAACCTTTAATGGCTACACTGACATGGGTTGTGTGGTTTGCTACTTTTTAAATGCATGTGAATGGAAAAGGAAGATAGACCACTGCAAACACAGCAAGTATTTTTCTTTTCGTCATTTTTTTTATTAACTTGCAATGTGCCTATGAACTTGCTAGAAAATTTGACTTGTCAATTCCCCTAGGACAACCCTCCCTCCTGCCATGTCAAAGCCTTCTTCTCTGAGAATCTGAATCTGAAATCTGAATCGCACAATTTCAAAGCTGCGACTTCAGGTGTGACTTGGAAAACAACTGTGTGGCTCACAAAGAGTCATGTGTTATTACTTATTAACTTTTGGAAAGCATAAGTATGAAACCTAACGTACAGTAATTGTAACAAAGAAATAAAAACTGTGATGTCAGCAACCATATGGTTCAGATAAGACTTCAATGTGTCAGGATGTGCTGGTATCTCCCTATTACTTCAGAGATATATGGAAACCAAATGTAAATCTTATGTCTTATTCCCACAAGAATGTCTGCTACTCCAGCAGGTTACACATCAGCTTGGCTGAGCGAACTGCTATCTCTGAGATCTTCCAAACAACACATTAATTGTCTGGATTAACCTCTACGAGAACGCACTAGGCTAGGTTCACACTATTGCAGGTGGTTGCGGGCAGAGCTTTTTTTTCTCAGAGAATAGGTGCAGGAACTCCCCTTTCTAAGTTACTTTGTATCTCTGTTCCCTACCCACCTTCGAGCACTAACCCTTGGTTCCACCCCTACCCACCTTCGAGCATTAACCCTTGGTTCCACCCCTACCCACCTTCGAGCACTAACCCTTGGTTCCACCCCTACCCACCTTCGAGCACTAACCCTTGGTTCCACCCCTACCCACCTTCGAGCACTAACCCTTGGTTCCACCCCTACCCACCTCTGAGCATCGACCCTTGGATCCACAACCTACCCAGCTTCCAGTACAGCCCCTTTTAGAGAATATAGAGCCAAGTATAATTTTGTAGTGGAATGTATAGAATTTAGTTATGACAACAAGAAAAGCAATAAAATTGACCCCCCACAGCCAGCAGCAATAGACCCCCCCACAGCAGCAATAGACCCCCCCCCAGCAGCATTAGACCCCCAGAAGCAGCAAAAGATCTCCCAGCAGCCAGCATCAATAGACTCTCTAGCAGCCAGCAACAGTAGACCTCCTCCCTAAACAGTAGATCCCTTCCAGCAACAGTTAACCCCCAGTATCAAAAGATCCTCCGCCAGCAACAATAGATCCCCTCCAGCATCAATAGATCCCCCTGCAGCGAGCATCAGTAGACCCCTTGCCATGGCATACATTCAGTGCTGGAGGTGCCGTTTCCGCTGCAAAAAATGCCCTGGTTGCGGGTGAGAAAATTGCAGCGACTAACGCACCTGCAACTACCCACTGTGAAAAGGCTCTGTTTTTTAAAAAATGCACAGGGCTGCCATTCATTCCTAATGGCACACCCACACATCTAAAAACACAGAGCCTTTGTGGATGCGGGAACCACAGGTAAATCACATTTTGAAAATGCTGCAGGAACCTTTTTCCAGCGTGAAACGCAGGCACAGCAGCCCATTCAAATGAATGAGCTGCCTTGCCTGAGGAAACGCAGGCTGCAAACCTGTAATAGTGTGAACCTAGCCTCAAAAACACTATCATTAGCTGGAAAAATCTTATATATTGTGAGTTCTGTCCTTCTGCTGGATATCTTGCCACAACTTCCTGGATTATGTACATGCTTTGCAGCTTCTCCTCCTCTGCTGTGTACTTTCCATTTCTAAGGACTACATATCCCATGGTACCTTGCTGCATGCAAGTGGTGATTCCTGTACTGACTCTGCCTCCTGACACTTCTCCCCTTAGCACCTCTGTAGTTTAGAAGTCAGGCTCTATGAAATGTGTGACACAGCAGTGCCTCCGCACAGGGGCATAGTGCCTACGTGTCATAGAATTACAGGAAGTAAATAGTGCTGATCTTCACAAAGTGAGTTTACAAACTTCAAGGTTGTTCAGTATAATAGGAGTAGGCTAGAAATAATTGAAATACGATGTGAAAATGAATATATGAATATATGATTTTACCATTTGACTATTTAAAAATTGACCTGTAAAACTGTACACTCATTTTCTACAGTATAAAGGAACTTTGGCTAATGTATATGTAGCACTGCCCCCTTGAGGACTGCTGGATAATACACTCTCGGGTCCCCCTTGGTTACCGTTAGCAACACTGGCATTCACAGATTAACACTTTATTTCTTGGCTCAGTCAATGATCAATCCAGGAGTATGTAGTTGTTTTTGGTGTTTTATTTTAAATAGGGATGGGCGAAGGGAAGAGTAGGATACTCCAAATTGAATTATTCACAATAGATGAGGACTTCTGTCTGAAGATGCAGCCTGGGCAGTGCAATTCACATGCGGCTCATAGTGTGCACCGAGGCTTATACAAACCTTTGGCAGGTAAAATAACTCCTGTGTATGTATTTCATCTTTGATTTAGCTGATTGCTTGGAGATCAACTTTAAAGTGATTGTAAAGGAAGAAGGTTTTTTTTTTTTTAATCTTAATGCATTCTATGCATTAGGATAAAAATCCTTCTGTGTGCAGCAACCCTCCTAATACGTACCTGAACCCCATCTCGATCCAGGGATGTTGCACGAGAGCCTCAGCCTTCCAGGACTCTCCCTCCTGATTGGCTGTGACACAGCAGTGGGCACCATTGGCTCCCACTGCCATCAATCAAAGTCAACACAGTGAACACACAGATGAGCAGCTCGGCTCGGGGGCCCCCATAGCAAGCTTTTTGCTTTCGGGGATAAGGGAAGGGGGGAGGGGCCAGGAGCACAGAAGAGGGACCCGAGAATAGGAGGATTCGGGCTGCTCTGTGCAAATCCACTGCAACAGAGGAGGTAAGTATAACATGTTTGTTGATTTAAAAAGTGTAACAACAGTGTAAACAGTGTAAAGAGCCCAAAAAAGGTCTCTTTACCATGTGACTGGCTGTGTCCAATCACAGCCGGCTACATGCACTGTTCTTCCGCAAACCGCTCGTGCGCGCCCCCAGGAGAACACAGAGCGGCGATCGGGGATGGAGAGTGTCACTCTGACACAGCCCATCCCCGATCAGGGTAAAGAGCCAATGAAATTGGCTCTTTACCACGTGACCGGCTGTGTCCAATCACAGCCAGTCACAGAATGTAAACAAGCTGCGGTAACTAGCTGTTACTGGGCTCTCCTCCTCAAACAATGACCCTGTGTGGGGAGGAGATTTCGGTAACAGCTAGTTACTGATTACAGTGCACAATAAAACACACTGATTGCCCCCTCCAATAAAGAGTACCTGTCACCAGCCCATCAACGTACCTGTCACCAGCCCATCAGAGTACCCGAGTTCCTGTCACCAGCCCATCAGAGTACCCGAGTACCTGTCACCAGCCCATCAGAGTACCCGAGTACCTGTCACCAGCCCATCAGAGTACCCGAGTACCTGTCACCAGCCCATTAGAGTACCTGAGTACCTGTCATCAGGGTACCCGAGTACCTGTCATCAGAGTACCTGATTACCTGTCTCCAGCCCTTCAAAGTACCCGAATACCTCTCTGCAGCTCATCATAGTACCTGAGTACCTTTCTGTAGCCCACCAAAGTACCTGTCTCCAGCCCAGAGTGCCCGAGTACCTATCTGCAGCCCATCAGAGTACCCCAGTACCTATATCAGAGTACCCGAGTACCTATCTGAAGCCAATCAGATTACCCGAGTACCTTTCTGAAGCCAAACAGTGTACCTAAGTACATGTCTGCAGCCCATCAGAGTACCTGAGTACCTATCTTCAGCCCATGCCTCATAGATTATGTGTTGGGGTGTTTGCTTTCCAAAATGAGGTCATTTTGTGGGCGTTTCCATTGTCCTGGTGCTTCAGGCCCTTCAAAAGTGTGATTGGTTGTAATGAAATTATATGTGTAATTTATGCTCCTAGAATGCCTGAAGGTGCTACTTGGATGTTGGGCCTCTGTATGTGGCCAGGCTATGTAAAAGTCTCACACATGTGGTATCGCCATACTCAGGAGGAGTAGCAGAATGTATTTTGGGGTGTCATTTTTTTTCTATGTACATGCTATGTGTTAGAAATATCTTAAAAACTGCCAACTATGTGGTAAAAATAAAATACGTTTTCATTTTCTTTCCACATTTTCCAAAAACTTTTGGAAAAAAAAACATGACGGTGCTCCTTGCATTTTGGGCCTCTGTATGTGGTTAGGCTGTGTAAAAGTCTCACACATGTGGTGTTGCCATACTCAAAAGGAGTAGCAGAATGTAGTTTGGGGTGTAATTGCAAGTTCGCATATACTGTGTGTAATTGTTGAAAAGAAAGGGGTGCGCTGATTGGGTGAAAGGCTGCAACCAGATGATAAGACGTGTATATGTTTAAAGGTGATGGTGCGCTTTTCTTATATGTGAAAAATCATATATTGAACAATATATAACAAAAATGGGGAAAAAAAAACCCAATCGGAATCACAGTGATGAGTGAGTGTGTGTAAATGAACAAACAAAATTTACAAATAACACTCAAAGTGACTATACAAATAAAACATTGAAATAAAAGTCCATTGGATATTGTGATCCAAAATGTGAAAAATGGTGAAGAGAATCCAATTAAAAATCAAGGTGATGATGTAGTGTTCCCTCCACCGGGTGAAATGCCTCCTTACCTGGCGGAAAGAAGGTAAGTGCCTGATAATGATATTCTAATATGAAAAAACCAGTGTTCTAATTCCACCTGCACACGTGCACGGTCACCCGGGTGATAAATAAATGCAAGCCTCTTACCAGATGTAAGAGACAATCAAGCCTCTAAATATTCTGATCATGAGGATGCTTCCTTAACACCGTGGATGGATGAAATCATTCCCACTTTCTTCCCTATGTATAAGCCAGCGTGTGTCTCCTATTCTTTTGGGGTGATAGACTCCCCGCGATGTTCACCAACCCAACGCCTGCAGCCAGGAAGTAGGAGATTGCAAACACAACCTGGAAACACTCTCAGTGTGTAATTGCAAGTATGCATATACTGTGTGTGAGAAATAGCTTGTTATTATGTAAATTTTGTGTAAAACAATAAATAAATGTATTTCTTAAATTTCCCTAGAATTGTGGAAAAAATTACAACTTCAAAAAACTCACCATGCCTCTTACTAAATACCTTGGATTGTTTACTTTACAAAAAGGGGTTATTTAGGGGGTACTGCCCTGTCCTGACATTTCAGGGCCTCAAGAAATTAGATAGGCCGTCAGTACATCAGGTGTGATCAATTTTCAGTGATTGGCACCATAGCTTGTAGACTCTATACCAGGGGACTTCAAACTATGGCCCTCCAGTTGTTCAGGAACTACAATTCCCATCATGCCTTGGTATGTCTGTGAATGTCAGAGTTTTACAATGCATCATGGGATGTGTAGTTCTGCAACAGCTGGAGGGCCGTAGTTTGAGGATCCCTGCTCTTTACCTTTCACACAGACCAAATAATATCCACTAATTTGGGTTTTTACCAAAGATATGTAGCAGTAAAAATGTTGGCCCAAATTTATGAAAATAAATTACTTATTTGCAAAATTTTATAATAGAAACAAAAACAAAATGGTTTTTTTTTTTTTTTTTTTTTTTTACATTTTTGCTCTTTTTTCACTTATATCACAAAATAAAAAACCTAGTGGTGATTAAATACCACCAAAAGAAAGCTCTATTTGTGTAAAAAAATGATGAAAATTTTGATTGGGTACAGCATTGCATGACTTGAGTAATTATCATTTAAAGTGTGAGAGCTCTGAAAGCTGAAAATTGGTTCGGGCAGGAAGGGGGTGAAAGTGCCCGGTATTGAAGTGGTTAATATGACTTTAACAGCCATGAACAAAAACATTACTTTATGAGTACCAAACTAAGGACACTTGTGCTATAATTAGATTTTCTATGTTAGTCAGTGCAAACTATTGTCCCGGATATCAGCTATTCCAGGCTGATGACAACAACCTTCAATTGGATGACTAACTAGAAGTCAACTGCATGCAGGGAAATGTTTCCCTTCAGAACTATAACTTTGTCTGAAAGGGTCAATAAATCTAAATGGCAGGTTGGTTTATTTAAAAACATTCACAGACAGATATATAAAGGAAGCAAGATTTTAAAACCGATTTCCTCATCTGAGATAAAGGTGATACTACAGGGAAGTTTCTCTAAATCCCCATTCCTGTCAAGTAACGCTATGGAAGATTACAGTCAGATTTCTTTAGTTTCAGATTCTGATAACGTAGAACAATAATCTCCTTGTAGTTACTACCGTCACATATCACAGTTTCTGCAGATAATGGTACTTTCATACAGTATACACTATATCACCAAAAGTATTGGGACGCCTGCCTTTACACACCCATGAACTTTAATGGCATCCCAGTCTAAAGCCCCGTACACACGCTACGAATTTCCGCCGACCGGTCGTCCTTCTTTTGTCCAGAGTGCGTGTCCGTTGGTTGGAATGTGCTCTAGACTGCACATGAATTTTCCCGTATGACAGATTTCTACTTCAGAAGTGATGTCATGTGTTGGATTGCTTTGTATGTGTTCTTTCTCTCTGAGCATGCCTAGTCTTGCTCATAAGATCTTTCCCCGTCGAAATCTGTATTAATGAGACGAAAATCGGAGGTGTGTTGACGGAGGACAAAAATTTTAATGCCTGCACATCAGGATTTTGTCAGCCGAAAAGTCGGAGTCGGCTGTCGAAAACACCATACTAACAATCCGAAAATTGACAGATTGGTTGTCGGACTAAATTTTCCTTCCGAATTTCTTATCGTGTGTACGGGGCTTTAGTCTGTAGGGTTCAATATTGAGTTGGCCCACCCAGTGGCGTACCAATAGGGGGGGCGGTCCGCCCCGGGTGTCACACATTAGGGGGGTGTCAGCGTGCACCAGGGTGACACCCGGGGCCGGCCGCCAGACTGCCTCCGCCGCTCACTGACACAGGAGCGCAGAGGAGGAGAAACTGTATAGCAGAGAATGGGAGAGAGACTCACTTCGCTCACGAGCCCTGCATACACAGCGGGAAATGCCGAAGTTAACTCTGCTAGATAATGAGAAGGCGATTGGTTGCTAGGACCGCCCAGCAACCAATCACTGGCTCATTAACTAGCACTGTTAACTTCGGCATTTCCCGCTGACCGCTGTGTATGCAGGGCTCGTGAGCCTCTCTCCTATTCTCTGCTTTGAACAGTTCCTCCCTCTCTGCTCTCCTAATAAGGTGGGGGGGGGGGGGGAACAATTGTATTGTAAAGACAGTCGTTCTATTGGGGGGGAGGGGGTCTGCATTGTAGAGGGGTTTTATTGGAAGGGGGGGAGGGGTTTTCTGCATTGTAAAGGGGTTTTATTGGGGGGGGGGTGTCTGCATTGTAGAGGGGTTTTATTGGAGGGGGTGTCTGCATTGTAGAGGGGTTTTATTGGGGGTGTCTGCATTGTAGAGGGGTTTTATTGGGGGGGTCTGCATAGTAGAGGGGTTTTATTGGGGGGGTCTGCATTGTAGAGGGGTTTTATTGGGGGGGGTCTGCATTGTAAAGGGGTTTTATTGGAGGGGGGGGGTTGTCTGCATTGTAAAGGGGTTCTATTGGGGGGGCTTGTATTGTAAAGTGGTTCTATTGGGGGGGTCTGCATTTTAGAGGGGTTCTATGGGGGGGGGTTGTATTGTAAAGGGTTCTATTGGGGGGTTTGTATTGTAAAGGGGTTCTATTGGGGGGTCTGCATTGTAAAGGGGTACTATTGGGGGTGTTTTTATGTAAAGGGGTTCTATTGGGGGGTTTGCATTGTAGAGGGGTTCTATTGGGGGGGTTTGTATTGTAAAGGGGTTCTATTGGCGAGGGCTTTGTATTGTTAAGGGGTTCTATTGGGGGGCTGTATAATGTAAAGGGTTCTATTGAGGGGGGGCGAGGGCTATGTCATGTAAAGGGTTCTATTGCGGGGGGGTGCGGAAACTGTGTAATGTAAAGGGTTCTATGGGGGGGTGGGGGTGGGGCTGTGTAATGTAAGGGTTTTTTTTTATGGGGCAGGGGCTGTGTAATGTGAATGGTTCCATGGGGGATGGGGGCTGTGTAATGTAAGGAGTTCTATTGGGGGACGGGGCTGTATAATGGAAAAGGTTCTATGGGGGGCGGGAGCTGTGTAACATAAAGGTTTCCATGAGGGGGGTGTGGGCTGTGTAATGTAAAGGGTTCCAATGGGGGGGGGGGGGCTGTGTAATGTAAAGGGTTCCAATGGGGGGGGCTGTGTAATGTAAAGGGGTCCAGGGGTACGGGGGCTGTGTAATGTAAAGGGTTCCAATGGGGGGGCTGTGTAATGTAAAGGGTTCCAATGGGGGGGCTGTGTAATGTAAAGGGGTCCAGGGGTACGGGGGCTGTGTAATGTAAAGGGGGTCTTCCTACATTTTACTCGCAGTTATTACTGCAGTCCTATAGATTTTTTTCTGCATTTTCTGAAAGCGCACCAAAAGTCTTGCATGCTGCATCTTTGGCGCGCTTTCAGAAAACAGGAAAATAATTTTTTGGGGGGGGGGGGGAGCGACACCATGGTTTACTGCACCAGGTGACACCAACCCTAGTGACACCACTGGCAGTAGCACACAGTAAGTGTGCCACTGTCAGTTACATGTATTTCTGTCTGGCGCCTCAAGTCAATTGGCGCCGTTTTTGCAGAGGAGGAGGGGCCTGGTCGCCGGGTCAATGTGCGGTTCGTCGCCTGCACGCCGGGGAGTGCCAGATATAGGATCCGCCCCGGGTGCCAAATGCTCTAGGTACGCCCCTGGGCCCACCCTTTGCAGCTATAACAGCTTCAACTCTTCTTGGAAGGCTGTCCACAAGGTTTAGGAGTGTGTCTATGGGAATGTTTGACCATTCTTCCAGAAGCTTATTTGGGAGGTCAGGCACTGATGTTGGACGAGAGGGTCTGGCTCGCAGTCTGTGCTTTTATTCATCCCAAAGATGTTCTGTCGGGTTGAGGTCAGGACTCTTTGCAGGCCAGTCAAGTTCCTCCACCCCAAACTCGCTCATCCATGTCTTTATTGACCTTGCTTTGTGCACTGGTCCAAATCATTTGGTGACGGGGGGGGAGGGGGGATTATGGTGTGAGGTTGTTTTTCAGGGGTTGGGCTTGGCCCCTTAGTTCCAGTGAAGGGAACCCTTAAGACATCAGTATACGAAGACATTCTGGACAATTTCATGCTTCCAACTTTGTGGGAACAGTTTGGGGATGGCCCCTTCCTGTTCCAACATGACTGCACACCAGTGCACAAAGCAAGGTCCATAAAGACATGGATGAGCGAGTTTGAGGTGGCAGAACTTTAGTGGCCTGCACAGAGTCCTGACCTCAACCCTGATAGAACACCTTTGGGATGAATTAGAGTGGAGATTGCGAGCCAGGCCTTCTCATCCAACATCAGTGCCTGACCTCCCAAATGGGCTCCTGGAAGAATGGACAAACATTCCCATAGACACACTCCTAAACCTTGTGGACAGCCTTCCCAGAACAGTTGAAGCTATTATAGCTGCAAAGAGTGGGCCAACTCAATATTGAACCCTACAGACTAAAGCTGGATACACACTATACAATTATCTTTGGATTTTTTCCTTTAGCTTTACCAAAACCATATAATATGAGGTCAAACCTAAACACTTTAAATTTGTATGCAATCAGGCAGGCCCTTGCACTACATAGTTGGAGGTAAATCTAAAGGAAATCTAACAACAAAAGTCGTATATTGTGTATCCAACTTAAGACTGGGATGCCATTAAAGTTCATGTGTGTGTAAAGGCAGGGGTCCCAATACTTTTGACAATATAGTGTATGTAAAGGAAGTAGGATTTTAAAACAGATTTTTTTATTTTTTTATCTGAGACAAAGGCAATACTACAGGGAAATTTCTCTAAATCCCCATTCCTGTCAACTAAAGCTATGGAAGATTACAGACAGCTTTCTTTAGTTTCAGATTCTGATAACGTAGACCAAAAATCTCCTTGTTGTTGGAACTACGTCACATATCACAGTTTCTGCAGATAATGGTACTTTCATACAGTATATGTAGAAGTGAATCATACTAGGTTTTAGGTTTACTGGTCTGGTTTTTTATTAAATATTATTTTGGTTCAGTGCTTCAAACATTACCTAAAGACTACATTTCACAATTTGTTGTGTTGCATTGAAGCCCAAATCTGGGCTGGTCCAAAAACTGAAATGTGGGCCCACATCCCATTATAGTCAGGATTTATAACTCGTTTTGTCAAGGAGGGACATATTAGATAGTGGCGACCACTCCTTCGAAGCCTTCTTCTTTTTTGGTTGTATCCTCTTTCTGCCCACTGCCGTCCTAATGTACAATGTAGGCAGTGCTGGGACAAGGTCATCTAGAGCTCAGGGTGAACATATCAAACTGCGTCCCCCCCCCCCCCCCCCCCCGAAAGTTTGAGCATTATGTGTCAGCAAAAATCCCCCCACAAAAACACTGAGCACCAATCTGCATGCTTATCCCCTAAGCATAAATTCCCCCTCCTCCCAGTACAAATTTCCTCCCTGCTCTCAGCAAAATCTTTCCCCCCATCCCTCAAATTTCCCCAACTCACATGCCCCCCCTCTCAAAAAAAATGTACTCCCTCCTAGCACAAATCCTTTATCCCTAAAATGTCCTCTCCTAGTACACATATTCTCCCCTCCCCATTTCAATCCCCCCTCCCAGAAAATTCCCCCCAAATCCCCTCTCCTAGCACAATTCCCCCCCCCTTCCCAAAACAAATCCCCCTAAATAACCACTCTTAGCACTCCCCTGCCCAAATCTCCCCTTCTAGAACAATACTTTGCCACCCCCCAAATTCACCCTTCCAACACAAACTTCACAGTGCCAAGGGCAGCCGCCCCTCCTGCCTGTCCCTTTTCCCATCCCTGAATGTAGGACCAGAGGCCACTGCTGGTCTAGCAATGTAAATAATTAGGTTTAGGGCACACCCACATTCTGGCTGGGTTCCCAAGGGTGCTCAGCAAGTACCTAAGGGCTGCATGTGGAATGTGGTCATGTCCCTCTCACCAATATCATCACGTACAATGCAGCGAGTCAATCACTACTGCATTAACCGCTTGCCGACTGCGCACAGTATATTTACTGCGGCAGTCGGCCCCGGCCAGGCAGAGTGACGTAGGTCTACGTCGCTCGCCTGTCACTCCTTCCAGAGCCAATAGCGGGCGGGCGCGCGCCCGCTGAGGCGCGCGCCCGCCTCGGCTCATTCACGGAGGAGTGCGGGAGTGTGACTGGCGGACCCGATGTCCGCCGGTCACACTACGATCGCCGGTACAGCGGGAGAAAGACAGAGCGGCTTATGTAAACAAGCCGCCTGTCAGTTCTCCCTGTGTAAAAATGAAGATCAGACAGTTCTACTATGTAGAACTGTTGATTTTTGTTTTTACACTAGTAGACCTGTCCCTGCACAGTTAGAAACACGCCCCTAGGACACACTTAACCCCTCCCTGTCCAATACTGTTAACCCCTTCCCTGCCAGTGTCATTTTTGCAGTAACAGTGCATATATATAGCACTGATTACTGCAGTAATGTCACTGGTACCCCCAAAAGTGTCAAAAATGTCAGTCAAGGGTCCGATCTGTCCGCCGCAATGTCGCAGTACCGCAAAAAAAAATCGCAGATCGCCGCCATTACTCGTTAAAAAAAAAAACACCAAAAATGACAAAAATCTTTCCCTTTGTTAGTAAACGCGATAACTTTTGCGCAAACCAATCAAAATACGCTTTTTGCGATTTTTTTTACCAAACATAGGTAGCGTAAAACAAATTGGCCGAAAATTTTAAAAAATTTTGATTTTTACATTTTTTTTTGAGGGAATTTCATATAAAAAAAAGTGAAAAATATTGTTGTTTTTGCAAAAATTACGCTCTTTTTTTGTTTATAGCGCGTGATCAAAAAATCGCACAGGTGATCAAATACCACCAAAAGAAAGCTCTGTTTGTGGGAAAAAAAGGACGTGAAATTCGTTTAGGTACAGCGTCACACGACCGCGCGATTGTCCGTTAAAGTCACGCAGTAAAAAATCGCAAAAAAAACCCTGGTCTTTTAGCAGGAAAATCCTCCGGTGGTAAAGTGGTTAAAACACCACAGAACCTAGCTACTTGCAATTATTCTCATAAGCAGTGTCCCTCTTAAAGAAGTTTCTTGTAGCTCTGGTAACACAGGCGAATAGCTGGAGGGATTCAAGGCCCAAGGATGAAACGCCATCACACTGGATTGGCAGTGTTCTAGTAGCATTGAGGAGGGCTAACCAAAGTAGCTGGGTCATTTGTAGAAGCCTGCATACTATTAGGCTCTGGCCTTACCACTCAAATGCTGGTTCTGCCAGTAAGAGACCTCCCACCTGACAGCACATCACTTGCCAAGCTACTTGTGCCACATCAGGTGTGATCTCTCTGAGCTGCTGAGAAAAGGCAGCAGAGAAACCTATGTTCCCTGGGAGTGTACAGGAAATTAGGGAGTTCTGAGAAAAGTAGTTAAAGGGGCCTGCACCTGCATCATTACACTCCATACCACTTCAAATTAATTGCTGTTTCTGGCTAATTTAGACCATCGAAACTTATTCTGTGCAAAGTATACATGAGGTCTTCCAAAGATAGGTTTCTAGAAGCCCTTCAAAGGTTGCGTCTTGGTTCCATCTTCTGGGACAAAAGGTTCTGTCTTTAGGTGCAGTAATGCATGGTGGTTTAGAGAGCCTCACAGTGGGAGCATGGACTTGAGCTGGGTGACCATTGATCTATGTGATATTGTCAGAATTTATGGCTTCTCCTGTGGGTCCTGGAGAAAATGGTGATAAAGCAGGTGACAGCCACCACTGAACCTCTGATGGCAGAGAGGTTTGTGGTTCTCAAATTTGACAGGTTCTTAGAAAACCCCCATATGGACCTCTTTGTGGGTGTCAATGGGTTTGAGGAGTGTACAGTGTAGGTGTCTGTTTTTTAGGTTTCTTCTCTTCGGATATTATAGACTGGCACATCTGGAATAGGCTGTTATAGGACAGCTCTAGGGCGTTCCTCCCTAACTGATTGCAATTTTCCTTGCTGATGTATCTTAGGTCAGACTAGCACTTCTGTCCCCAGGTTGAAGTTCAAAGTCTTACACATCCAACTCTCTTTGCTCCAAACATGAACGCTCTTTAACAAACTGTTGGACATTAGACAGGTGTTGTTTCCACCCGAGTCCAGGAAGTTAGAGTTAGCCCCGGTTCACACTTGTGCGTGTGCGGGGATCGCATGTAATGTCGGAGCGCACTGCTCCGACATTACATGCGATCGGCTCTGCGGTGCAAGTTTAGCCATACAGTTTGTATGGCTAAATTCGCACCGCAGCCGCACCAAACACGCACAGGGACCCTTTTTGGCAGCCGCATCAGGATCAGATCGCACAGCAGTTCACACTTGTGCGATCCGATCCTGTGCGAACTGCAGGATCGCACTGCGATATGCGATCAAACTGGGGGTGTCGTTAAGATTACATTGACACCCCCAGCGTATCGCATATGGCAGTGTGAACTGCCGGGGGTGCGTGTGCGATGCGGGAACAGGCTGCGAATTCGCAGCCTTCCCGCACTCGCATAAGTGTGAACCGGACCTTAGGGACGGGTTGTGTGTTCGAATCAAACGTGAGTTCGACTCGAACATCAGCTGTTTGTCTGTTCGCTGAACACACAAACAAATAGGGCGCTTGGCGGGAAGTTCGCCCATAATGCACTGCCCTCTTGCAGTGCATTGATTGCTGATGATTGGTCAAAGCATGCACCTGACCTGTATGCTTTGGCCAATCACAGCCCAATGTACTGTGAGAGCCATGACTCTGCCCTTGGCCAATGATGGCTCAGGGGCAAGTCCCCACCCCACACTATATAAGGCTGCTGCTTACACGGCAGCCGTGTATAGTGTGTGACAATGGAGATTAGGGAGGTAGTTAGTGGATAGTGTGTTCAGACAGTTTAGTGCATACTCCACTTTTAAAATGTATGGATATGTTGTAGTCCTGGGTCCCCTTTCGGTGCTCCCCAAGTTTTGTGTCTCTGTCACTTATGATTTGGGAGCAGTGCCATGTCAAGCTGACCAATATTTCCCATAGATGCCAACGTTAAAGACCTGGAGCAATTTTACTTCACCCGCTGGCACTGCCCCTTCTGAAGTCACGTAATGTCAGATGGGCGCAGTGTCCCGTGTGACGTAACCTGGTGGCCCCTGCCCCTTGCCTATAAAAGAACTGTCAGACCCGAAGAGCGGGCATATGGTGGGTCAGGAGACAATTTTTCTATTTTTTGGGTCGGCAGGCGTCGTTATTGATGATAAATTTACATCGAGGGACACAATTTTTTTTTTTTAAATAAAGGATTTGTCAAAAACAGTTTCCTGCGGTTTTTACTTTTTTACACTTTTTTGGTGAATGGGTATGGGTACGATGTACCCGATACCCATTCACATAGGGGGGGGCGGGATCTAGGGGGCCCCCCTTCCAGATTCCGATAAGTTCCCAACCCGCAGACCGCGACAGCCACAGCCCAGGGTTGTCGGGAAGAGGCCCTTGTTCCCATCAACATGGGGACAAGGTGCTTTGGGATGGGGGGGGCAAAGCCCCCTAGCCCCAAAGCTTACACCACCCCATGTTGAGGGCATGTGGCCTGATATGGTTCAGGAGGCTCGCCCCCCCCCCCCCTTTCTTGACCTGCCAGGGTGCATGCTCGGATAAGGGTCTGGTATGGATTTTGGGGGGGGGGACCCCAAGCTGTTTTTTTTTTTTTTAAAGGAATTTTTCATTTTTATTGTTTTACTTTAAGCATCATTAAAATCAATGCTCCTTTAAAAAAATGTTTGCATTGATACATGTCCCTCAGGGCAGTACCCGGGTCCCCATACACTTTTTATGGCAATAACTTGCATATAAGCCTTTAAAATGACTTTTTCCCTGTTCGAGATGTTCTGGTGTGAACCAAACAGGGGGGTGTTCAGCCCATCACTAGTGAGAGTGTATTCAAGTTCTTCTGTGGGTACTGTGCCCCATAGGTCTGTGTGCCTCCGAGAGTATGGTCAAACTAAACATGGTAGGGTGAGTGGCCTGTCAAGAAATGTACTGTATGGTTGTATTTCCAGTGCTCTTTAGCTATGTAATGGGAGGGACATGTTTCTTCATTTCACACAAGCTAAGCCTGCAAGCAGTTGTATCAGGTCACAATTGAGCCTCTCACATGCCCCACTGCATTGTGGGTGGTACAAGGGAGTATGCCAGTGGCTCCATTCTTGGAAGAATGATTTTAAAACAGGGACCCTAGTCTAAATGTATCAGTTTATTTGACACCCCAGTGTTCCACTTACACATGGATTCTCTTTTCCTGGGCCCTTGACAGTACGACCTGCTAGGTTAAACATGAGTAACAGGGGAGTATTATTCTGTGGTATGCCTCAGTAGGAGACGGGACCACTCACTCAGCAATGTGTTGGTTTCTTCTAGTAGCTTTGTTCTTTCCCTAAGACCGGACCACCTCTGTAACAGTATTGCTTCTATCAGGGGGGCAATCATTGGATTCTCTCTCTGTGTCCCTGCTGTTTCATACTCTTCCAGGACTAGAATGAGGTTCACCAGAGACATGCTGTTCCTCCATTTAAAGTGGAGTTCCGGCCTCAAAAACCACTTTGGGCCATCCGCTTGCTCTAGGTCACCTGAAAAAGAAATGGATAGTCCTGATTTTTTTTTCTTTACTTAGCTTGTTATTGAAGAAAATATACTTACCTTTCTTCCACTTCCTCCCTCTGTGGCCGCGGCCCGCGCCGTCTCTTCCTGCTTGCATTGACTCCTGGGAGCTGAACGTCATCGCTCCCAGCAATCAATGCGCCTGCACCGACCCCGCTCGTCAGTTTCGGTGCAGGCGCGTCATTCCCTGCTAAACAGCTTCTGGGCATGCCCAGAAGCTGTGCAGGGATGACGCGCCTGCCCCGGAAGTGACGAGAGGGGCCAGTGCAGGGCATTCTGGGACCGAAGAGGACACGGAAGAGGACACCAAAGAGGACGATCCGGCTTCAGCTGCCCACGCCTGAGATGGCAGCGCTAGACAAGACATTTTCAAGGTAAGTATTTCTTCTAAAAGGTAAGTGCAACCTGGGACAGTTCAGAGGCTATCCATTATGAAATGCACTAGCCCTGACTGCCCCGGGGGTATTTTTAGCTATATAACGTTTCCGAGGCCGGAACTCCGCTTTAAGTCAGGGATTTCTACTGCTTAGCTTCTTTGTCCACATCTTTGGTTCTGGGATGGGGAGTTATTCCACTTTATCTCCCCATAGCTTAACTCCCAGCAGCGTTTACGTTTTTGGCTCCTTTCACACGGCTTTCTGATCAAGTCCACCTGTCAGTTTTTTCAGGGGGACCTGATTGGATGCTCCATGCACCCCTTTGGAGCAGCGGATGTCAGCGGTGACATGTCCGCTGACACCCGCTGCTATCCGATCCGATCCTGTCCGTCAAATCCAGACGGATGGAAACCCTATTTTCCATCCGTCTGGGGGATTGGAAAGGCGGTCCGTTTTCATCCGACCTCCCATAGAGGAGAGCGGGGATCTGACAGCTCCGTCTCTGCAAAGTAAGTGGAGACGGAGCTGTCATCCATCTGCTCAATGGGGATTGGCGGATCGATCCCCGCTGAGAAGAACGGAGTCCGCCGGGTGACAAAGCCCGTGTGAAAGGACCCTTCTTGGGTACAGTTCAGGCAGTCTCCTGAAGACATCCTAACTCAACAAGTTCAGCATGGGGATGGTGACCTTGGCTGGAACTTTATATTAATCAACTTAAAGTGTAACTAAAAGCAAAACAATTGTTTTTTACAGTTTTGGATAGAGTGGAGAGGAATTCGAACACGTCAGTTTTTTTTTTCTTGCTGTACAGTACAGTAGTAAAATAATACAAAACAGGCGTAGTTATAAAGAGGGCCTAAATAAACAAAATAACAATTCGGTTCAAGCTTGGACAGGTGGAGGTGGTACGAAGAGCATATAGAGCTCCAACACACTAACAAACAGCAGGAGAGACAGAACACATCTGTTTAACCACTTCAGCTCTGGAAGGTTTTACCCCCTTCATAACCAGGCCAATTTTTGCTATTTAACACTGTGCTACTTTAACTTGTAATTGTGCGCACGTGCAACTCTGTTCCTAAACAAAATGTATATTATTTTTTCCTCACAAATAGAGCTTTCGTTTGGTGGAATTTGGTCACCACTGGATTTTTTATTTTTTGCCATATAAATGAAAAAACACCAAAAATTTGGGGGGAAAAAACAATCTTTTACTTTCTGCTATAAAACATCTCCAATTAAGGAATTAAAAAAAATCTAATTTCTTCAAAATTTCAGTGGTTAAAGTGTTTTATGCTCCATCCCGAGGAAAGGCCAATATAGTGCTACGAAATGCGTTGACAATGTTTTCTAATATTCCACGGGCAATAAATATCAGATTTATGAAGAATCCACTTCTCAGCTTCTTCTTCATTTTCAGGTACCTCTGCTGACATTGCTTTCTAATATTGGGAACTCAATCATTGTCTGCACACCACATGCAGTCCAGTGCGTTTTTCTGCATCAAAAATGCATGGAAAGTAGGTTATATGGTTTCCAATGGCATAGCTCACACCAGTGTGGCCAGGCTGGTGTGAACTACGCCACTGGAAACCATATAACCTACTTTCCATGCATTTTTGATGCAGAAAAAAAAACGTACTGAACAGCATGTGGTGTGAACTGGCCCTCAAACTAGGCATCGACCGATTATCGGCAAAGCCGATATATTGATAACGGCATGTGACTCAAAAATGATGTGAGGAGAGCTCTCAGCGGTATAGAGAAATCCTGGCTAGTAGCTTCGGCTCGTGCCGAAGAAGGAGCCAATTGACGCTTCGAAATGCGTACCACCCCTTTGACATCACTTCTTGGCATTTGTGTTCCACACTGGTCCCGGCAGCATGGCCGTCCTTCCTGGTTCTTTCTCCTGCGGCCCCCCCCTCTGTTGGTCGGTTGGGATCTCCACCATCAAGCTTCACATTGGACCACCACTGGGACCACCTGTCACTGGATTCCTTGCCACATCCTATGATGAGCCTGGTTTATTTTAATGCTAGTAAGTGCATTTTTATCCTTTGGCAATGAAATTATTTTGTTTTCTGCACTTAGAGGCACCTTCTGTTGATTTTCTTTGGAGCATGTTTGGAGTGCTAAAAATAAGCACCTCAAAAACGCCCCTCTCCATTTAAATAACTTGGAAACACCTCAAAAGTGCCTGAAAAGCGCTTCAAAAGCGCCTCAAAATGATTCAAGTGTCTATGAAAAAAACACACCGCTAACGCCTCAAAAGCGCCTAAAAAAGCACTGCAAAAGCGCTCAGAGTTTTATTGGCAGTTTTCAAGCACCTCAGTGTGAAAGGGCTCTTACTCTATCCAAAATGAAAAAAAAAAAAAACGTTTTGCCTATAGCTCTACTTTAAGCTTTGACAATAAACCCTCATTCACATCGGAGCGCCAGCCTATTTCTGGCAACAGCACTGTCCCAATCAGTGTGATGGCGCCAAACCGATTTCCAAAAGTAGTTCCTTCACTACTTTTGGTGACTTCAGGGTGATTTTAACCACTTAAAGCGGAGTTCTGGGCACAGAAAAAAATTTTCAGTGAACATACCCCCGGGACAGGCAGGGCTAGTACATTCCACAATGGCTAGCCTCTGATCTGTCCCGGTTCGCACTTACCTGCAAGAAGAAATACTCACTTATAAAATTTCTTCCACAGCGTTGCCATCTCTGTTGTGGGCAGCTGAAGCCGGCGCGATCCTCTTCCGCGTCTTCTTCCGCGTCCTCTTCTCCCAGAATGCGCCGCACCGGCCCCTCTCGTCACTTCCAGTGCGGCGCCGCATTCCTCCACAGCTTCTGGGCATGCCCAGAAGCTGTTTAGCAGGGAATGCGGCGTCGCCCCGGAAGTGACGAGCGGGGCCGGTGCCGTCGCATTGATTCCTGGGAGCGATGACGTTCAGCTCCCAGGAATCATTGCAAGCCAGGAAGTGACGGCGGAGCCGCGGCGCAGAGGGAGGAAGTGAAGAATAGGTGAGTATATTTGATCTACAATTACAAGGTGAGTACAAAAAAAAAAAAACAACCTAACTATCCAATTCTGTTTCAGGTGAAGGAGAACAAGCGGACAGGCACAAAAAAAAAAAGATCGATTTTGTGCCCGGAACTCCGCTTTAAGCCCCAGAGGATTTGGCTGCTCAATGACCAGGCCCTATTTTGCTATTCGGCACTGCGTGACTTTAACGGACAATTACGCGGTTGTGTGACGCTGTACCCAAATTAAATTGACGTCCTTTTTTTCCCACAAACATAGCTTTCTTTTGGTGGTATTTGATCACCTGTGCAATTTTTATTTTTTGCGCTATAAACAAAAAGAGAGCGACAATTTTGAAAAAATAATATTTTTCACATTTTTTATATGAAATTCTCAAAAAAAAATGTAAAAATCAAAATTTTTTAACATTTTAGGCCAATTTGTTTTCTGCTACATATTTTTGGTAAAAAATCGCAATAAGCGTATTTTGATTTATTGCGTTTACTAACTACTGGAAAGATTTATGTCATTTTTATTGTTTTTTTTTTTAAACCAGCAATGGCGGCGATCTGCGATTTTTTTTTTTGCGGGACTGCGACATTGCGGCGGACAGATCGGACCCCTGACTGACATTTTTGACACTTTTAGGGGTACCAGTGACATTACTACAGTAATCAGTGCTATAAATATGCACTGTTACTGTAAAAATGACACTGGCAGGGAAGGGGTTAACTGTACTGGTGATCAAGGGGTTAAGTGTGTCCCTAGGGGCGTGATTCTAACTGAAAGGGGGCGTGGCTTGTTAGATCATCACAGAGACATACGATCCGATTCCTACATGGCAGGATCGCATAGCCTCTGTGATGATCTAAGGGAGAATGACAGACGGCTGTGTTTACATTAGCCGTCTGTCTTTCTCCCTCTCCTGAGGGAGATTGCGAGTGGCCGGCGGACATCGGAGCCGCCGGTCACACGCGCGGGCTACGCAGGGAACAAGCGGGGGCGGGAGCGCGCCACCGGCGGCGCGCGCTCGCCCCCTACAGGCTTGTAGTTGCCTGTAGGGGGCTGAGTATATAGTCGCGCGGCGGTCAGCAAGTGGTTAATAGTCATCTGTGCATGAACCCGCACAGATGTCTATTAAATCGCCTCCTGAACTCGCACTGAAATGCCGGTTTGAAATAGTCAGCGTTCAGCTGAACTCGCACAACTTCAAAGTGTAAACGAGGGCTAAAACCTGGAAGCTGATTGGTTACTATGCACAGCTGCACCAGTTTTAATAAATCTCCCCCAATTTGTGTTTTGTTCTCTTTTATTTAGACGCTATTAGCATAACTCAGAGTAAACAAATAGATCATCAAACATTCCAAGAATGCAGGCAAGGAATAAAGTTTGTATAAGTCTGGTTTCTTGGCAGCGGCCTGTTCCAGCACTTATTATGTCTTGCACGGAAATGATCAGACACAGCAGTATCGCTCTTCCCACTTCCCTGAAATGCCTTCTATTTCCTGCTAGTCGCTGCATCTCCTTCTAGGATGACACACACCCAGCATGCATGGTGGTAAAACACGACACTTCTCATCAGCCGTCAGCATAATAAACGGTATTGGTCACTATCGACTGATTTCCATTTGAACCCATAACCCATTTTGTGGATGCGATGTTCAAAACAAAGCATTAATCTTGCATGGGGAAGAGCGAGAGATGAGCTCTCAGCAGTCACACCATCCTCTGGCTCTGTGACATCACAATCCGGAGAGCTCTGATTGGCTGGCCGGGCTGACGGCTCATCTCGGGGGACTTATCTTTTTACACTCAGGTGCTCCAGATTCAGTTTACAAACAATCACATGCTCTGAGCCCAGCGATGACTTACAAATTTACTATAAAATGCATTGCTGATGTCACCTCTGCTTAGTCACATGAGCACCGTATAAAAATCTCCAGTTACTGTACAGCCAGATGTTCAGCTAAAAGCCCGCATTAAATTATCTTTAATTAGTGATAATGCCTTCGCTCGGCTTAATGTCAAATCAATGCTGAAGGAGATTTAACCTTCTGATTGCCAGAGGAGCAGAAAAAAAAAAACATTTAAAAGAAAGTTTTATGTATGCAATAATAGGTGTAAAGGAGATCTGGGTGAGAGAAATAGCGGGGATACCAGGCTGACTTTCGAAGGAGACAAGTAGCTTGGCTGTTTCTGGTTCCTATTTCTATTCATAGGATTCATTTACCTAATGAGTAGAAAGTATTCACTCTGCAAAGCAAGTAAGGTCATTGCAATCATCCAATCATATGCTAGCAAAATGCTGTTTTTTTTCTATTTTTCAAATATTTCTTTGCACAGGTAGCACCCTCCTAGATAGGTGCTAGAGAGTCAGTATAGGTTTGGCTCTGTCTGTCTATCAGAAGAGCAGCAGGTAAATTCTGTATTTCTTGACTAGGGTATTAAAGATGATTTGTCTATACACTGCTCTGATCATCACTCCCCTTACCCAGAGGCGTACCTAGAGCATTTGGCACCCGGGGCGGATCCTATATCTGGCACCCCCCCCAGGCGTGCAGGCGACGAACCGCTCATTGACGTGTCAAGTGTAGCGCCTCCACGCACTGCAGCAAAATGTAGGAAGGCCCCCTTTACATTACACAGCCCCCGGACCCCTTTACATTACACAGCCCCCCTGGACCCCTTCACATTACACAGCCCCCGTACCCCTTTACATTACACAGCCCCCGTACCCCTGGACCCCTTCACATTACATAGCCCCCAGACCCCTTTACATTACACAGCCCCCGTACCCCTCGACCCCTTCACATTACACAGCCCCCGTACCCCTGGACCCCTTCACATTACACAGCCCCCGTACCTCTGGACCCCCCCAATAGAACCCCTTTACAATACAACCCCCCCAATAGAACCCCTTTACAATACAAAGCCCCCGCCAATAGAACCCCTTTACAATACAAAGCCCCCCATAGAACCCCTTTACAATACAAAGCCCCCCCATAGAACCCTCTTACAATACATCCCCCCCTCCCCAATAGATCCCCCTTACAATACATCCCCCCCTCCTCAATAGAACCCCCTTACAATGCAAGTGCCCCCCCCAATAGAACCCCTTCAAAATACAACCCCCCCATAGAACCCCCTTACAATGCAAGCGCCCCCCCCAATAGAACCCCTTCACAATACATCCCCCCCAATAGAACCCCCTTACAATGCAAGCACCCACCCCCCCCCCCAATAGAACCCCTTCACAATACATCCCCCCCAATAGAACCCCCTCACAATGCAAGCGCCCCCCCAATAGAACCCCCTCACAATGCAAGCGCCCCCCCAATAGAACCCCTTCACAATACATCCCCCCCAATAGAACCCCCTTACAATGCAAGCGCCCCCCCCCCAATAGAACCCCTTCACAATACATCCCCCCCAATAGAACCCCCTCACAATGCAAGCGCCCCCCCCAACAGAACCCCCTTACAATGCAAGCGCCCCCCAAAAGAACCCCTTCACAAAACATCCCCCCCAATAGAACCCCCTTACAATGCAAATGCCCCCCCTAATAGAACCCCATCACAATACATCCCCCCCAATAGAACCCCCTTACAATGCAAGCACCCCCCCTCCCCTTAGAGCAGAGGAGGAACTGTTGAAAGCAGAGAATGGGAGAGAGACTCACCGTCACTCACGAGCCCTGAATACACATCGGTCAGCGGGACAGCGGGAACTGCCGAAGTTAACTGTGCTAGTTAATGAGCAGGTGATTGGTTGATAGGTTGATAGACGGTCCTAGCAACCAATCGCCTTCTCATTAACTAGCACAGTTAACTCCGGCAGCGCCCGCTGTGTATTCAGGGCTCCGTGAGTGATGGTAATCTCTCTCTCATTCTCTGAACAGTTCCTCCTCCTCCGCGCTCCTGTGTCGGCGAGCGGCGGAGGTAGTCCGGCGGCCGGGCCCAGGTGTCACCCTGGTTCTCCCTGACACCCCCCTAATCTGTGGCACCCGGGGCGGTGTGCCCCCCGCCCCCCCTGTTGGTACGCCATTGCCCTTACCACTTATAAATAATCACATGACCACAAGCTGGTCAGTTAAATGGCCAAAGCAGCCTTTTATTAAAAAACTGTATACAGAACAGATAAATAACACGTTAAAACCAGTTTAACTGGGGCCTCAAGGTCCTAGTAGGCATCAAAGAAGAAAGTACCTGCGTCCAACTTAATTAGGCTTCAGCCGCCACAGCACTGACTCAGAGACAACCAGTTGCAGATACCAACATACTAATTACTGGGAGCCGTACCTCCGACGGGTCCCTACCTTTGGGCCCCTTTCACACAGGCGGACCGTTCAGATCCGCCTGTCCGTTTTTTTGGCGGATCTGAACGGATGCCCCCATGCATCTCTATGGGGTGTCGGATGTCAGCGGAGACATGTCTGCTGACATTCGATCCAATCTGTCAAATCTGGACAGATGGAAACCCTATTTTCCATCCATCCAGCGGATCGGATGGGATCGGATGAGAACAGCAGGGACCTGACAGCACTGTTTCCGCACATAGAGCGGAGACACAGCTGTCATCCTCTTGCTCATCGGGGGATCGGCGGATCGATCCCCCGCTGAGAAAAACAGAGTCCGCCGACAGACTCCCCTGTGTGAAAGGGGCCTAAACTAGGGCCTCAAGGTCCCATCAAAGAAGAAAGTACCTGCGTCCAACCTAAGTAGGCCTCCAGCTGCCACAGCACCGACTCAGAAACAAGTTTTCCCCAACGCAGCTTCCCTCCGACTCACGACTGAAGACCTTCTAAGACCCCTAGTTTGACCACTCCATGCGGCTCCACCAATTCCAGGCCTAGCCACCAATCAAGTGAGTCCCACAATCCATTAATTCTTATCAGACTGAGCTGACACCCCCTGCTAGCCCAAATCCCTTTAAACCCTGTCATGCTGGCCCTCCGTCCATGTCTTTTCTCTCCTTTACTCCAGGCATCTCTTTCTGCTTAACAGGGAGCAGGATCTGTGAGTTAGATGTGCTCAGTGTGTGATTCATGTGGTCTAGGGGAGTGTCCCCACTGGTCCAATAGGAAGACACGTTGGACAGTGGAGGAAATCTGGCCAATGATACAGCCCCAGTGATTGGCACAGACTGCTGTCTCGGTGCATTGTGGGGTGTAGTATAGCCAGGAGCACATGTGCTCCGGGTCTTTGGCTGGTGAGCAGTGTCCTGGAAGGAGGGTGGCGACTGCCTCCTCTTCTGCTGCGGTTGGTGTATGGTCACAGGCAGTCGGCCTGGTGAGCCAGAAGGAAGGAGCTGAACCCGGAGGTCCAGAAGAGCTGACTAGGAGGAGTTGAGACACTGGAGAAACTGGAAAAACAGTATCGGTAGTACAGGGGATCGTGTCTAAGGGCCTGACCAGTAAGGGGGCCACTCCGGAGTACTGTAGTCAGAGGACGGGTGTCAGCTGGTGGATAGAAAGGGGGTGCTAGGCGAGTACCCTGAAGATAAGCGCTCAAGATCATTATCTCAGATTCATCTAGTGGCAAAGTGAAACTGCGGCCTAGACGCATCCATAGATAGGAGTCCTCAGCATTGTGAATAGTTTAAGTTCTGGAGTATCCCACTCATCCCTTCTCCCATCCCTATTTATAATAAAACAACAAAAACCCCTAGACTGTTCATTGACTGAGCCAGAGAGTAAAGTATTAAGATTCTGCATACAGTTGCTAAGGGTAACCCAGGGGACCCGAAAAGGTGAACAATCCAGTAGTCCTCAAGGGGGCAGTGCTACACACACAATTGGGCATTTAACCACTTGACCTCCGGAAGATTTACCCCCCTTCATGACCAGGTAATTTTTTTGTGATATGGCACTGCGTTATTTTAACTGACAATTGCACGGCAATTTCCCCCACAAAGAGAACTTTCTTTTGGTGGTATTTGATCACCTCTGAGGTTTTTATTTTTTGTGCTATAAACTAAAAAAGAAAAAAAAAAACAATATTTTTTTACTTTTTGCTATTAAACACATCCAGTAAAAAAAGGTAAAAGTTCTAATTTCTTCATCAATTTAGGTCAACATGTATTCTGCTACATGTTTTTGATAAAAAAAAAAATCCCAATAGGCTAATTCATTGGTTTGCGCAAAAGTTATGGCGTTTACAAACTGTGGAATATTTTTATTTATTTATTTTTATTTTTTTACTAAGAATGGCGGTGATTAGCGAGTTATAGTGAGACTGCGATATTGCAGCGGACATTTAGGACACTAATTGACACTTTTGACACTTTTTGGGGGACGAGTGAAACCAATACAGTGATCGGTACTAAGAATGATGCACTGTCACTGTACTAATGACACTGGCAGGGAAGGGGTTAACATCAGGGGAGATCAAAGGGTTAAATGTGTGCCTAGCTGGTGTTTTAATAAATTGTGAGAGGTAATAAGGAAAGGTATTGATCCATGTCCCTGCTTTGCAGGAGCACACGATCCATGCCTTTCCCACTGACAGAACGGCAATCTGCCTTGTTTACATACTCAGACTGCCATTCTGCCTATGTAACCAACGATCAGCAGGTTCCGGTGGAAATTGAGTCCGCAGTACCCGCTGATCGCTCCTGCTGTGAATAAACACAGCAAGAGCAGGCCGCCTCCAACCTAGAAGTGCTAGATCATGTACTAGATAGACTCAAGTTGACAACACTCGGTAAAATGACACATCCCTATTATTCAATACATAAAGACATAGACATTTCCCTATTTTTTGGGACTTTTTAGGTGCTTAAATCACAGAAATGTACATGAGAAGTGACATACGAAAAAGCAGAATTTATTAATACATCAACACATAAAAAAAATAGAGACATGGCAAACTAGGCTACTATTGCACCAACTGTAAGGTATGTGAAAATATGATGAATTTTCCTCCACCTGACGTGTTTCGGAGAATTCACATCTCCTTCATCAGGGGATTGAGGAGTATCATATCTATAATATAATATAGGTACTTACAGTATCTCACAAAAGTGAGTACACCCCTTACATTTTTGTAAATATTTTATTATATCTTTTCATGTGACAACACTTAAGAAATTACACTTTACTAAAATGTAAAGTAGTGAGTGTACAGCTTGTATAACAGTGTAAATTTGCTGTTCCCTCAAAATAACTCAACACACAGCTATTAATGTCTAAACCGCTGGCAAGTGGTTTAAAGTGAGTACACCCCTAAGTGAAAATGTCCAAATTGGGCCCAATTAGCCATTTTCCCTCCCCGCTGTAATGGGACTCGTTAGTGTTACAAGGTGTGAATGGGGAGCAGGTGTGTTAAATTTGGTGTTATTGCTCTCACTCTCTCATACTGGCCACTGGAAGCTCAACATGGCAAGTCATGGCAAAGAACTCTCTGAGGATCTGAAAAAAATAATTGTTGCTCTGCATAAAGATGGCCTAGGTTATAAGAAGATTGTCAAGACACTGAAACTGAGCTGCAGCACAGTGGCCAAGACCTAACAGCGGTTTAACAGGCAGGTTTCACTCAGAACAGGCCTCACCATGGTCCACCAAAGAAGTTGAGTGCACTGCTCAGCGTCATATCCAGAGGTTGTCTTTGGGAAATAGAGGTATGAGTGCTGCCAGCATTGCTTCAGAGGTTGAAGGGGTGGGGGGTCAGCCTGTCAGTGCTCAGACCATACGCTGCACACTGCATTAAGTTTATCTGCATGGCTGTCATCCCAGAAGGAAGCCTCTTCTCAAGATGTTGCACAAGAAAGCCCGCAAACATTTTGCTAAAGACAAGCAGACTAAGGACATGGATTACTGGAACCATGTTCTGTGGTCTAATGAGACCAAGATAAACTTATTTGGTTCAGATGGTGTCAAGCGTATGTGGTGGCAACCAGGTGAGGAGTACAAAGACCTCCTTCTTTAACTGACAACTGCGCGGTCGTACCTGAAAAAAAAATTGATGTCCTTTTTTTCCCACAAATAGAGCTTTATTTTGGTGGTATTTGATCATCTCTTCGGTTTTTATTTTTTGCTCTATAAACAAATAAAGACTGACAAGCTCTATTTGTGGGGAAAAAAGGACATCAATTTTTTATGGGTACAGCGTTGGATGACCGCGTATTTGTCAGTTAACCACTTCAGCCCCGGAAGGTTTTGCCCCCTAATGATCAGACCATTTTTTGCGATTCGGCACTGCATTACTTTAACTGGCAATTGGGCGGTCGTGCGACGCTGTACCCAAGTACAATTAATGTCCTTTTTTTTTCCCCCCCACAAATAGAGCTTTCTTTTGGTGGTATTTGATCACCTATGCGATTTTTATTTATTGCGCTATAAACAAAAAAAGAGAGACAATTCTGAAAAAAAAATAAATAAATAATTTTAATTTACTTTCTGCTATATAAAAAAAAAGGGGGGGGGGGTACACCTGCACCTATGGATCACCTCTGAAAGTGATACCGTCCCAGCCCCGAGCACCCAGCCGGCACGTCCGCCGGCTGGATGGAGTCCCGATGAATGCCGGAAACGGCATCGATCGGGGCTCCAATGACGTAACCCGGAGGCGGCGTCCATGACGTCACTTCCGGGTTACTGTGCTGCAAAAGGCGGCAAATTTAAAAAACGGCTGTATGCAAAAATGCTGTTTTCGGCGTTTTGCATACAGGGAAGTGTAGTGGAGGGGTCTAGGGTCTTTTAGACCCTCGATCCCTCCATAAAGTGTACCTGTCACACATATTGCTGTCACAAGGGATGTTTACATTGCTTGTGACAGCAATAAAAGTGATCAGATTTTTTTTTTTTTTAAAAACCTGTAATAAAGTTTAAAAAAAATAAAAAATAAATAGGAAAAAAAAAAAAAAATTTCGCCGCCCCCGTCACCGTTAGCTCGCGCACAAAAAAAAAACGTATACGCAAGTCGAGCCGCAAATGAAATTGCTGTTCAAACCCCACATGTGAGGTATCGCCGCGATCGCCAGAGCGTGGGCAATAATTTAAAAAAAAGAGCTACACTCTATCTCTAAACTGGTAACCGTTAAATAAATTTAAAGCGTCGCAGGTTGAGATCTCTATTGACCGTAGTTTGTCGCCATCCCACGGGGGGGCGCAATTTTAAACCGTAACATGTTGGGTATCTATTTACTCGGCGTGACATCATCTTTCACAATATACAAAAAAAATGGGCTAACTTTACTGTTTAGTATTTTTTAAATGCAGTGAAATGTGATTTTTCAATTTTTTTCCAAAAAAATGGCGTTTTAAAGACCGCTGCGCAAATACCGCTTGACAAAAAGTTTTGCAATGACCGACATTTTATTCTCCAGAGTCTTTGCTAAAAAAATATATATAATGTTTGGGGGTTCTAAGTAGTTTTCTAGGAAAAAATGCTGGTTTTAACTTGTAAACAAAAAGTGTCCGAAATAGGGCTGGGGCTTAAGTGGTTAAATGTGCAGCCGCTAAAACCTCCTCCTGCCACAGAGAAAAATATAATTTAAAAAGAAGAGGTGTGATACACCCCACGGATTTGCGCTTGCAAATTGTGCAAATATGTGTAAGTAATTTGTGAATTATACCTCAAAAATACAAGAATTATACAATAAGATGTGAACCAATATATATATATATATGCAATAATGAGGGCCCACACACACATTAGGCACTAATCCAATAGGTGATGAAACAATCAGCTCTAAGTGAAAACAAAAAAGAACACAAAAAAAAAACGGAAATAGTGTCCTTATTAAAAGCAGCAAGTTATTAAATGTCCACAGAAGTCAGTCCTATGTGCGCCTGTGCCGAGTATAAATATACGCCATGCAGGGATGTAGATCCAAAAGAAGCACAGGGACAAGTCCCAAAAGAGTAGTGCTTGGAGTGGAGATCAGGGGACCACCGTTGTGCTGGGGGTGTGTGTGTCAGGAAAACTCACCAGAGTTGATAGATCCCCTCCTGCCCTACGGCAGGGGGATCATTCAGGCTCAAGGGAAGCTTTTCCTCCTCCCAATGGGGGTATATGATACTCTCGGCCCTCCCGCAGTTCCTGGTTATAGGTCCTCCTGTGTATCCCTGTATATGGACTCCGTATGGTATCGGATGTCAGAAAATATAAGAAAGCCTCATAGTGAAGTCCATTAAAAAAATATTTATTTAAAATATAGGGGTCAGTCATAAAACATGTTGCATGCCATAAGAGACAGACCAAATAATAAAAAGCAATAATGGACACGAGTGGTGCACCCTGAACGGTATGCACTCAGGTAGGGGAGGCTAGGAAACGCCGGCTTTCGCGTGCGTTCCAAAACAGTCCTTCCAACTACCGGTCACGTGTCCTACGTGCGTTCCAAAATGACGCGTTTTGTCATCAACGTATGATGTCCTCAGATCTTGGAATGCATGTACGGAGGAGACATTGTAATTTATTACAAGCGATACTATTGGCTGCTACACGTATGCAGGTAATTGCTCAAGCAGCGCTATCGGATATAAAGGGAGCGGATATTAATATAAATGCGAATACAAAGGAAGTTTACATAGTATATGTATCTATAAAAATAGTTAATTACAATGGGACAAAAAAGATAAAACCGCAATGTTAGCCATTTTCATTCAGTCCTTTCACCCAGCAAAACTCATGGTATAAATTCCAAGTGAGAATATCATAAAATAAGATCATTAAATATAATACCCCCTATGTCACATATACAATAATGTATCTAAGGGGGGCGGGGGAGGGGAAGTTATGAATGTTGGAATAATATAAGTAAAATTAAAATTAACTATATTATAAGATTATATAGAAAAATATGAAAAAAAAAATATATATATAGGTATTTAAAGAAGACCGGGCCCCCTGTGAAAGGATGACCACCTTAAAATAAAAAAATATTAATTGTGCCTTTTATAAATAAATCAGTGCATCAGTGTGGTGACCCCTGTCATAGGGCTATCCAATACCACACCCTGGTGCCAGTAACTATATATTAAAAAAATGAATATATAGGACCAAAAATTAATTTGTGCAAACTGTGTAATCTATATATAGTGTAAAAAATGGAAATAAAGGTTAAGAATTAAAGTGGCTCCAAATTGCAAAAGAACAGTGGAAGAGAACCTATTTTAAATTTATATGTAATATGTGAGAACATACATAGGGATCCTGTAAAGGCCTCTACATATATAAAATAAGACTGAAGTTAAGTAGTGACAATTACACTTGCAAAATGGGGACAAAAAGAAATTAAATAAAGGCACCAGTGATGGGTAAAATAATATTCAAAAAAATATACAAGGAATATAACAAAATAATATTAATGATATAATAAATTAAGGATTGGGCCCCGCCACTCAATGAGGAAGCGCCACAGGGGGGTCTCCCAAAAAAAAGGAAAAAAGAAAAAAGGAAAAAAGTATAGAATAACCAACTTTCATGTACAGAGGGCATTAGGATAGGGCTGATTTCAAGGATACATCAGAGGCCTCATCATTAGAAATTTGATATGAAACAATTAATGTCCATATCAATGTTGAGGCCCTGTGGATGCATGCTTTCCAGTTCATAAATCCATTTGGATTCGTTCTGAGACACAACTATGCATTATTACTGTAATAATGGCACTGGCAGGGAAGGGGTTAACTGAGGGGCGATCAAAGGGTTAAATGTATGCCTAGGGGGTGTTCTCTAACTTTATGGGGGAGGGATTTGTGGAATCAACACAGAGACCTGTAATTCTAAATAGGAGGATCACAGGCGCTCTGTGATCATTCCAGAGAGAACAGCGGTCAGCTGTGTTTACAACAGCAGACCGTCGTTCTCTCTCAACGGGGAGCAATCGAGGGTGCCCGGCGGCAATCGTGGCTGCTGGCCCCATGAATCGGCTTCCCTGCTGCCTAATGGGGGCAGACGTGCTCCTCCAGCGGTGCACGCGTCCCAGCAGAGCAGCCGAGCCAGCCTGCTGCAGTATATCTGCGGCGGGCGGTCGGCAAGTGGTTAAAATAATGCAGTGCTGTATCCCAAAAAAACGCCTGGTTATGGATGGGGTAATTCTTCCGGGGCTGAAGTTGTCCGACTTGCTCGTTGGGCGGAGTGGTGCGTTCCAGACACGGGGGACCCCATTGGCCCTTTCCTCGCCCGTGCCTGAGCGGCCCCTACGGTGCATGCGCGGGCGTCTTTTTAACCGGCATCGGCGGTCCTCATTGTTCTCGCCGAGCCGGGGGAAATAGATCTACTATTCCACGCAGCAGGTATGTTCTGGGTATCTTCCCATTTTGCACTCTTTCTTTATGCATTTTCCTCAGTGTTGACTCTCTGATGGCGCTTTATCACTACGATCTACTGCACTCTTGATGGCCCTGCACGGCCTCATTTTTCTTTGGTGTTTGTTCTGGCATGTCCTTATGACTTTTCTATTGGGTTTCAAGTTATAATTTTCTTATTCAAAACGTATATACTATAGATGATTCTATCTCATTCACTTGTGCACTTTTCTTGAATTGTATGCACTCTTTCTGAACGTATATAGTCCCCTAGGACTCTGTTGTTTCCTTCTTACCCCTGGAGCACTTGATACCCCTTTTTCTATGACACTTTATATACAGTATTATGCTCTAGCATTAGAATGGAGCATTTTCATTCTAGGTTTTACAATATATTTTCACCACACTTTCTGGGTGGTCCCATATTTCTTGGTTTCTTCTCTCTTTGCTCATTAATTTATGCTGGAAGGGCAATCTGCTAATTCTACTTATATATATACTCTTTTGAAGGGATCACTGAGATATATACACTCTCATACCCTTTATGAAGATATATCTCTTCATCTTGAGCACCACATAAGTACCCTGATAAGGAACTATACGCAGATTGCAGGTATAGACATATGGACTTATACTGGAGTCCAGTTCTAGTTGATAATTACCTGTATGCCAAAAAGTTTTAGTTTATATAATTTCTTCTATTTCTTTATTTTCCTTAGACACTATTTTGGGCTATCCGGGATCCTTGCGGGAAAAACTGTGAGCAATCAGTGATTCTCTATTCTTTGATAGTATACACTGCTGCGATCACACGGTTAGACTTTGTTGACCCTGCCCTCTCTTCTTCCCCCTGCCTTGAGCGCTCTCTTCTTATTGCTGCATGTCTCCCAATTGCAGCAATGTTGTATATGCGGCAATATATACATCCCGAATGATATGAGCGGTGTGTATCAATCACTGTTTATATACATTATACACAATATACCATCTATTTATCACTCTACACATACAAGTGATGCAATGTATGCGATTATATTGTGCTGATGCATTGATATACATGATATAGTTATCATTTATGAACTTACATGTTTTTTCATTTGCATTCAGAGATGAATCCCAATTGACCTTTGAGAAAGGCCACGCCCGAAACGCATCAGATCCTTTTGTGAATTCCACTCTGTCCACTCTCAGTGATGTATTTCAGCCGCATTGATTGTAACTTGTTTTTATACTGATGTGTTTTGATACATTGTTGTTATGATATTGTTTACGAGTCTAAATAAACTATTATATCATTTTTACTTCTGAGTACACTTTTGATAGGTACAGTGCCTTGCGAAAGTATTCGGCCCCTTTGAACTTTGCGACCTTTTGCCACATTTCAGGCTTCAAACATAAAGATATAAAACTGTATTTTTTTGTGAAGAATCAACAACAAGTGGGACACAATCATGACGTGGAATGAAATTTATTGGATATTTCAAACTTTTTTAACAAATAAAAAACTGAAAAATTGGGCGTTCAAAATTATTCAGCCCCCTTAAGTTAATACTTTGTAGCGCCACCTTTTGCTGCGATTACAGCTGTAAGTCGCTTGGGGTATGTCTCTATCAGTTTTGCACATCGAGAGACTGAAATTTTTGCCCATTCCTCCTTGCAAAACAGCTCGAGCTCAGTGAGGTTGGATGGAGAGCGTTTGTGAACAGCAGTTTTAAGGTCTTTCCACAGATTCTCGATTGGATTCAAGTCTGGACTTTGACTTGGCCATTCTAACACCTGGATATGTTTATTTGTGAACCATTCCATTGTAGATTTTGCTTTATGTTTTGGATCATTGTCTTGTTGGAAGACAAATCTCCGTCCCAGTCTCAGGGTCTTTTGCAGACTCCATTAGGTTTTCTTCCAGAATGGTCCTGTATTTGCCTCCATCCATCTTCCCATCAATTTTAACCACCTTCCCTGTCCCTGCTGAAGAAAAGCAGGCCCAAACCATGATGCTGCCACCATCATGTTTGACAGTGGGGATGGTGTGTTCAGGGTGATGAGCAGTGTTGCTTTTACGCCAAACGTAACGTTTTGCATTGTTGCCAAAAAGTTCGATTTTGGTTTCATCTGAGCAGAGCACCTTCTTCCACATGTTTGGTGTGTCTCCCAGGTGGCTTGTGGCAAACTTTAAACTACACTTTTTATGGATATCTTTAAGAAATGGCTTTCTTCTTGCCACTCTTCCATAAAGGCAAGATTTGTGCAGTATACGACTGATTGTTGTCCTATGGACAGAGTCTCCCACCTCAGCTGTAGATCTCTGCAGTTCATCCAGAGTGATCATGGGCCTCTTGGCTGCATCTCTGATCAGTCTTCTCCTTGTATGAGCTGAAATTTTAGAGGGACGGCCAGGTCTTCGTAGATTTGCAGTGGTCTGATACTCCTTCCATTTCAATATTATCGCTTGCACAGTGCTCCTTGGGATGTTTAAAGCTTGGGAAATCTTTTTGTATCCAAATCCGGCTTTAAACTTCTCCACAACAGTATCTCGGACCTGCCTGGTGTGTTCCTTGTTCTTCATGATGCTCTCTGCACTTTAAACGGACCTCTGAGACTATTACAGTGCAGGTGCATTTATACGGTGACTTGATTACACACAGGTGGATTCTATTTATCATCATTAGTCATTTAGGTCAACATTGGATCATTCACAGATCCTCACTGAACTTCTGGAGAGAGTTTGCTGCACTGAAAGTAAAGGGGCTGAATAATTTTGCACGCCCAATTTTTCAGTTTTTTATTTGTTAAGAAAGTTTGAAATATCCAATAAATTTCATTCCACTTCATGATTGTGTCCCACTTGTTGATTCTTCACAAAAAATTACAGTTTTATATCTTTATGTTTGAAGCCTGAAATGTGACAAAAGGTCGCAAAGTTCAAGGGGGCCGAATACTTTCGCAAGGCACTGTATTTGCCTATAAAGTCCCGTTCCTAGGGGAACCCCACTTTTTCTATTGGAGTGGTTAAATGAAGCACGTCCACTGTATACCCCTATGGGATATAATATGCTGTTATTTCTTAGATGAATATAGCTTCATTCCCAACCTTTGTCATATTATACTGTAATTACACAACCATGAACAATGCTGAAATGCTGACTGATTTGAGTAGGACAATGAGAAAAGTTCTTGGGAGTCATGTGAATTGTGGCTTTTCAACTAAATCTGACACATCTGTTGACCATACTTGTGACCAGACTTGCCAAAATACTCAGACTAATACAGTTTATAAAAAATGATGTTTATAGTTTCATTCTAACGGAATGGATTCCAGAAATTACAGTTCTACTATTCTGAAATAGGGTTCAGTTCATGACTATTGCAATAATCCAAAAAAGAGAAGATGGGAACAGGGCAGATCTTTATTATGACACAGGGAGTGTTTTTTTTTTTTTTTGGCAATGGAAGTTGTATAATTTTATTGTGGGACTGCTTGCAACCGGAGCAAAGGCTTCCAGCACAGGAGGAAGTGAATATGCAGCAAAAAAGGGTTCAGAGGAGACCTGGCATTAAAATGAAAGGTCCTACTTTTAGACCTCCACTCTCCCATGTAATAAAATAATGTTACATGTAAAAAAATTCAAAAATATGCTTGCCTTACTCCCTGGCTTTTACCTGCAGCACTTAAGCATGGTCCTGTATCATAGACCTTTTAATGAGATATCGAAAAATTAGGGATCCCCAATCTCACAAGAAAATGCTCCTGCACTTATAGTGCTGGCTTTTCTTAAGGGAGGATTTGAATGAAAAGGTTAAAGCAGACCTAAAAACAAAATGCAATGTAAAAAGTCTAGGACGCCGCTCACCCAGCACGATCCATGTGAATGTATGTGATGGCCATAGTCAACACTGCTCCACTGGCCACATCCACTGATGCGTTTGGTCCAAACCACCGAGGCTTAGTCGTAGCCCTCAGTGGGTAGGGTGAAATGCATCAGGGGGCGTGGAGTTGTGTCTGCTGAGGCCATGACATACATTGATATTGGTAAATCAAATTGTGCTTGTGCTCCCTGCTACTGTGGACAGAAAAACACTACACTATGCTACATCCCAAAGGTTAGCAAAGATAATCAAGAAAAATGGGAAGAAATTAACTTTATAGGCATAATTAAAAGATTCGTGTACAAACTTTATTGTAACAAAAAATATTGGCATAGTCAAGTTTAAAAAATACATACATCAAGTGAGCTTAAAATTGTCATTACCGCTAACAAATGGGTGGTCTATAATCCTCTAGGACTAAACCAACAAGGCTCTTTAGAACCAGAGACATCCCTAAGATTGGTAAAACGCCCCAATATAGTAACACAACAGATAACTCAAACAGGTGAAATCCAGGCAAGAATAATTAGAGGTCAACAAAAACCAACTCAGGGTATGTCAGTTCTGCTCAAAATTAGTTTGATCTGTGCTTGACTAGTTTCGCGCAATGACGCGCTTCTTCTGGAGCTAATTACAGTCGTATATATATTGTCAATGGAGCAGAATGATCAAGCAGATACAGGCCATCCGAAATAATACTGATTGGGTAAGGCAGATATGGGGACACAGTCTACAGGACAAGATATATGTAGACATTCTATACATCTATCTGGTCTCTACGTCCCTACATATGGCTATCCTGAGAATAATTGAACTGAGGACCTGTCTGGGTGGATACTATTCATTAGCTTGCATGTGCTTCCACTGTGGAGACTCTCATAAATTTACAAGAGTTAGGACTGCAGGTAATACAGGGTGCCGTGGAGTGGCCCTGCAGCTTACACATGCGTTTGCAAATGTGTGCTAAATAAACCCCTGTTTTGACGCAAACTGTTAGACAGGTCGATATGGTTGGTAAGCAAACTGGTTAGCAAATTGAAGTGGGAATTTTAATCTTTGTTTGTCCCATGTGCGTTGCCCTTCCATGTGTTCTTTGCTATGAGGGCCAGTTATAGGTGGGGACAGAGGCCATTTTCTTTGTTGTTAATTAATACTGGTGAGTGGACATACTGGATGCCTTTGCTGTTGTACCATTCGCTGGGCATCCATTATGCTCCAAAGTACCTTTAGGAGGGTTGGGCCACCTCCAGGCTCACCTGCCCCCTATCTATCCATTAGCTTGCATGTGCTTGCACTGTGGAGACTCTCATAAATTTACAAGAGTTAGGACTGCAGGTAATACAGGGTGTCGTGAATTGGCCCTGCAGCTTACACATGCGTTTGCAAATGTGTGCTAACTAAACCCCTGTTTTGATGCAAACTGTTAGACAGGTTAAAGCGGAGTTCCACCCTGGGAAAGTTTTTTTTAATAAAAATACCCCCGGGACAGTCAGGGCTAGTACATTCCACAATGGAACTTATCTTTTAGAAGAAATACTTACCTTGAAAATGTATTGTCCAGCGCTGCCATCTCAGGTGTGGGCAGCTTGAAGCCAGCGCGATCCTCTTCTGTGTCCTCTTCCGTCTTCTTCGGTCCCACGATGCACTGCACCGGCCCCGCCATCACTTCCGGTGCCGCAGCGTCATCCCTGCACTGCTTCTGGGCATGCCCAGAAGCTGTTTAGCAAGGTATGACGGCACCTGCACCGGAACTGACGTCGGGGCCTGTGCAGGCGCATTGATTCCTGGGAGCGATGACGTTCAGCTCCCAGGAATCATTGCAAGCCAGGAAGTGACGAATCGCCGTGGCCGCCGAGGGGAGGAAGAGGAAGTAAGGTAATATTTTCTTCTAAACAAGGTTAGTAAAAAAGAAAAAAAATTGCGATTATCCATTCGTTTTTCAGGTGACCCGGAGCAAGAAGATGGAGGTAAGTATAATTTTAGGGTGGAACTCCGCTTTAATTTGGTTGGTAAGCAAACTGGTTAGCAAATTGAACTGGGAATTTTTATCTTTGTTTGTCTCATGGGTGGACACTTACCTGGACTATCTCAGTGAGAATTATTTGTCTACATATACCTTTATACTATAGGCCCTAGTGCTTGCCTCCTGTAGACTGTGCCCCCGTATCTGCCTTACCCAATCAGTATGGCTACTGAGTGCCTGTATCCACTTTTTGTGTGCTCACTTTTTTAATTGCACCTGGTGTTTAGCTTTGAGTGTCTGCACTGCATCTCAGAGCTTAAAGTGGATGTAAACTCTCTTATATACCTAGTGAAGTGAACAGCCTCAGGTGATACACAGAAAATAAACAAATCCTCCTACATAGGTTTTACTTGTCCGTTTGCAGCCCTCGCTTCCCTATACCCATTCAAAAGGGTACAATTGTGTTAAATTCCTTCACCGTCTTTAGTATCACTGAGGAGGGGGCGGAGAGACTGCAGTTACAGTGTGTGGGATTGTGCTGATTGGAGGAAAGGAACACATCCCCCATCCACACAACAGAAGAACTGTGTTGTCAATAGTCAAGCTGCGTTCTGAGCTCTGCCTCCCCTCCCTCCCGACACAAATGTATCTCATGTGTCAGGAAAACTTCCCAGAAGTGACTCATGCTGATAACAGAGGAAGGAAGCACCAGAGAGAAAAAACACTTAGAGCTTTGGAGAGAGACAAGTTAACAATACAGATATATGTACTTTCAACCGGAGCTCAGTTTTTATGACTGAGGTTTGCAACCACTTTAATAAAAAAAAAAATCAAGGGCCTTCTGGTGAGATCATCAAAATGTTTCTACATAGTATTTGAGCATCTGTGCGCAATAAATGTGATCCATAGTTTTCAAAGTATTTTGTTGGAAGACCTGTGATGTCACCCATGGCTTGGTACTGCTGGCAGATATAGGGGTGTAAAATTAGTATATTCTTGAACTTTTCTCCTAATCTGTATGTGTTTTTGATGTGTGTGTGTCTGCACACTACACTAACTACATATGGTCCACCTAGATGACATCACTGACACAAGTTCTACATTCCAACTAGTGGCCATTAAAGAATATTCCCCAAGTGAATCTCACTACCGCCTGATACTAGTCACCAATTTTATCATCTTGAATTGAGGAAGTGGTAATTTAAAGCCACAAAACACGTTTTAGTCAGTGAAATAAAGTAATTGAATGTTTTAAAAAAGCAGATGACTTTTGCCTATTCTTTGAACAACCATATCGGGTGCCTCTACCAATCAGACTCCCTATGAGACCTTTTTGCGCTGACTATTTCCACTACTTCCTTCACCCACCTGAGAACCCCCTAAAAGCATCCAGGATGAAAAGGCCCGAGGCATGGAGAGTGACCACACTGACACTGTTTTCTCCACCTGCCATCTAGGAAAATTGTGTGTTCTCCCATAGTTGGGTGACCACAGCCTAAACAATTGTCCATTTTGACCTTTTTTCCTTTTATTCTGGAAGCACTGCATTCTTGTTTTTTTAATTATTTTTGCTACACTATAAAGCATGGGTGTCCAACCTTTTGGCTTCTCTGGGCCACATTGAGTGTAGAGAAATTTTCTCGTGCCGCATATAAAATATATACTATAGTTAAGGTATATAAGTAATAAAACGCCGCTGCGCCCTTCCCGTGCTGCCGCGTCCACCACCCCCCCAGCACTAATTTAACACAACTAGTGGATGATCCCCTCCAAGGCTGCCTCTGTGGCCGTTTCCCCGGCTCGACTTCCTTCCTCCCCAGCAAAAAAAAAATAAAATAATTGTCAGGGGACAGTGGGCCGCATTGCCTGCGGTTCCGGACCGCATGCGGCCCCCGGGCCACAGGTTGGACATGCCTGCTATAAAGGCTCTCCCGCCTCCCTCTCTTCTTTTTTGGTGGAAAATCTGAGCTTTACCAGAAACCCCTGGCCAGCTTCTCAGGATCCTTTGGTCCATGATTTACAACCACACCCCAGACCTTATGAGGCCTAAGTGTTTAGGTAGAACAAGCCAAAACTCTAGCCGCCCATAGGAATAAATTGTAGTAAATATGGCCTAAGAGATAAAACTGTACCCAACTACTGTTTGTGTTGGTTCTGAACTCCAAGACCCTTCATCAGGAAACTACCTGACTGATCACACAAAATTTCCCTTCTTGTTCACTACCCATATACTATAACCACAAACCCATGTCATTTTTAGTACAGTACGTAAAGCACTGCATAAATTGTCATCACTTTTTAAATACGTATAATAAATAAATGAATAAATATTCCACATCCTTATGAATTTTAGGAATCAGAAGTGTTTAATAAATGTGGGGACTTTTAAGAAGTCGGCGTAACAGGGAAGTATGATTTGTCATAATAAAAGGGGAAAAGATAATACTAAATGTCCCGTTACAGTACCAAGTGAAAGTCTGTAAATTACATTTGCATTGTAATCATTTTAAGGCTAATGGGTTTCTTGGTTTCTGCTTGTATAAACAACACATGGTAAAATCCCATGGAATATACAAACACAAGTGTTCTATTCCTTATTGAATCACAATGTATATTTTCCTTTTCACTCTAAATATCCTATGAAATGTTACTATTTCCCATCATAAAAATATTATTCCCAGAGCTAAAATGCCATTCAAGGGTTACATGACCACAAAACTTCAGCACATTCTAGTCAGTAATATACCATTGTGAATAGGTCATTATACAGTATATCTCCAACTCTTAATCTTCAACCTAATTCCTAACTCAAGCCAAAGTTCAACCTCATAAGCAGCGCTCATAATATTATCTAGCTGATGTTTGCATTTTCAGTGCCAATAATACTATCAATAATAATGTGAACGTTATATGTGGCAAATCAATCAAAACCTGCTATATGTGAACAATACCATTTTGGCACTATTGTACAATGTGCCAAATTATTAGCCCTGAAAACCCTATTCTGATAGGTTACACTGAAGAACCCATGTTGAAATATTGACACTTAAACCACTTCAGCTCTGGAAGGTTTTAATGACCCCTTAACCACTTAAGCCCCGGAAGATTTTACCCCCTTCCTGACCAGGGCCTATTTTGCGATTCGGCACTGCGTTACTTAAACTCACAATTGCGCGGTCATGAGACGCTGTATCCAAATACAATTGATGTCCTGCGGTTTTTAGTTTTTGCGCTATAAACAAAAAAAGAGCGACAATTTTGAAAAAAAAAACAATATTTTTTACATTCTGCTATAAAACATTCCCAATAAAAATTTTTTTAAAAATCGAACTTTTTTTATCAGTTTAGGCCAATTTGTATTCTGCTACATATTTTTGGTAAATAAAATCCCAAAAAGCTTATATTAATTGGTTTGTGCAAAAGTTATAGTGTTTACAAACTATGGGATAGATTTTTGGACTTTTTTTTTTTTTATTAGTATTGGCGGCGATCAGCAATTTTTATCGGGACTGCGACATTGCGGCGGACGAATCTGATACTTTTGGGGACCAGTGACATTAATATAGTGATCAGTGCTAAATAATATGCACTGTTCCTGTATAAATGACACTGGCAGGGAAGGGGTTAACACTAGGTGTGATCAAGGGGTTAAAGGCTTAGCTGAATCACACAATCTTTCCCTGACTCTCTGACAGGAGAGCTGTCTTGCATTGTTTACATTCCAGACAGTTCTCCTGTCAGTCTAGCCGAAGATCGCAGGAGGCCGGCGGCTATCGCGCCTGCTCCTCCCGCGGTCTGCCTTCCGCTGTGTCTAATCACAGCGGGAGCACGGCTCTGGTGGCGCTCACGCACCGCCAAGACCACGTACACATGGTCACGTAGATCTATGTGATTATGCAAAGCCGAGCCGACCTGCCACAGTAAATCTGCATTATGCGGTTGGCAGGTGGTTAAAGAGGAACTGCAGTCTGCTCACATCATTTGTAATAAAAACATATTTGCCATTCTGAAGCTTTCCTCCAACCACTTTGCATTATATTTTATATATACTGGCAATTGGTACTTGCCAAATATGCTGCAGAAATCTCCCTCCACTAAGTCTGACTGCAGCCAGTTTAATTGTGGGCAGCTGAAGCTGCTGCCTGTTCACTTCCTGGATTTACACAGACACACACACACATATACACAGACAGACACACTCACACCACTGCTTGCCTGCCCATTTCTCCTCACTTGATTAATACAGATGGATCTCTGCAGTCTCCTGTTATCTCATCCAGCCCCCTCCAGCTCTGCAGCTCTCCTTGGCTCTCCTATGACTCATCCCTCCTCCCTTGCTGGCAAACTCTCACGGGACAGAGAGAGAGTTGTGCATGATGTCATTAGCCTAGGTCAATGACCAGACATAAAAGAGGAAGTGGGCTGTATAATGTATTTACTAGCAGAAAAAAATGTTTTACTATCCAAAGTTAAAACAACAAGGGCAGAGGATAATAGATGGAAAGATGAAAAATTGACTGAAGGTCCGCTTTAAGGGTCTACGATCAAATGTCCACACTGAAGGGCCAATGCTGACTTTTCTACTCTAAATGGCTAACGTTAGTGTAACACCCCTAGCGTTGCTAGAATTAGAATTTTTGTTAGTATTGTAAAATTGTTCAGGCTTGTGGTTTAATCTGGGTCAGGTGAGTGACTCAGGGAGGCTGGTATGACTCACAGGCAGCATCTATGATACCTCGCCCTATTTCTGGAAACTAACAGAGGTTTGGGCATGAAGGGGAGGAGGAGCTGCCTGGAGTATTCATGAGGGCCCTGACCAATCCCTAACAGATGGATTGGCAGGGGGCAGGCCCCCTCAAATACTTAGGGTCAGTCCAGCTGGGGCAGTGTGGAGTTTGGGTGGAAGCTGGAGATGGAGTGTTAGGCTGTTGAAGGCCTTTGAGGGTAACCCCCTAGTCTGGGAGGGGATCAGGCCTGGTCTTGGGTGTGGAAGGGACCCCTCTTCATGACACACAGAGGGATCCCAACCAGGAGGAATGGGAGCAAGAAAAGGACAGCAGGAGGAAACTACCGGGAGAAGGACAGCCAGGAGAGGCTTACACTGAAATGTCCACACAGAAAGGTTTACTCTGAATTGTGCACACTAAAGGGCCCACACTGAAATGACTACACTTAAGGGCACATATGGAAATGTTTACACTGAAGGATTCACTCTGAAAATGTCTACACTGAGGGCTCCACGCTAAAATGACCACACAGAAGGGTTCACCCTGAAATAACCACACTGAAGGGCCTAGACTGAAATATTCACACTGGATTGTCCACAGTGAAGGGCTTACCCTTAAATGTCCACACTGAAGGGTCCATACTGAGGGGCCTGCACGGAAACGTCCACACTGAAAGGTTCACCCTGAAATTTCCGCAACGAAGAGCCCATTGTGAAACGTCATCACCAAAGGGAATACTATAATAATGTGCGCTAACAGATAGCAATATACTGAGCGCATATAAGTGTATTTAGGTGCCACATCCTAAATAAATTGGAAATAGGTTGTTGGAAAAGCATGGACTTTAACCGCACTGAATATGTTAAGATATAACAATTTTATTAATTTACAACTAAAAGTACATTAACAACATGGGTAACTCGCCTCAACAGAGGCGTTAATATGTATAACTACCATAAAATGATAAGAGTATACAAATGTAATTGAAACAATAATGACTGCAGTATTTCTGAATACTTCACGTCAAACAGATCTCACAGATGATGGTAAGTACGTGTGTTGCCGTCCATCTAGATCGATTGATGTGATACAGGAAAAGCAGATAATTGATAGAGCCAGATTGCTCAACATGTTTTGCTTGAAACAGCTTCTTCTGGAGCTAATGATTCAATGCTCTGAGTATACTCAAGAAACATCATCATGGTCACAAAGCCACAGGGGAAGGTGGAGTCAACAGCCAGGGGTGCCTGGAAAATAATTGGAGCAGGCGCAAATCGTGTCCATGCACACTTTCCACCTGTAGTTTTTATCAGGGTAAGGTAGGTCAGACAATATAGTTACTTAGTAGAGAGCCGTATAAGGTAAAACTGCCCAGTAGGGGGATCAGCAAACATACACAGCAGGGATTGCTGCCATGCAGACGCCTGACGCACGTGTCTCCACCTTCCCCGTATGGGGATAAACCACCATTGGGTGGTCATCAGAAATACTGCAGTCATTATTGTTTCAATTACATTTGTATACTATTATCATTTTATGGTAGTTATACATATTAACGCCTCTGTTGAGGCGAGTTACCCATGTTGTTAATGTACTTTTAGTTGTAAATCATAGGCGTGCGCACAGGGTGTGCCGGGTGTGCCTGGGCACACCCTAATCACCTAGGGCACATTAGCATTATCGCTCTGTTTGCCAGTGAGGAGATGGGAAAGATCTCCCTCGGACCTGCTCTGCCATAAGAGAAGTGCCACACACTTCTATTTCACTTTGCCAGCAGGGAGAGTAATGTACCGGGGCCATATACATGTAGGCAAACACATGCATGTGTATTTAAACTTTGGGGTGCACACCCTAATGCAATAGGCTGCGCACACCTATGTTGTAAATCAATAAAATTGTTATATTTTAACATATTCAGTGCCGTTAACCACTTGCCGACCGCCGCACGACTATCTACGGCGGCGGTCAGCCCCTCACAGGCAAAGTGACGTAGGTCTACGTCGCTCGCCTGTGAGGGTTTAGGGAGCGAGCGCGCGCCGCCAGAGGCGCGCTCCCGCTCCCGCGTGGTCACGGACCCCCACTCTGCGATCGGCGGGGGAGAGGGAGAAAGTCAGGCAGCTTGTGTAAACAAGCTGCCTGTCATTCTCCTCTCTGTATGAGAGATGATCACATGGATCTACTATGTAGATCCATTGATCACTCTGCATACAGTTGAAGCCACAGCCAATCACAGTTAGAATCACGCCCCTAGGGACACACACAGCCCCTCCCTCTCAAATAAAGTTAACCCCTTCACTACCAGTGTATTTTTACAGTAACAGTGCATATATATAGCACTGATTACTGTCGAAATGTCACTGGTAACCCCAAAAGTGTCAAAAATGTCAGTCAAGGGTCCGATCTGTCCGCCGCAATGTCGCAGTACCGCAAAAAAATCGCAGATCGCCGCCATTACGCGTTAAAAAAAAAAATGACAAAAATCTTTACCTTTGTTAGTAAACGCAATAACTTTTGCGCAAACCAATCAAAATACGCTTTTTGCGATTTTTTTTACCAAACATAGGTAGCATAAAACAAATTGGCCGAAAATATTAAAAAATTTTGATTTTTACAATTTTTTTTTGGGGGAATTTCATATAAAAAAAAGGGAAAAATATTGCTATTTTTGCAAAATTTACGCTCTTTTTTTGTTTATAGCGCGTGATCAAAAAATCGCACAGGTGATCAAATACCGCCAAAAGAAAGCTCTGTTTGTGGGAAAAAAAGGACGCCAAATTCGTTTAGGTACAGCGTCGCACGACCGCGCAATTGTCCGTTAAAGTCACGCAGTGCCGAATCGCAAAATACCCTCTGGTCGTTTAGCAGCCAAATCCTCCGGGGCTTAAGTGGTTAAAGCCCATGCTTCTCCAACAACCTGTCATCACCAAAGGGACCAAGCTACAATGTCCACCCCACAGAGCCAATACTTATGTCCACACCGGATGGCCCACACTAAAAGGTCCACACCAAATGCCAAAAGTAGATGGAATTACTATTTTCAGGCTGTAAAGGGAACAATGTATTGTGATATAATAGGAAACAAAAAGACCAGGGTCTGTATATTCCAAGGGATTTTTTACAATGGATTATTCAAACAGAAATCAGGAACCCATTGTGTGATAGTTTAAAGGCTTGCGGCACTAACAATTTAGAAGGAACTCTTGTCAAAAAGAAAATATATTTTCATGTAACTAAAACAGCCCCTGCCACCAGTAGACATTTTCTTCTTCTGTCTATTCAGTCCTTGGATCTGTCAATGTCACCAATGCTACATAGTACTTTATAGTGAAGACATTTTCCACCCTGTAATTTAGAGCTGTCTGTTTCTTTTTGTAGACACAGGACTGGCTACACATTATACAATTTTCTTGTTCAATTTCCTTTAGATTTACCTTCTACTATGTAGTACAAGGGCCTGCCTGATTGCATACAAATTGAACATTTTTAGGTTTGGCCTCATATTATATGGTTTTGGTAAATCCAAAGGAAAATTGTACAAGAAATATTGTATAATGTATGGCCAGTTTTAGTTCTGCCTAAGTACCCCAGTGTCTGTAACATGAAACTATCCGATCTGCTCTTGAAGATGATCTCTGAGTTTCTACCCCCTTCCTCCATTCTTTTTACCCCATCCCTCTCTACATTATTAACCAGATTTGTTTTTCAGTTCAGGACTGAATGTAAAATAAGCCAGAAGCAACCCAGTGTTGAACAAACTGAAAATGTACGGATTTGTCTTGCTGATGTCATAGAACTCCTGTACTCTCATTACCATTCCCAATAGAACCTGGAAATAAATGCGCATATATAAACATTATTTGGCTGTAAACATTCAGCCAATGGGGGATAGTGCCGTTACCTTATTTCACAAGGGAAATATATGCGAGGGAAATTAGATGCTCTAATAAGAAGGCATACAGAAAATTGAAAGGAGCTTTAATTAATTCAGTGTACTCTAGTGTACTGAAGAATAACAAAAACTCTCCGGGGATATTTAAAAGTGGACCTATTTAATGCAGACATACAAAGAGACAAAGTGTACACCAACCGTATTTAGAGTTTGTCGTCTATCAATCTTTCACTCTGAATAATATTAAAGTGTTAAAGGGTATGTATAACCTAAACCTTTTTTTCTTTTATTTTTAGTTTAGAGTAGGGAAGAGGTAAACCCTTGCCAGGTGATTTTTTAGCTGTCTGTGTACCATTTGGGAAATTTTCTTCCACTTCCTGCCCCAGAGACACCAAAGGAAATTACAGGAAATCTCCCAAAGTGAGGAGAATTCCCCTCTTAGTTGTCCCTGGAACAGGTGTCCCCATTGATAAAAGTTCCCCTTGCCTTTTACAACTCAAAAATATTGTATCTTTTTTTTGGGTGATAATGGTCACAATACAAACACATATTGCCATACAGAAGAAAGATCGCCATGTGAAAACAAAGGGAAAAAACCCCTAAAAAATGTATATAAAAAGTATATATAGACTACATGTAGACTATGGGGCCAATTGACTAAGCTTTGCCGCATGCGGTAAGGGTATCATGTTACTCATTTGCATAAGATATTGCGTGCAGTATATAAAGTAACCAGTGCGGTACCAGAAAGAGAAAGAGGGGCCTATTCAAACCCTCAGAAAGAGCCAAACCACCCACCGAGGGCCAAATTCAACCCACAAATCATCCACAGGAAGGGGTACTATTCCACCCACAGAAAGGGGTGCAATACTACCCCCAGAGAGGGGGTCTAATACTACACCCGGAGAGGGGGTCTAATACTACCCCCAGAGAGGGGTCTAATACTACCCCCAGAGAGGGGTCTAATTCTATCCCCAGAGAGGGGTCTAATTCTACGCCCAGAGAGGGGTCTAATACTACCCCCAGAGAGGGGGTCTAATACTACACCCAGAGAGGGGGTCTAATACTACCCCCAGAGAGGGGTCTAATACTACCCCCAGAGAGGGGTCTAATTCTATCCCCAGAGAGGGGTCTAATTCTACGCCCAGAGAGGGGTCTAATACTACCCCCAGAGAGGGGTCTAATACTACCCCCAGAGAGGGGTCTAATTCTACCCCCAGAGAGGGGTCTAATTCTATCCCCAGAGAGGGGTCTAATTCTACGCCCAGAGAGGGGTCTAATACTACCCCCAGAGAGGGGTCTAATTCTACCCCCAGAGAGGGGTCTAATTCTATCCCCAGAGAGGGGTCTAATTCTACGCCCAGAGAGGGGTCTAATACTACCCCCAGAGAGGGGTCTAATACTACCCCCAGAGAGGGGTCTAATTCTACCCCCAGAGAGGGGTCTAATTCTATCCCCAGAGAGGGGTCTAATTCTACGCCCAGAGAGGGGTCTAATACTACCCCCAGAGAGGGGTCTAATTCTACCCCCAGAGAGGGGTCTAATTCTACCCCCAGAGGACCCACAGAAAGGGGTGCAATACTACCCCCAGAGAGGGGTCTAATACTACCCCCAGAGAGGGGTCTAATTCTACCCCCAGAGGACCCACAGAAAGGGGTGCTATACTACCCCCAGAGAGGGGTCTAATTCTACCCCCAGAGAGGGGTCTAATTCTACCCCCAGAGGACCCACAGAAAGGGGTGCAATACTACCCCCAGAGAGGGGTCTAATACTACCCCCAGAGAGGGGTCTAATACTACCCCCAGAGAGGGGTCTAATACTACCCCAAGAGAGGGGTCTAATTCTACCCCCAGAGGACCCACAGAAAGGGGTGCAATACTACCCCCAGAGAGGGGTCTAATACTACCCCCAGAGAGGGGTCTAATACTACCCTCAGAGGACCCACAGAAAGTTGACACTATTCCACCAGCAGTGGACACACAAAAATGTGGCATTATACATTGCAAATGCACAATAATTTTTATTTTATTTTAATTTAAATCAAAAAGACATGACGTGCAGTGCAAATTAAATGCAAACGTCGGCTGAATTTTAGGCTACGTTCACATCTAGGTGTTGCTATTTTATAGGCATTTTACAGTCATTTTTCAGGCGTTTATTCAGGGGTTTTTTAGGGCGTTTTACAGGCGTTTTTGTGCATGTGCAGGCATTTTTAGTTTGACAAGTGACCAATGTAAAAAAAAACACCTGTAATCTGTTAAAAAATAAGCTCATGTACTTTTTTGAGCGACGGGCTATTGCTTAAAGCGGAGTTCCACCCTGGGAATACATTTTTTAATAAAAATACCCCCGGGACAGTCAGGGCTAGTACATTCCACAATGGCTAGCCTCTGATCTGTCCCGGGTTGCACTTACCTTTTAGGAGAAATACTTACCTTGAAAAAGTATTGTCCAGCGCTGCCATCTCAGGTGTGTGCAGCTTGAAGCCAGAGCGATCCTCTTCGGCATCCTCTTCCGTCTTCTTCGGTCCCACGATGCACTGCCCCTGCCCCGCCGTCACTTCCGGTGCGCGCGCGTCATCCCTCCACAGCTTCTGGGCATGCCCAGAAGCTGTTTAGAAGGGAATGACGCACGCGCACCGGAACTGACGTCGGGGCCGGTGCAGGCGCAATGATTCCTGGGAGCGATGACGTTCAGCTCCCAGGAATCATTGCAAATCCAGGAAGTGACGACGGGCCGTGGCCGCAGAGGGAGGAAGAAGGAAGTAAGGTGAGTATATTTACTTCTTTACGAGGTAAGTAAAAAAAAAAAAAATATGCTATTATCCATTTGTTTTTCAGGTGACCCGGAGCGAGAAGATGGAGGTAAGTATAAATTTAGGGTGGAACTCCACTTTAAGGCGACTGAATGCTTAGATGGGATCAGGGGCCATTGAAATAAATGGGATTTGTCTTGTTGGGCGTTTTTAGAGCTGAGGCTTAGAGCAGAAAATCACCCAAAAATACCTAAATGTAAACGGAGCCTTAACATCAAGAACTTTTAAAAAAAATAATATATATATTTTTTTAAAGTAAACAATGTTTGCAAAAGTGCAACAATGGAATATGTCACAATGGACAATTATACTCCAGCTAGAAGTGACCTCTTGAAGTCTCGATTCACACATATGCGATGCGGAAACCCTGCGAATCCACTGCGGGTTCCCACATTGCATTCAACTCGCAAGCAGTTCACACTGCCATGTGCAAATCGCTGGTGGTGTCAATACAAAGATAACGACACCCCCAGATCAGTTAGCATATGGCAGTGCAAACTGTCAGTTTGAACATGAATCGGATCGCATGGGTTTGAACACCCATGCGATCCGATTCTGGTGCAGACCCAAAAAAGGGTCCTGTGTGAGTTGTGTCTGAATGCGATGCGAATTCAGCCATACAATTTGCATGGCTGAATTCGCATCGCACAGACATTGCATGTAATTTGCAGAGCAGTGCGCTGCAAATCACATGCGATGTCTGTCATCGCATTTATGTGAACCGGTGCTAATACTTTTGGTTATATACAGGCTTACAACAAGTTAAATTTGAATAGGTACATGAAAAATAAATAAAAATGTTTAACGAAATTATAAAAATATATGGTCAAGTTTTCTTTAGTTTCCACAATATAAACATAGGCAGCAGCACAGAATTGGGCCGAAAACATAGAACAATTTAGTAAACAGCACTTTCAACAGCTCTAGTAGACCATACATTCACAAAAGAAACACATTTTTTTAATGTATGGCATGATGGATTTAGTAAAGGAGAGCAACACAGCTTAACCACTTGCCTACTGTGCACTTAAACCCCCTTCCCATCCAGGCCAATTTTCAGCTTTCAGTGCTGTCACACTTTGAATGACAATTGCGCGGTCATGCTACGCTGTACCCATATGAAATTTTTATCATTTTTTTCACACAAATAGAGCTTTCTTTTGGTGGTATTTAATCACCTCTGGGTTTTTTATTTTTTACAAAAAAAAAGAATAAAGACAGAAAATTTTGAAAAAAAAAAAAAGTTTTTCTTATTTTCTGCGAGTAAATTTTAAAAATAAATTTTTCTCCTTCACTGATGTGCGCTGATGAGGCGGCACTGATGGGCACTGATAGGCTGCACTGATGGGCACTGATGAGGTGGCACTTATGGGCACTGATGAGGTGGCACTTATGGGCACTGATGAGGAGGTACTAATATGCCGCACTGATGAGCACTGATAGGCGGCACTGATAGGCGGCACTGATAGGCGGCACTGATGAGCACTGAGAGGTGGCACTGCTGGGCACTGAGAGGTGGCACTGCTGGGCACTGAGAGGTGGCACTGAGAGATGGCACTGCTTGGCACTGAGAGGCGGCACTGACGGGTGGCACTGATGGGCACTGATAGGCGGCACTGATGGGCACTGGCGGATGGCACTGGACACTGACGGGTGGCACTGATGAGCGGCACTGATGGGCAGCACCATCAGTGCCCACACTCAGTGCCCATAGTGCTGCCAGTCAGTGCTCATCAGTGCCTAGATGAGCAGGCACTGATGGGCACTGACTGGCAGCACTATGGGCACTGATTGTGGGCATTGATGGGGGCACTGATGGCGGGCACTGTGGGCACTGATGGGGGGGCACTGTGTGTATGTTTTTACCTTTTAGTAATCAGGGCCCTGGTGATCAGTGCCCTGATTAGATGTCTCTGTGTCCCCGGCGCTGTGAGGCTCCCCCTCCTTCCTCACACTGCAGGCTCTGTGTGAGGAAGGAGCGCCGGCGATGAGAGATGATCTCATATGTTTACATATGAGATCATCTCTCATTGGACGGCTTGATCACGTGGTGAATGGCCGCTGTGATTGGCCATTCACCACGATCTGTGATCAAGCGTGTCACTGGGAGGCCGTTTAAAAACGGCCTCCCGAAAATTCAAGTCCGCGCTGCAGCCGTATATAGGCTGTAGCGCGGATGGGGGGAGGTAACAGATATTTTCAGGCAACAGAGTTGCACATGGATTACCAAGCATCAGGAGACATAAATCTGAGAAGGTGGCTGTAATTTCAACGCCTCCAACTACAGATTACTGTAAAAAATGTTAGATAAAAAAAAAAAAGGGTTTTATTTTCAAAAGAAAAATAACAAACATGTTAAAACGTAAAGAAATAACCTTAACCAGTTCTGGACCGGAAGAATTTGCCCCCTTAATGACCAGGCCCTATTTTGTGATTCGGCACTGCGTTAGTTTAATGGACAATTGCGCAGCCGTGCGATACTGTACCTAAATTAAATTGATGTCCTTTTTTTCCCACAAATAGAGCTTTGTTTTGGTTGTATTTGATCACCTCTGCGATTTTTATTTTTTGCGCTATAAACAAAATAAGAGACAATTCTGAAAAAAAAAAAAAACAATATTTTTTTTCACATTCTGCTATATGACATTCCCCAAAAAATCCCTCCCAAAAAATTTAAAAATCTAAATTTTTTTTAACATTTTAGGCCAATTTGTTTTCTGCTACATATTTTTGGTAAAGAAAATCGCAATAAGCGTATTTTGATTGATTTGTGCAAAATTTGTGCGGACAGATTGGACCTCCAACTGTCATTTTTTACACTTTTGGGTGGACCAGTGACCTTACTACAGTAATCAGTGCTAAAAATATGCACTGTTACTGTAATAATGACACTGGCAGGGAAGGGGTTAACACAGTGGGTGATAAAGGGGTTAAATGTAAGCCTAGGGGAGTGTTTCTAACTGTATGGGGGTGGGGCTTTTGAAATTATCACAGAGACCTGTGATCCTATATAGCAGGATCACAGGCGCTCTGTGATCATTCCAGATAGAAGAACGGTCTGCTGTGTTTACAATAGCTGACCATCTTTCTCTCTCAGCAGGGAGCGATCGCGGGTACCCGGCGGCGATCGGAGCTGCCTGCCCCGTGCATCAGAGTCCCCACTGCTGAGTGGGGGCGGGAGCGCTCCGCTGCCGGCACGCGCTTGCCCCCTAGCAGCAGGCACGTGACAGACGTAGTATATCTGCAGCGGGTGGTCCGGAAGAAGTTAAACAACTCTTAATCATGTGCAATAAATTACCGCATGAGAAATTGCGGTAGTTACCGAACAATTGAAAAAATACCGCATTTGTTATTTAACGCTAAATTCTTAGTGAATTAAACTTTCACAACTGATTTACCAAATGCGCTATTTTATTGCAATTTATTTCCATTTATTTAACTCTTAGTGAATTGACCCTATTATGTATATGTGAATGTTGTGTTCATTATGACGTTAAACTATAATAAAATTATCATTTGCAAAAAAAACTAAAAATAAAAAGGAAACAAATGCAGCCACCATATCTATGAATTGACAAGCTGCAATATATTACATTTTTGGTTTTGGGTTTATTACAGCTTTACCACCAGTTCACACCACATGCGTTTTTTTCAGCATCAAAAACACATGGGAAGTAGGTTATACAGTATGGTTTCCAATGGCATAGTTCACATCAGTGCAGTTAGTTTTAGGGTGTTCCAGTTCCAGAAAAAAAAAGTAGAACATGCTATATTTTTCCTGCATTGGACTGTACTGGTCTGGAACATGGTAAAATGCATAACAAATGCACCAGAATACACTGGAATGCATCAAAAATGCATCAAAAACGCAAAAAAATCAAGAAAAAAGAAGACAAAAAACACGCATGCAGAAACTCATCCGCAATGGATCTGGAGTGCGTTTTTGTGATGTGAACCTGCCGTAAAGTTTTTATTAATGTCTGAAGTTCCGCTCATTTTATTCCTCCCCTGCCATTAATGTAAATCGTTTTTTTCCCCACTGAAAGAGTACCTATTTTTGAGTGCCCGACCTCACAAATGCGCTTCTGGAAGAATGGGTAAACATTCCCATAGACACACTCCTAAACCTTGTGGACAGCCTTCCCAGAAGAGTTGAAGCTGTTATAGCTGCAAAGGGTGGTGGGCCAACTCAATATTGAACCCTACAGACTAAGACTGGGATGCCATTAACCACTTTACAACCGGAGGATTTTGCTGTCTTCCGTCCAGGCCACTTTTTGCGATTCGGCGCTGTGCGACTTCAACTGACAATTGCGCGGTCGTGCGAAGCCGTACCCAAACGAAATTTACGTCCTTTTTTTCCCACAAACAGAGCTTTCTTTTGGTGGTATTTGATCACCTGTGCGATTTTTACTTTTTGCGCTATAAACAAAAAAAGAGCGTTTATTTTGAAAAAATAACAATATTTTTCACATTTTTTTATATGAAATTCCCCCCAAAAAAGATGTAAAAACCAATTTTTTTAAAAGTTTTTGGCCAATTTGTTTTATGCTACATATGTTTGGTAAAAAAAATCGCAATAAGCGTATTTTGATTGGTTTGCGCAAAAGTTATTGCGTTTACTAACAAAGGGAAAGATTTCTGTCATTTTTGGTGTTTTTTTTTTAACGCGTAATGGCGGCGATCTGCGATTTTTTTTGCGGGACTGCGACATTGCGGCGGACAGACCGGACCCCTGACTGACATTTTTGACACTTTTGGGGGTACCAGTGACATTACTGCAGTAATCAGTGCTATATATATGCACTGTTACTGTAAAAATGACACTGGCAGGGAAGGGGTTAATTTTATTGGAGAGGGAGGGGTTAATGTATGCCTGGTGCTTACTGACGTGTAGGGGGGGAGGTGACTATGTGATTCATGGACAGATCGGATGTCCAGCTATGCTGAACAGTCCGATCTGTCACTCCCTGTCACTATGGAGATCCGCCCGCTGTGTTTACACACAGCGGGCGGATCTCCAGACTCGATCCCCGACGATCGGGTAAGAGCAGCGGCGATCGCCGCTGCTCCTCCCCTGGCCCGACTCCCGCTGTGAATGAAAACAGCGGGAGCGAGCCTCCGGCGGCGCGCAAGCGCCGCCCAGAAGGGGAGGAGTCCAGTCACGTTAATACTACGTGACTGGACGGGAACGAGCCACTCTGCCGCAGTAGTATTACTGTGAGCGGTAGTAGAGTGGTTAAAGTTCATGTGCGTATAAAGGCAGGTGTCCCAATACTTTTGGTAATATAGTGTATCATATTACCTTTGAGGATCAGGAAACATATTTAATTTTTTCCTATCCACCTCATTGGGGTGGCCAAGAGGTGATAAAAACAAGTACTTGACTGCAGTTTTACTGTCCCTCAACCACCCACCTAAAGAAGGACATGCAGCTACTCAGAAGTTTGTTTATGCTGCAGCCATAATTAAACCCACGGTCGCCTTCGGTGGGCAGTACTGCTGCTGAATGTAAGCCATTCAAATGAATGGGGCGTCACTGCAACTGCCCTGGAGCCATCTGGTGGTTTGGCCTTTTTAGGGTTAAAACATCACAAAAGGAGGCAATATATAACCTCCCAGACTCCCGATAACCACCCTCTGAAAAGCAATTCGCTGGGGATCACTTTTCAGAGGGGCAGAAAGGACTGCAACTCATCTAAATGGAATCTGAGAGCAAATTGCACCATGCTTTATACATTTTTTTTGCCTTCCTCTGGATTACCTGGGAGTAGAGGTCTGGGAAAGAGTTTTTATGTTGTCTTCTTTTTTCCTTACTGACTATGTAACTATGTAACACCCGGGTTACCAGCTGTTCCGTATTGTATGTTTACTTTGTACTTCATTGACTGTGGAGACCTGGGATAGACAGGTCACATTTATGGGATAAACATTGTGCATCTGCTGGGGTTACTACAGCAACATGAATGTTTTCCATAAGAAGGGAGGTCAGGTGATGGAGCGGTCCGATACCCCCCATACATCCAACGCCAGAGAGCAGACATTTTCCTAATCTCTATGGAAATGTTATCTGACTCACCAAAACAGGAGTCTGCAGAAAATGATTTGTATTTGCTACTGGACACTACAAAAATGTGTAATAGCAACAATCTCTATTATTTATAACACGGTAATATATTATGTCAGGCTAAGCGAACACCAGGAATTATCTTTTTTTGCAAACTTATATAAGAAGAATGAGGGGAGGGGATTTGTGTTGGGAGGGGGCATTTGAAAGGTAGCAGAGAATAAGAATTGTTCTAGGAGGGGAAATTGGGGGGGGGGGTGCTAGGAGTGGTGATTTAGGGGGGGATTTGTGTTGGGAGGGGGCATTTGAAAGGGAGCAGAGAATAGGAATTGTTCTAGGAGGGGAAATTGGGGGGGTGCTAGGAGTGGTGATTTAGGGGGGGATTTGTGTTGGGAGGGGGCATTTGAAAGGGAGCAGAGAATAGGAATTGTTCTAGGAGGGGAAATTGGGGTGGGGGTGCTAGGAGTGGTGATTTAGGGGGGGGATTTGTATTGGGAGGGGGCATTTGAAAGGGAGCAGAGAATAGGAATTGTTCTAGGAGGGGAAATTGGGGTGGGGGTGCTAGGAGTGGTGATTTAGGGGGGGATTTGTATTGGGAGGGGGCATTTGAAAGGGAGCAGAGAATAGGAATTGTTCTAGGAGGGGAAATTGGGGGGGGGGGTGTTAGGAGTGGTGATTTAGGGGGGGATTTGTGTTGGGAGGGGGCATTTGAAAGGTAGCAGAGAATAAGAATTGTTCTAGGAGGGGAAATTGGGGGGGGGGGTGCTAGGAGTGGTGATTTAGGGGGGGATTTGTGTTGGGAGGGGGCATTTGAAAGGGAGCAGAGAATAGGAATTGTTCTAGGAGGGGAAATTGGGGTGGGGGTGCTAGGAGTGGTGATTTAGGGGGGGATTTGTATTGGGAGGGGGCATTTGAAAGGGAGCAGAGAATAGGAATTGTTCTAGGAGGGGAAATTGGGGGGGGGGGTGCTAGGAGTGGTGATTTAGGGGGGGATTTGTGTTGGGAGGGGGCATTTGAAAGGTAGCAGAGAATAAGAATTGTTCTAGGAGGGGAAATTGGGGGGGGGGGTGCTAGTAGTGGTGATTTAGAGGGGGATTTGTGTTGGGAGGGGGCGTTTGAATGGGAGCAGAGAATAAGAATTATTCTAGGAGGGGAAATGGGGGGGGGGTGCTAGGCGTGGTGATTTAGGGGGGATTTGTGTTGGGAAGTGGGATGGAGTAAGAGGATTTGTGCTAGGAGAGGGTATTCGGGGGCTTTGTGCTTAAAGAGGTGATGTGATAGAGGGGGTAGGGGAATTCAGCTAGGTGGGGAAATTTCTTTTGGGGGGGGTGGATTTGTGCTAGTAGGGATGATTGAGGAGTATTTGTGCTAGGAGGAGGGATGGGGGGAATTTGTGTTAGAAGGGGGTATTTGGAGGGGGGAGAGGATGTGTACTCGGAGGGGAAATTTGAGGGGTAGAGGATTTGTGCTAGGAGAGGTGATATACATTTTTTTTTTTAGGGAGGGGGGGGGGGGGGCACAGTTGTGCTGGATGGATGTGGAGGATGGGGGGGGGGGGGTGGGATTTCAGCAGGAAGATGGATTTGTACTGGGAGAAGAGGAGAGGGGAGTTATGCTTGGGGGTAAGCATGCAGATTGGTGCTTGATTTTATTTATTTTTTTTTTGAGGCAGTGGCGTCACTAGGGTTGGTGTCACCCGGTGCAGTAACTCACAGTGTCACCCCAACCCCTTTTTTTTTTACTAATGTAACTTGTAAATCATAGCTCCCATATAACACTAAATGTAATGGCAATAGCGACATTAATAACTAGGAGAATTAAAATGACCTTAAAATTACATCATATGAAAATAATACTGGGAAGGTGCACATAGGATGGTCTGTTCACTTCGGTTGGCCAGCTGCTGACAATATGTACCATCATGGTATAGGATGGGCTGGGCTTTGGTTGGATAGGTACCCCTAGGTTCTCCTCGGAACACTGAGTAGAAGGGCAGCCAATGTCTTACAACACATGTGACACCTGGTAATGCTAGAAATTTAAATATAGACGCAATTCTCAGGGTTAAATTTCTTATTGCTAACATAGGCCCCTTTCACACACGGAGTCCGTCAGGTGGACTCCGTTTTTCTCAGCGAGGATCGACTCGCCGATCCCCTGCTGAGCAGGAGGATGACAGCTCTGTCTCCGCACTGTGTTCCGAATTCTGAATTTGTAAATGTCAAAAGTCAACATAAAGAAATAATAGTGATAAAAAAAAGCACTTACCTAATTCTTTTTTTTTGTAAAATTTTCCTTTGAGGGGGCATGGCATGGGGGGTGTGTCCTATGCCTACATACTTGGGATCGACCGATTATCGGCAATGCCGATATATCGGGGGCCGATATGCACTTTCCCCGATATATCAAAATCGGCCCCTGAGGTTACCGATATTGCCGATATTCCAGGAAAGTGCTGTTCCGGAGTGATGCCTGCAGCTAGAGGCATCACCCCGGTACCGGCGTCCATAGCCGACAGTCGGCTGTCTTGTAATGACAACCGATGCAGCTGAGAAGCCGCTCGGCTGTCATTACAAGGAGCGGGAGGGGACGTCCCCCCCTTCCCACCGGGCAGACCCGGGCAACCAGCCTTCGGCTCTGATCGGGTTTCTATGTAAAAACCCGGAAGTGATGTCATGACATCACTTCTGGGTATTCGGCGCCAGATTTAAAAAAAGGACAGCATTTAAAACAGCCAAACTTGGCTGTTTTGAATGCTTTTAAGTGCAGAGGAGGGGTTTGGGGTCTTTACCCTCCACAACTGTACCTGTGAAAAAAAAAAAAAATGTAAATGTCCGAAAATATCGGCCAATATCAGCCGATACAGATATCCGATGACCAAAATATCGGTATCGGCACTAAAAAAACTATATCGGTCGATCACTACTACATACTTTTGCTAATAGGTGTCCCTCGTTCCCATCTCAAAAAGTTAGGAAGTATGATATATGTAGTGCACATAACTACACTGATTTTCCGCATCCCCAGAGACTCTATGAATTTTAAATATGGATACTTATATTCAGTGGTGTATTTAGGTTTTTAGGTGCAGCCTCATCACTGACCGCCTTATGGGGTTGTCAGACTGAATTGCCTCCTGGACTCTACCCTCTGGCCCAATTCACTCCATAAGACTGTCACTATATTAAAAGTGTAGCGCAAGCTGACGAAGACCCTTTTCACGCGGGACCCGGGAGGAGGCTGTTTTTTATTCGTGCAGGGTGCAACCTTTTTGCTGCCCCCCCTGCAAAGTGCCGCCCTAGGCCTGGGCCTTGTTGGCCTAGGCCAAGATACAGCACTGCTTATATTGGGCCACACAAGCTAGCAAATACAACCAGTGCTATGAGGTCCTCGCTTAGTGGAAAGCAGGAAAGACAATACAAATTCCGGATGCTAGGCAGATGCAGCCCACCTCAGACGGGGTAATCCAATAGATACTATGAAAAAATGGGCAAGAAGGCGCACGCACCAACTGCATTACCGAAAAAAAAACAATTATTCAATGTTGAAGCAGATAAAAGTGAATACAGTACTCACAAAATTGCAACTATAAATAGCCTTCAGACCATACAATGCCATACAGTGCGCACAACAAATGTCATAAACATCAACATTAAATGGGGAGTAGAGCAGATGCGTTTCGGGGGCGCACCCCCTTCCTCAGAGCTCAGCTGTCTAGCTCTGAGTAAGGAGGTGCGCCCCCAAAACGCGCCAGCTCTACAGCCCCTCAAGGTTCAGAGCAGAAGAACTTTTAAAAAAAATAACTTTCATCCACATCTCCACCCGAAGTGCATACCTAAATGGATAATACGTTCTTTTGTTTTTGTTTTTTTTAACCACTTGCCGACCGCCGCAAGTACATATACTGCGGCAGTCAGCCCCGGCCAGGCAAAGTGACGTATCGGTACGTCACTAGCCTGTGAGCCAATTGTGGGCGAGCGCGCGCCCCCGAAGGCGGGCCCCCCCCCGGCTCGTTCCCTAACAAGTCCGTGCGTGTGACCGGCGGACCCCATGTTCGCCGGTCACTCGCGATCGTCCGCCGTGAAGGGAGAAAGGCAGGCGGCTAATGTAAACAAGCCGCCTGTCATTCTCCTCTGTGTAAAAATGGAGATTATACGGTTCTGCTATGTAGGACGGTTGATCTCTGTTCTTACACCAGTAGCCACATCCAATCACAGTAAGAATCACGCCCATAGGGACACACTTAACCCCTCCTTCCCCAATAAAGTTAACCCCTTCCCTGCCAGTGTCATTTTTACAGTAACAGTGCATATGTATAGCACTGATTACTGTAGTAATGTCACTGGTACCCCCAAAAGTGTCAAAAATGTCAGTCAAGGGTCCGATCTGTCTGCCGCAATGTCGCAGTCCTGCAAAAAAAATCGCAGATCGCCGCCATTACTCGTTTAAAAAAAAACAACAAAAATGACAAAAATCTTTCCCTTAGTTAGTAAACGCAATAACTTTTGCGCAAACCAATCAAAATACGCTTTTTGCAAATTTTTTTACCAAACATATGGTAAAAAAATAAATTGGCCTAAAATGTTAAAAAAATTTGATTTTTAGTTTTTTTTGGGGGGAATTTCATATAAAAAAATGTGAAAAATATCGTTATTTTTGCAAAATTGACGCTCTTTTTTTGTTTATAGCGCAAAAAGTAAAAATCGCACAGGTGATCAAATACCACCAAAAGAAAGCTCTGTTTGTGGGGAAAAAAGGACGTCAAATTCGATTAGGTGCAGCGTCGCACGACCGCGCAATTGTCCGTTAAAATCATGCAGTGCCGAATCGCAAAATAGGCCCTGGTCAGGAAGGGGGTAAAATCTTACGGGGCTTAAGCGATCCGGTTGCCTAAGCGATGTCATTATAAGGCAATTCCCTTAGAATCCAGGGAAATCTGCGACATCTTGCCCAGGAGTCCAAGGGAATTGCCTAATACTAAAATCTGTTTTTCCCCCGACCGTACCTGACTTCTGGGTTGTCTTTTGATTGACAGTTGCCATAACAACGGAGCGGGAACTTCCGCCGGCATGGCACCTGCAATCAACTGCGCTGCGCAGTGTCATTAATGTGCAGGCGTGAGATGGGGGGGGGGGGTGCATGTTGGGTAGCCAGGTGCACCAAATCCCAGAAGTAAACATGAGCAGGCTTTAGATGCCCACATCCACCACGGCCTATCAATGTCGCCTATTAAGCCTTCTCAGCAGGACTCTGAGCTAAAAGCATCTCTCTTAATACAGCCCAGAGCATTGCACTGAAAGTTCCCCCCTCGCTCACACAGATGGGGGAGGAGAGAGCCATTCTGCTCCTTATTCTCCTGCCCCTCTCCTCCTCCACAAATTATGGCATTTGTTTTCAAGTCCTCCTTAATCAGGGCTTAGGTTTAACATACCAGTAGTAGGCTCCCTATGCGCTCCTGCACTTTTGGGTATTGGGTGCGAGTGCACGCCACCAGCGGCTCGCTCCCGCTCTGATTCTACACAGCAGGAGATGATCAACTGGTCCCGTGGACCCAATGTCTGCTGACACCTGGTGATCGTTTTGTACACAGGCAGAACGACGTTCTGCTTAAAGTGGAGTTCCACCCTAAAATGATACTTACCTCCATCTTCTCGCTCCGGGTCACCTGAAAAACAAATGGATAATCGCAATTTTTTTTTTTTACTTACCTTGTAGAGAAAATATACTTACCTTACTTCCTTCTTCCTCCCCTCGGCGGCCACGGCGATTCGTCACTTCCTGGCTTTGCAATGATTCCTGGGAGCTGAACGTCTTCGCTCCCAGGAATCAATGCGCCTGCACCGGCCCCCGACGTCAGTTCCGGTGCAGGCGCCGTCATACCTTGCAAAACAGCTTCTGGGCATGCCCAGAAGCTGTGCAGGGATGACGCTGCGGCACCGGAAGTGACGGCGGGGCCGGTGGAGTGCATCGTGGGACCGAAGAAGACGGAAGAGGACACAGAAGAGGATCGCGCTGGCTTCAAGCTGCACACACCTGAGATGGCAGCGCTGGACAATACATTTTCAAGGTAAGTATTTTGTCTTGCAGGTAAGTGCAACCTGGGACAGATCAGAAGCTAGCCATTGTGGAATGCACTAGCCCTGACTGTCCCGGGGGTATTTTTATTAAAAAAAAAGTTCACTGGGTGGAACTCCGCTTTAGAGGAAACTAGGCAGATCGCCATTCTGTCAGTGCAGAAGGCATGGATTCTGTGTTCCTGTAAAGCAGAAACACTGATCTATGCATTCCACTAGTAAAAGAACCTCCCCCACTACACTGAATCACCAGATAGGCATACAGTTAACCCTTTGATCGCCCCTCATGTTAACCCCTTCCCAGCCAGTGTCATTAGTACAGTGACAGTCAGGGGCGGACTGACCATTTGGGGATTAGGGCACTGCCCGAGGGCCCAGGGTCAGTAGGGGGCTCCATGAGAGGCTACACACTACAGAAAGAAGCCAGGAACTTCCATGCAGGCTATGCTGTGGTAGATAATTAAATGCCCACCCTATGTGGCTGAGCTGCAATTTGTTGGTGGGGCTTTGTGTGGCTTGAGTGTGAACACAGGGGGCCCCATGATCTCTGATTGCCCGGGGGCCCCATGAGTTGTCAGTCCACCCCTGGTGACAGTGCATATTTTTTAGCACTGATCACTGTATTAGTGTCACTGGTTCCCCAAAAAGTGTCAAAAGTGTCAGTTAGGTGTGCAATTTGTCCGTCACAATATCGCAGTCCTGCTATAAGTTGCTAATCACTGCAGCTACTAGTAAAACAAAATCAAAATTACATAAATATATTCCAAAGTTTGTAGATGATATACAGTATCTCACAAAAGTGAGTACACCCCTCACATTTTTGTAAATATTTTATTAAATCTTTTCATGTGACAACACTGAGGAAATTACACTTTACTACAATGTAAAGTAGTGAGTGTACAGCTTGTATAACAGTGTAAATTTGCTGTCCCATCAAAATAACTCAACACACAGCCATTGATGTCTAAACTGCTGGCAACAAAAGTGAGTACACCCCTAAGTGAAAATGTTCAAATTGGGCCCAATTAGCCATTTTCCCTCCCCGGTGTCATGTGACTCGTTAGTGTTACAAGGTCTCAGGTGTGAATGGGGAGCAGGCGTGTTAAATTTGGTGTTATCGCTCTCACTCTCTCATACTGGTCACTGGAAGTTCAACATGGCACCTCATGGCAAAGAACTCTCTGAGGATGTGAAAAAAATAATTGTTGCTGTACATAAAGATGGCGGCTATAACAAGATTGCCAAGACCCTGAAACTGAGCTTCAGCACAGCGGCCAAGACTACACAGAGGTTAACCACGACAGATTCCACTCAGAACAGGCCTCGCCATGGTCTGCCAAAGATGTTGAGTGCAGGTGCTCAGAGTCATATCCAGAGGTTGTCTTTGGGAAATAGACGAATGAGTGCTGCCAGCATTGCTGCAGAGGTTGAAGGGGTGGGGGGTCAGCCTGTCAGTGTTTAGACCATACGCCGAACACTGCATCAAATTGGTCTGCATGGCTGTCGTCCCAGAAGGAAGCCTCTTCTAAAGATGATGCATGAAAAGATATAATAAAATATTTACAAAAATGTGAGGGGCGTACTCACTTTTGTAAGATACTGTAACTTTTGTGTAAACCAATCAATATACACTTTTTTTTTTACCAAAAATATGTAGCAGAATACATATTGGCCTAAATCAGGGGTGTCAAACTCGATTTCAGCACGGGCCGTATCAGCATTATGGTTGCCCTCAAGGAGCCAGTTGTATCTGTAGGACTAGATTTGCAGAGCACCCTACCCCCCTTACATCAGATGTCAAAAGCCCCCCACCATCAGAAGTGAAGGGTCCCCCACCCTCCCTTTCACCACAGTGCACCCCACTTACCTTGTGCTACTACAAAGCTGCCAAGCAGAAAGTTCACGGTCTGAAGGAGGGCCAGGGGAGGGCTGGAGTCAGCTGCCCGAATCTGCTGAATGCTGAGATTAGGGGTGGAGACGAGGGGGTGCCTCCGCTCAGGGGAGGACTGGGCCAGGGGGCAGGGGGGAAATTGCCCCCTGGGCCGCTCTGATGTCCTGTAAAAAGGCTGCATCCCTTTTGCCACAGAAATGCCTAAAGGATTCCTGGTGGAGAGAAGTAAAAAGTCCCCACCACTGACCTACTGAGTGTGGGTTGAAGACAAGGACAGAGCGCAGGTCTCCTTCCCCAGCATGGATGGTGTAAACTGTGTCTGAGCAGAGGCGGGTTCCATGCCCCACTGGAGGCTCTCCTCCCTGGCCAGCCCCAATCAAGCTGTCCCAGCTCCCCCCAACTGCCCACTGCTGGCCAGGTTGGAAATCCAGATTCAGCCGGTGAGTAGAGAGTACCGGGAGAGGAGCTTCAGCCTGGAATGGGGGTCAGGAGGAGGACGGGAAGAGGGAGAGTGGGAGGGGGGCCAAGTCGCTGCACCATGGGCCTCTGGTTTGTACTTGGCCCCTGGGCCAAAAGTTGCCAGTCTGCCCCTGCCTCCACTGCACAGAGAGACGCAGGATCTGTAGGAGGAGTTCTGTCCTCCTCTCTGCTGCTGACTGCTGAGAATGGGAGGGGGTTAAGACGAGCCTCTCCATGGCTGCAGGGAGAAGTGCAGGATCTGGCAGAAGAGCTCTGACCTCCTCTCTGCTGCTCACTGCTAAGACAAGGTGGGGTGTGGAGACAAGGGTGGTGTCGCAGCTGCAGGAGAGATGCGAGGGCCACATGAAATTGTCTGGAGGGCCGGATTCGGCCCCGGGGCCATGTGTTTGACACATGTGGCCTAAAGTGATGAAGAAATTAGATTTTTTACATTTTTTATTGGATATTTTTTTGAACAGAATGTAAAAAATATATTTTTTTTTTTTTTCAAAATTGTCAGTTGTTTTTTTGTTTATTGCACATAAAAAAAAAAAAAAAGAAAACGCAGAGATGATCAAATTTCACTATTTGGGTACATCGTCGCACAACCGTGCAATTGTCTGTTAAAGTAACGCAGTGCCATATCGCAAAAAATGGCCTGGTCAAGAAGGGGGGTAAATCGTTTGGAGCTATGGTACACCCCATTGGCAGAAAAATTTAACATAGGACCAGATAGGTATCACAGCTTAGCAGCCCAACCTTCACTTTTACATTTGTGCTATTTTTAGGTTTCTTAGACCTGAAGGAAAATTCATTTGACTGGCATGTGTGTGTGATCTAGTAAAATACTTATTTTAAACAAACATCCAAAGAAAGATATAATCGGTGTAGGAAAAAAATCACAAAGGGCTCTTTGGTAGAGGAGTACTCTACGGTGTATTGGCTGTGTGTATGTACACAGCATTTCCTGGAGCCTGGCCACTTCCTTAGACAAACTTCTAGATACTGAAAAGTTAGTTGGGGTGTCTAAAACATTGCAAAACAAAATAGCGGTACAAAAAAAATCCAAATCACTGCTCTTCACGGTGAAAATAATACTTTTCTTCATGCCGAATAGCAAATCTTTTGCAGTTCTTGCTGCCGGTGTTCTACCAGAATACCTCTACCCAACAGAAAATGCAACGGAAGTGACCTTGCGAACAAAATTGGCTATTGCGCATACGCTACGCGTTTCAACATGGCTGCTATGCATTTCAATAGGTTTCCTAATCTGACAGAAGACAAAGGCGGCAGCAGACATCTCCTTACACCCAAGCAAGTCTTCAACTGCACACTTTTTTTAGCAGTTAACTCCTCTTATATACTGAATTAGACTATTTCACTGCAACCAAGATAAATAATCTATTTCACTGTGTATGGGTGTACCAAGATGGCCATCGCATCCGTCTACCTGCAGGCTTGTCGCTGTATTTACTATAATACTATAATAATAAACATGTATTAATGTATTCATATATTTCACTACATAAGTAGAGTTTACTGCTAAAATAATTGTGAAATAACCACTTCTGGACCGGAAGGATTTGTCCCCTTAACCACTTAAGCCCCGGAAGATTTTACCCCCTTCCTGACCAGGGCCTATTTTGCGATTCGGCACTGCGTGACTTTAACGGACAATTGCGCGGTTGTGCGACGCTGTACCTAAACGAATTTGACGTCCTTTTTTCCCCACAAACAGAGCTTTCTTTTGGTGGTATTTGATCACCTGTGTGATTTTTACTTTTTGCGCTATAAACAAAAAAAGAGCGACAATTTTGCAAAAATAACAATATTTTTCACATTTTTTTATGTGAAATTCCCCAAAAAAAAAAGTAAAAATCAAAATTTTTTAACATTTTGGGCCAATTTTTTTTTAACCATATGTTTGTTAAAAAAATTTGCAAAAAGCGTATTTTGATTGGTTTGCGCAAAAGTTATTGCGTTTACTAACAAAGGGAAAGATTTTTGTCATTTTTGTTGTTTTTCTTTTAACGCGTAATGGCGGCGATCTGCGATTTTTTTTGCGGGACTGCGACATTGCGGCGGACAGATCAGACCCTTGACTGACAATTTTGACACTTTTGGGGTTATCAGTGACATTACTACAGTAATCAGTGCTATACATATGCACTGTTACTGTAAAATTACACTGGCAGTGAAGGGGTTAACTTTTTTTTGACAGGGAGGGGTTATGTGTGTCCCTAGGGGAGTGATTCTAACTGTGATTGGCTTGAGGTGTAGGAACAGTGATCAACGGTCCTACATAGTAGAACCGTATGATCAATATTCATACACAGGGGAGAATGACAGTCGGCTTTGTTTACATTAGCCGCCTGCCTTTCTCCCTTTATGGTGGACGATCACGAGTGACCGGCGGACATCGTGTCCGCCGGTCACGCGCGCGGACTCGTTTGTGAACGAGCCGGGCGGGAGCGCGCCTTCGGGGGTGCGCGCTCGCCCGCTTTTGGCTCCCAGGCTAGTAACGTATATATACGTCACTTTGCCTGGCTGGGGCTGACCGCCGCAGTACATAGTCGTGCGGCGGTCGGCAACCGGTTAATGACCAGGCCCTTTTTTTGAGATTGGGCACTGCGTTAATTTGACGAATGTAGCAGGTTTTCCAGGCATTGGGCCTGATGTGGGTCTGCCATTGTTACCGGTTACCTCTCCAGCCCATGTGAGCTGTGACCCTGGGTGTGAGAACTGAGACATCGACAACTCCGGCATCTTTGTTGGGTTGTTTTATTGTATTGTTAGGGGATGGGAGAAGGGAATGAGTGGGATACTCCTTTGGCTCGACTATGTACAATTCTGGGACTGCTGTAGAAAAATGCCCTTTAGCGCTGTCTTGACACCAGCCGATGCTAGCCAATGCTTACTGGCGCTTGGAACACACTGTAACTCTGAAAGCTGTGCTGGAACTCCGACTTAAGTCCAGAAGATCCAGGACTGTAGAATATTGGACTTCTGACACTGCTTGCACTCAAAAGTTACTGACTACTCCCTCCAGCCTTGCACTGGCTGTTGTGAACAAGCCTTGTAGCTTGTTGTGGATTCCTGTTTGGCTGTAACTCCTAACTGATGCACTGCACACTGTGCACTGACTCTTCAGGGCCCAAACTGCAGACGCCCCCTTTAACACTTCAGGGTCCTCAACCTAGGTACCCCCTCTATCACTGCAGGGTCCTCTGACCAGGTACCCCCTTTACAGCTAGCTGATACTTGGATCCTAGAACCTTCTCCGGAGTGGTCCCCACTGACTCTAGGCAGACCCCCAGGGGCAATCCTCAGTACTCACGACCTGTGTAGGCTTTCCTGGGACTGGACCCCTCACGCTCCCTGCAGGTTCTCAGCACACCGGATCCCCTCAGCTCAACTCAGCACTCTCTGGATTCTCAGGCAGCACCCGAGACATCTGCTTTCCTCAGACAGGAGGAGAGACAGCCGTGCTCTACCTCCTGGGACTCTGCTCCCGCCAAAGACGCTCAGTCACGCATTCCCCTCAGACTTATACCCACTCCCAGAATCCTTTGCTGCAGAATCTGCCTTCTGGGGTAGTTACAAGCCTGAATGTGTCCCTGATTGGGTTTCCTCCACTGCCCTATGAGAAACCTCTCACAGAGCCAGTGGGGAGAATCCCACCTCAGCAGACACACCTGAGAGCCATGACACCCTGACAAAAAATAAATCACAGCCCTGCTGTTAAGCAGACAAGGCCCACTATACATTTACCTAGCACCTACTGTACCTGTAGGGTGCTACATGAAAAACTGTGTGGTCGTACGGCACTGTACCAATATACAATTAATGTCCTTGTTCCCCACAAACAGAGTGGAACTTTTGGTGGTATTTGATCACCTCTGCAGTTTTTATTTTTTGCGCTATAAACAAAAAAAGAGCGACAATTCAGAAAAAATGAAAAAAAAAAAAACAATATTTTTCGCATTCTGCTATATAACATTCTCAGAAAGAAAAAAAATGTAAAAATCAAAATTTTCCATCATTTTAGGCCAATTTGTTTTCTGCTACATTTTTTTGGCAAAAACAAAAAATTGCAATAAGTGTATTTTGATTGGTTTGTGCAAAAGTTATCGTGTCTACAACCTAGTAGAAAAATGTATGTCATTTTTATTTATTTATTTCTTTTTTACTAGTAAAGGCGGCGATCTGCGATTTTTAGTGGGACTGTGACATTGCGGCGGACAGATCGGACACCTAACTGACATTTTTGACACTTTTGGGGGGACCAGTGACATTACTACACTAATCAGTTCTAAATATATGCACTGTTACTGTATTAATTACATTGGCAGGAAAGGGGTTAACACCAGAGGCGATTAAAGAGTTTATTGTGAGCCTGGGGGAGTGTTTACTAACTGTATGGGGGATGGGCTTGTGAAATGATCATAGAGACCTGTGTTTACAACAGCTGACCGTCCTTCTCTCTCAGCGGGGAGCGATCGCGGGTGCCCGGCGGCAATCACGACTGTCGGTCCCATGGATTGGCATCCCCGCTGCCTAGCGGGGGGCAATAGCGCGCTGGCAGAGGCGCACGCTCACCACCCCAGCACCATGCACGCGACCGATGTAGGGCTACTTCGTTTCACGCAGCCGAGCCAGCCTGCAGCAGTAAAACTGCGGCGGGCGGTCGGCAAGTGGTTAAAGACTTGCCTGGGTAGAAGAAGATGTCCACTGCCGCCTTCGTGTTCTGTCAGATTAGGAAACCTGTTGGAACTCAAAGCGCATGTGCAGTAAGCATTTTCTGCTCAGAACCTTACATTTTCTGATGGGTAGCGGTATTCTGACAGAACACCGGTGCATTTTTGGAAAGGGTCGAGGACTTTTTTTCCCACAGCAGATTGCATTTTGTGTGTAATAGACTTCCATGGAGTCATCAAGTGTTGCATTTCTGATGCATTTTTTAATGAGTTTTGCATTTTAAGTTTTTTTCCCCCTTTAAAAACACTGTATTTGGTTGGTTGCTAAGGAGCAAGTAGGGAAGCCGGCTGCCGCATCCTTAAAGACCAATGAGTTATCAGCTGTCAGTGGGGCAGAAATGTCCTTTGTGCATAGCAAACCTCTGAACCCTGCACTCTATGCAGGGCCGGTGCTACCAGTAAGGCAATCTAGGCGGCCGCCTAGGGCGCAACTTAGCAGGGGGCGCCGGCGGAGCCTGACCCGAGGTAAGTGACCTACCATAAGTCACTGAAGGGTTTTTAACCAGTAGCGGCCACCCTGTCCATTAGGGGTGTAGGGGCGCCCCCCACCCCCATCCATGCATGCAACCCCCTAATCTACATGCAGGGCACCGGATACATGGATTCCAATGAGGGTTTTTTTTTTTTTCTATGAAGCACGTGATTAGAGCCAGAGGCTCTAATAGGCTTCAAAAAAGGGGGAGGGGGCTTGGGGGGAGGAAAGCCCACCCAGTTGTGTGACAATAGCAAATTAATATTTGCTATTGCCACACTGATTCTCCTCCCGGACAATCAGGAAGCGAGCCCTGGGACCTGTTTCCCAAATGGCCAAAGGAGATGGCATCCATTCCTATTGGTGGTGGAGGAGGGAGGAGACGGCCGCTGAGAGGGGACATGGAGGAGACTGAGGGGGAAGCCGTCGCCACCTGGAGGAACAAGGTAAGTGAACTGGCGCCAGGAGGGGGGGGGAGAGAAATATGGTGTGGACTGGACTCTGGAGTGATGGGGGGGGGGTCCGAAGCCAGGCCCATCTGCGGCCCCCCCCCCGACCGATGGAGCACCAGCCCCCACTGGTTTTAACCCCTTCAGCAACTTGGGATGGGGGGTGGGAGAGCATATGGGGGGGGGGGGGCGGCAATTTTTATTTTGCCTAGGGCTGCAAAAATCCTTGCACCGGCCCTGACTCTATGCCTAACATTCTCCTGTATATTAAGTAGTCCTGTGCCCAGCGCTCGGTGTATTATGTAGTCCTATGCCCAGCGCTCTGTGTATTACTCAGTTTTGTGCCCAGCGCTCAGTGTATTATGTGGTCCTGTACCCAGCGCCCTGTGTATTATGTAGACCTGTGTCCAGTGCTCTGTGTATTATGTAGTCCAATGCCCAGCACTCTGTGTATTACTCAGTTTTGTGCCCAGCGCTCAGTGTATTATGTGGTCCTGTGCCCAGCGCCCTGTGTATTATGTAGTCCTGAACCCAGTGCTCTGTGTATTATTTAGTCCTGAACCCAGTGCTCTGTGTATTATGTAGTCCAGTGCCCAGCGCTCTTTGTATTATGCAGTTCTTTGCCCAGCGCTCTGTGTATTATGTAGTCCTGTGCCCAGCACTCTGTGTATTATGTAGTCCTGAACCCAGTGCTCTGTGTATTATTTAGTCCTGAACCCAGCGCTCTGTGTTTTATGTAGTGTTGAACCCAGCGCTTTGTGTATTATGTAGTTCTGAGGCCAGCGCTCTGTGTATTATGCAGTCCTGTACCCAGCGCTCTGTGCATTATGTAGTCCTGTGCCCAGCACTCTGTGTAATATGCAGTCCTGAGCCCAGTGCTGTGTATTATGTAGTCCTGAACCCAGAGCTCTGTGTATTAGGTAGTCCTGAATCCTGCACTCTGTGTATTTTGCAGCCCTGTGCCCAACACTCTGTGTATTATGTAGTCCTGAACTCAGCGCTCTATGTATTATGTAGTCCTGTGCTCAGCACTCTGTGTATTTTGTAGTCCTATGCTCAGCGCTTTGTGTATTATGTAGTCCTGAGCCCAGCGCTTTGTGCATTATGTAGTCCTGTGCCACGTGCTCTGTGTATTATGTAGTCCTGTATCCAGCGCTCTGTGTATTATGTAGTCCTGTGTCCAGCAATCTGTGTATTATGCAGTTCTGTACCCAGCCCTCTGTGTATTATGTAGTCCTATGCCCAGCGCTCTGTGTTTTATGCAGTCTGGTACCCAGCGTTCTGTGTATTATGTAGCCCTGTGCCCATTTCTCTGTGTATTATGCAGTCCTGTACCCAGTGCACTGTGTATTATGCAGTTCTGTACCCAGTACACTGTGTATTATGTAGTCCTGAACCCAGTGCTCTGTGTATTATTTAGTCCTGAACCCAGTGCTCTGTGTATTATGTAGCCCAGTGCCCAGCGCTCTTTGTATTATGCAGTTCTTTGCCCAGCGCTCTGTGTATTATGTAGTCCTGTGCCCAGAACTCTGTGTATTATGTAGTCCTGAACCCAGTGCTCTGTGTATTATTTAGTCCTGAACCCAGTGCTCTGTGTATTATGCAGTTTTGCACCCAGAGCACTATGTATTATGTAGTTCTGAACCCAGCGCTCTGTGTTTTATGTAGTGTTGAACCCAGCGCTTTGTGTATTATGTAGTTCTGAGGCCAGCACTCTGTGTATTATGCAGTCCTGTACCCAGCACTCTGTGCATTATGTAGTCCTGTGCCCAGCACTCTGTGTAATATGCAGTCCTGAGCCCAGTGCTGTGTATTATGTAGTCCTGAACCCAGAGCTCTGTGTATTAGGTAGTCCTGAATCCTGCACTCAGTGTATTTTGCAGCCCTGTGCCCAACACTCTGTGTATTATGTAGTCCTGAACTCAGCGCTCTATGTATTATGTAGTCCTGTGCTCAGCACTCTGTGTATTTTGTAGTCCTATGCTCAGTGCTTTGTGTATTATGTAGTCCTGAGCCCAGCGCTTTGTGCATTATGTAGTCCTGTGCCACGTGCTCTGTGTATTATGTAGTCCTGTATCCAGCGCTCTGTGTATTATGTAGTCCTGTGTCCAGCAATCTGTGTATTATGCAGTTCTGTACCCAGCCCTCTGTGTATTATGTAGTCCTATGCCCAGCGCTCTGTGTTTTATGCAGTCTGGTACCCAGCGTTCTGTGTATTATGTAGCCCTGTGCCCATTTCTCTGTGTATTATGCAGTCCTGTACCCAGTGCACTGTGTATTATGCAGTTCTGTACCCAGTACACTGTGTATTATGTAGTCCTGAACCAAGTGCTCTGTGTATTATTTAGTCCTGAACCCAGTGCTCTGTGTATTATGTAGTCCAGTGCCCAGCGCTCTTTGTATTATGCAGTTCTTTGCCCAGCGCTCTGTGTATTATGTAGTCCTGTGCCCAGAACTCTGTGTATTATGTAGTCCTGAACCCAGTGCTCTGTGTATTATTTAGTCCTGAACCCAGTGCTCTGTGTATTATGCAGTTTTGAGCCCAGCGCCCTATGTATTATGTAGTTCTGAACCCAGCGCTCTGTGTTTTATGTAGTGTTGAACCCAGCGCTTTGTGTATTATGTAGTTCTGAGGCCAGCGCTCTGTGTATTATGCAGTCCTGTACCCAGCGCTCTGTGCATTATGTAGTCCTGTGCCCAGCACTCTGTGTAATATGCAGTCCTGAGCCCAGTGCTGTGTATTATGTAGTCCTGAACCCAGAGCTCTGTGTATTAGGTAGTCCTGAATCCTGCACTCTGTGTATTTTGCAGCCCTGTGCCCAACACTCTGTGTATTATGTAGTCCTGAACTTAGCGCTCTATGTATTATGTAGTCCTGTGCTCAGCACTCTGTGTATTTTGTAGTCCTATGCTCAGCGCTTTGTGTATTATGTAGTCCTGAGCCCAGCGCTTTGTGCATTATGTAGTCCTGTGCCACGTGCTCTGTGTATTATGTAGTCCTGTATCCAGCGCTCTGTGTATTATGTAGTCCTGTGTCCAGCAATCTGTGTATTATGCAGTTCTGTACCCAGCCCTCTGTGTATTATGTAGTCCTATGCCCAGCGCTCTGTGTTTTATGCAGTCTGGTACCCAGCGTTCTGTGTATTATGTAGCCCTGTGCCCATTTCTCTGTGTATTATGCAGTCCTGTACCCAGTGCACTGTGTATTATGCAGTTCTGTACCCAGTACACTGTGTATTATGTAGTCCTGAACCCAGTGCTCTGTGTATTATTTAGTCCTGAACCCAGTGCTCTGTGTATTATGTAGCCCAGTGCCCAGCGCTCTTTGTATTATGCAGTTCTTTGCCCAGCGCTCTGTGTATTATGTAGTCCTGTGCCCAGAACTCTGTGTATTATGTAGTCCTGAACCCAGTGCTCTGTGTATTATTTAGTCCTGAACCCAGTGCTCTGTGTATTATGCAGTTTTGAGCCCAGCGCCCTATGTATTATGTAGTTCTGAACCCAGCGCTCTGTGTTTTATGTAGTGTTGAACCCAGCGCTTTGTGTATTATGTAGTTCTGAGGCCAGCGCTCTGTGTATTATGCAGTCCTGTACCCAGCACTCTGTGCATTATGTAGTCCTGTGCCCAGCACTCTGTGTAATATGCAGTCCTGAGCCCAGTGCTGTGTATTATGTAGTCCTGAACCCAGAGCTCTGTGTATTAGGTAGTCCTGAATCCTGCACTCTGTGTATTTTGCAGCCCTGTGCCCAACACTCTGTGTATTATGTAGTCCTGAACTTAGCGCTCTATGTATTATGTAGTCCCCTGCTCAGCACTCTGTGTATTTTGTAGTCCTATGCTCAGTGCTTTGTGTATTATGTAGTCCTGAGCCCAGCGCTTTGTGCATTATGTAGTCCTGTGCCACGTGCTCTGTGTATTATGTAGTCCTGTATCCAGCGCTCTGTGTATTATGTAGTCCTGTGTCCAGCAATCTGTGTATTATGCAGTTCTGTACCCAGCCCTCTGTGTATTATGTAGTCCTATGCCCAGCGCTCTGTGTTTTATGCAGTCTGGTACCCAGCGTTCTGTGTATTATGTAGCCCTGTGCCCATTTCTCTGTGTATTATGCAGTCCTGTACCCAGTGCACTGTGTATTATGCAGTTCTGTACCCAGTACACTGTGTATTATGTAGTCCTGGACCCAGTGCTCTGTGTATTATTTAGTCCTGAACCCAGTGCTCTGTGTATTATGTAGTCCAGTGCCCAGCGCTCTTTGTATTATGCAGTTCTTTGCCCAGCGCTCTGTGTATTATGTAGTCCTGTGCCCAGAACTCTGTGTATTATGTAGTCCTGAACCCAGTGCTCTGTGTATTATTTAGTCCTGAACCCAGTGCTCTGTGTATTATGCAGTTTTGAGCCCAGCGCCCTATGTATTATGTAGTTCTGAACCCAGCGCTCTGTGTTTTATGTAGTGTTGAACCCAGCGCTTTGTGTATTATGTAGTTCTGAGGCCAGCGCTCTGTGTATTATGCAGTCCTGTACCCAGCGCTCTGTGCATTATGTAGTCCTGTGCCCAGCACTCTGTGTAATATGCAGTCCTGAGCCCAGTGCTGTGTATTATGTAGTCCTGAACCCAGAGCTCTGTGTATTAGGTAGTCCTGAATCCTGCACTCTGTGTATTTTGCAGCCCTGTGCCCAACACTCTGTGTATTATGTAGTCCTGAACTTAGCGCTCTATGTATTATGTAGTCCTGTGCTCAGCACTCTGTGTATTTTGTAGTCCTATGCTCAGCGCTTTGTGTATTATGTAGTCCTGAGCCCAGCGCTTTGTGCATTATGTAGTCCTGTGCCCAACACTCTGTGTATTATGTAGTCCTGTATCCAGCGCTCTGTGTATTATGTAGTCCTGTGTCCAGCAATCTGTGTATTATGCAGTTCTGTACCCAGCCCTCTGTGTATTATGTAGTCCTATGCCCAGCGCTCTGTGTTTTATGCAGTCTGGTACCCAGCGTTCTGTGTATTATGTAGCCCTGTGCCCATTGCTCTGTGTATTATGCAGTCCTGTACCCAGTGCACTGTGTATTATGCAGTTCTGTACCCAGTACACTGTGTATTATGCAGTCCTGTACCCAGTACACTGTGTATTATGCAGTTCTGTGCCCAGTCCTCTGTGTATTATACAGTCCTGAACCTAATGTATTATGCAGTCCTGTGCCCAGTGCTCTGTGCATTATGTAGTCCTGTGCCCAGCGCTCTGTGTATTATGTAGTCCTGAAACTAGTGCTCTATGTATTATGCAGTCCTGTACCCAGCGCTCTATGTATTATGTAGTCCTGTGCCCTGCACCCTGTGTATTATGCAGTCCTGTGCCCAGTGCTCTGTGTATTATTTAGTCCTGAACCCAGTGCTCTGTGTATTATGTAGTCCTGAGCCTAGCACTCTGTGTTTTATGTAGTCCTGTGCCCAGCGCTCTGTGTATTATGTAGTCCTGTGCCCAGTGCTTTGTGCAATATGTAGTCCTGTGCCACATGCTCTGTGTATTATGTAGTCATGTGCCCAGCGCTCTGTGTATTGTGTAGTCCTGAAACCAGTGCTCTATGTTTTATGCAGTCCTGTAGCCAGCGCTCTTTGTATTATGTAGTCCTGTGCCCAGCACCCTGTGTATTATGAAGTCCTGTGCCCAGCGCTCTGTGTATTATTTAGTCCTGAACCCAGTGCTCTGTGTATTATGTAGTCCTGAGCCTAGCACTCTGTGTATTATGTAGTCCTGTGCCCAGCGATCTGTGTATTATGTAGTCCTGTGCCCAGCGCTCTGTGTATTATGCATTCCTCTGCAACACTCCACCAATCAGGCTTTTATGGTAGAATGGCCAGACGGAGGCCACTCCTCACATGGTAGCCTGGAGTTTGCCAAAAGGCACCTGAAGGACTCTCAGACCATGAGAAACAAAATTCTCTGGTCCGATGAAACAAAGATTGAACTTTTTGGCCTGAAGGGCAAGCATCATGTCTGGAGGAAACCAGGCACTGCTCATTACCTGGCTAATGCCATCCCTACAGTTAAGTATGGCGGTGGCAGCATCATACTGTGGGGATGTTTTTCAGTGGCAGGAACTGGGAGACTAGTCAGGATTGAGGGAAAGATGAATGCAGCAATGTACAGAGACATCCTTGATGAAAACCTGCTCCAGAGCGCTCTTGACCTCAGACTGGGGCGAAGGTTCATCTTCTAACAGGACAATGACCCTAAGCACACAGCCAAGATAACAAAGGAGTGGCTACAGGACAACTCTGTGAATGTCCTTGAGTGGCCCAACCAGAGCCAAGACTTAAACCCGATTAAATATCTCTGGAGAGATATGAAAATGGCTGTGCACCATCGCTCTCCATCCAACCTGATGGAGATTGAGAGGTCCTGCAAAGAAGAATGGGGGAAACTGCCCAAAAATAGGTGCCAAGCTTGTAGCATCAAAGACTTGAGGCTGTAATTGGTGCCAAAGGTGATCCAACAAAGTATTGAGCAAAGGCAGTGAATACTTGGATGTACATGTGTTTTTTTCATTTTTTATTTTTAATAAATTTGCAAAGATTTCAAACAAACTTCTTTCACGTTGTCATTATGGGGTATTGTTTGTAGAATTTTGAGGAAAATAATGAGTTTAATCCATTTTGGAATAAAGCTGTGACATAACAAAATGTGGAAAAAGTGAAGCGCTGTGAATACATTCCGGATTTGCTGTATACAGGGCCTATTTTCTATTTACATTGAAAGCTTATCTAGACAAGCACACAATTATGGTGTAATGAGGTCCCAACCTTAGCTATATTGACCCATAAGATCCATAATGCTTTATTTTATGACTGTGCCCTGAGCTGGATATTTGCACAGACATTGCACGAGACTAAACTCTAGAAACATGTCCCAGCTAGTCTCACGGTGACAATCACAGGTGGTATTGCTGCTGTTTTGCATGTTCTGTGATCGGGATTACAGGTTTGTTTATAAAGCTCTGACTCATCTCAAGCAATACAATGAACTCACATGCACCTTGCACCACTCAGGGCTATGTGTGAAATGGGAAGAATGTGACAATAGCTAGTCTTTAAATATAAAATGCATTTCCACAGCAAGCATTAAAAATGTATCACTTTAATTGACATTGATAGCTTCCAAATAAATAGTTGATTGCATGATATCAGCTACGCTTACCATTGTCCTCGGTGTTCATATAAGATAAATATGGATCATGATATAATTGTATAATAACTTTATTAGCATCCCCTCCCCAGATAAGAAAACTTAAAGCTGAAATGCAGAAAAACAGCTGAATAGACAGGACAAAGGATTTGTATTTCTGGCCATCCGGTCCTGGGATTTACACAGCTCTGCCACATAGTACAACTAGGCTAGTGACCTGACTGTACTGTATTGAGTATCCTCAGGACAGCGAAGGAGCAACTGAAGGAGGTGAAGGAGATTGATCAGCTCATCCTTCTGTTCTTTCAACATGTTCCTTGTCAGTATATTTGCATTGTAAAACATAGAAGAGAGGGCGCACCAGCCTTGCACATTACCCAAGTGGTGTTTTTAATAACAAATAAAAATAAATATACTCACAAGCAAGTCAATGATAAAAGCATATCAGGGTCCATAGAAAGCACAAAGCAACCAGGTAACAGAGACTATTCCCAGCAAGCCAGGTGGCTGACGCGTTTTGAGAGGGGTCTGCCCTCGAAACGCATGACTTAGTTGCTTTGTGCTCTATGGACCCTAATATGCTTGTATCATTGATTTGTTTGTGGGTATATTTATTTTTACTTATGATTAAAAACACCACTTGGGTAATGCGCAAGGCTGGTGCGCCCTCTCTTTGTTTTACAGCATTTCTATTGGGTTTCCTTCGAAGGCATACTCCAGTTTAAAAGAAAAAGAATGGACAATTATAGGGCAGGGCTCACTTTACTAACATTGCACATCAATAAAATGCCAACATGGGGAGGCATCAGGAAGGAGAAGGGAATAATAATATGGGGTCACTATGGGTTCAGTAATGTGGCTTCAAAGGTCACATGGCACCAATGGCTATGGTATCATGGCATCACTGTTCTGCTGAACTTCCCCGCCAGTACATCACTGCTCTGTACAGAAATTGAGCTCACTGACAGCTCCTGATTATTGTTTATAAACAGGAGCCAGTGGGCAGTAATCCCAATCATGCGATTGCTGCAACAGCCAATCATGTGATCAGGGACTTTGCCGCCCATCTTTCAGACCACCTTAGAGGGCCAGTGGGATTGTACTTGCCCATCCAACCACCCCTTAGTTGTTTAAAGTGATATTAAAGCTTTAAATTTATTTTTTTTTTACATTAAAATAATAAACATGTTATAATTACCTCCTCTGTGCAGTTGGTTTTGCACAAAGCAGCCCCGATCCTCCTCTTCTCTGGTCCCTTTTAGTTCTCCTGGCCCCTCCCTTCCTAAGCCGCTGCTCTGCGTGTTCATTCACACACAGGGCCGTGGCTTGGCCCTGCCCCTCTCTCTCCTCATTGGCTCACACTGCTGTCTCAGCCGATGAGGAGGGAGAGTCTCTGGGGAGCTGAGGCTCTTGTGTACAGCGCTGGAGAAAGATGGGGCTCAGGTAAGTTTTGGGAGGGCTGCTGCACAGAGTTTTTTTTTTACCATAAAATGCAAGAAGGTAGAAAACCTTAAGACTTTACAACCACTTTAAGTCCAGCATAAAGTTATGTTAACTCCTCAGTTTTTCAGCACTTTCAGCAGCTGATTTAACCACATACTCAGCATGCAGCGTCTTTATCTTTTAATCCTTACCTGTGTTCCAGTTTAAGTTGGTGCCATGAATTCTGGCCCAGGCTTCCTGTTTCAAGGTGGCTCCTTTCTCTTGCAGCACCCTATGGAGCCGCCCTTGTATGGTGGGACTAGAGTTGTGTCTCCCTATACAGTGTGCAGCAATAAAAACACAAGGCATTTTCCTGCTCCACCCTTCCCTCCATTCTCCAGGTAAACAGACTGGCTCTAGACTGCACTGTTGTGTTGCTTTAGCTATTTTATTCATTTTTTAACTTAGATATGTGAATTGTTGGATTTTAGATTTTAGTTACATGCATTGTTTATGGAAGCTAGGCCATTGATATGCAAATCAACTTATGAACTTGTTGGACTGGTTGGTGAGGCTCAGGACAAGAAATTATGTACAGGAAGTGTGGGGGGGGGGGGGGGGATAGGGGATTTGAACAAGCTATGTGCTGAGACAAAGATAGGGTTGTTCTGGAGGACTTTGGAGAAGCGAGCAGTCTATAAGATCCTGGATCCAGCAATCCCAATCCGGCAAAGTGCATGAGAGCCTCAGCTTTCCCGGGTATCTCCCTCCTCATTGACTGACAGCAACGTTAGCTATTGGCTCCCACTACTGTCAATCACAGCCAGTGGGCCAATGAAGAGAGAGCGGGGCAGGGGTGTAAATGGACACAAAGAGCAGCGACTTGGGAGAAAGCCTACTTGGGTGCCCCTATAGCAAGCTGCTTGTTGCGGGGGCACTTGGCAGGAGGGAGGGGCCAGGAGAGCCGACTGAGGACCAGAGAAGAGGTGGATCTGGGCTGCTCTGTGTAAAACCACTGCATAGAGCAGGTAAGTATACCATGTTTATTTAAAAAAGAAACAAGCCTTTAATATCACTTAGCGCCGGTTCACATTGCAGCGCGCCGCGACCTCGGAGCGGCCGCCACGGACTTCATAACATTGAAGTCTATGGCGGTCGCCTCCGGGTCGCCCCAAAGAAGCTCCGGACCCTTTTTCTAGGTCGGAGCGACTTGTGTCGCTCCTATTAGAACGGGTCCGCAGCTTCCCTATGGGAGGCGACCTGCGGCGACCTGTGAGGCGACCAGGTCGCCTCACAGGTCGCCCTAGTGTGAACCGGCACTTAGAGTAGCAGTTTAGTATACTTACTGCTACATTGTCTGTGTTACCTAGCTGGGAAAGATAGATAGGTTGGGAATGTGCACCTTTTAGGCATATTTTGTAATATATATGTCAGTCTTGTACCGATTTTCTAAAACTGCAATCGTTTGTATGTTCAGCATTTTCACAGCAAAAGCAAACATTAAGGTTTGGTTCAGACCACCTATTCAGTTTGCTTTTTCTGAAGTGCTTTTTTCGTTTTTGCACACGTGATTTTACAGCGATTTTGCCGCGATTTGTGATTTGAATTTTATTTTTGGATTTCTTTGGCCAATTTGTTAATCAGCAGACTAAAAAACACAAAACGCAAATTGCAGCAAAATTGCACTACATGCTTTTCTGCAGCTTCTCTATTGAAGTCTATTGAACCAAAAAAGCAAAAGAAAAAAAAAAAAAAGCACCATTTTGCATTTAAAAAAGTCCCTGACCCATTCCAGTCGTTGTAAACTCTCAAAGTTAAATTTTCCTCATTTAAATAATCAGCACATACTGTGCGAATCGCTGTATTTGGATCTCTTCTATCATACTTACTTTTCCTGTAATCCGTTGCTGTTTACTTCTCTGATGTCACCAGCGCATGCGCATAATGTCCCTCGTTTACGGCACGCTTCTTGTGCTGTTAGTCCTTGCAATAACACAGCGTGCCAAAATCGCTGCAATCCCGCGAGAGCACTGGCTCAATTGGGATTTTCGCTACGCCAGTGACAAGGTTCCCATAGTAATTACAACGAAAACGAGGCTTGGCTACGAACTCACTGCGCATGTGCGAGATTACGTCTGGGAGAAAAAGAAAGGGCGGAGGCCCAAAAGTGCTGCAAACACGGAAGACAGAACTTAACATGGCACCGGCTTCGGACAAGGAGGAACAAATTACAAACTGTTTACTTCCTCTTTAGTGATACTAATGTCTCTATTTTCTTTTTTGCTTAAAAATAACAAACAGGTTATACTTACCTCCTCTGTACAGTTGGTTTTGCACAGAGAAGCCCGGATCCTCCTCTTCTGGGGTCCCTCTTCGGCTCTCCTGGCCCCTCCCTCCTGTTGAGTGCCCCCACAGCAAGCAGCTTACTATGGGGACAACCGAGCTCCCTTCGTCCATTCAGACACAGAGCCCTGGCTAGGCCATTCCCCCTCTCTCCTCATTGGCTTACTGACTTTGATTGACAGCAGCGGGAGCCAATGAGAAGGAGAGTCCCAGGCAGCCGAGTCTCTCCTACAACATCGCTGGATAGAGATGGGGCTCAGGAAAGTATTAGGGGGGCTGAGGGGGGTTGCTGCACACAGAAGGTTTTTTATCTTCATGCATAGAATGCAATAAGATGAAAAAAAAACTTCTGCCTTTAGTCCCGGTTCACACTATTGTGATGCGCGAATATACTGCGTGTTCCCGCATCGCATCCGCAGCACAGGCAGTTCACACTGCCATATGCGAATCGCTGGGGGTGTTAATTCAAAGTTAACGACACCCCCAGATAAGATCGCATATTGCAGTGCAATCTGACAGTTCGCACAGGAATCGGATTGCACTGGTGTGAACCACCATGCGATCCGATTCTGATGCGGACCAAAAAAAGGGTCCTGTGCGAGTTCACTGCGATTGCAAACTGTGTGGCTGAACTCGCACCGCACAGACATTGCATGTGATTTTAGGAGCAGTGCGCTCCAAATCATATGCGATGTCTGTGATCGCAATAGTGTGAACCGCCACTTACAATCACTTCCAATAGATGCAAAGGAAAACAACACAACTGTTCATTGTTATCTCTTTTCTAGGAAGCCCAGAAGTTCAGGGAAGCAGTACTGGTAGAGCAGGAGCCAGCAGCATTGAAAGCTGTATAATGCAAGTGCTGGGTTTGAGAATTTTAACAAATAGTTTATTGGGGGAATGTTTATCTTACTGTGCTTAATGTGTTAAAATAAATAATGCTAAGGGTTTAATACTACTTGAAGGCTTTTCTGGTTGAGAAGAATTGATCTGCAAAGAGATTCATTCCAGTTTCTTTGAAGGAGACAGAATACACAAGATCACAGGACCAGCTGGAGTTAGTAAACACAGGAAAGTACTCAGAATTACAGCAGAAGTATTGCAATACCCAATGCAGAAGAAAACAATACACCCCATGTGGTAATATCCCCGCGGGGAGAATGATAAAAGCCATCAGCGTGTGTTTATAATTATATACTTCTATATATAGAATTCTTTTTTTTTTTTACTAGCGTGAATTGACATTTCCTTGTTCCTCTGAGTTCTTTGGAAAATACCAAACCTGATACAACTATGCTAAGAGCAGTACCAGGTAGTAAAATACTCACTCCGGCGTCTGAACGTAATTTTAACCACTTAAGCCACGGAGGATTTGGCTGCTCAAAGCCAGGGCCTATTTTGCGATTTGGCACTGCGTCACTTTAAATGACAATTGCGTGGTCGTGCGACACTGTACCCAAATTAAATTGACGTCCTTTTTTCCCCACAAATAGAGCTTTCTTTTGGTGGTATTTAATCACCTGTGCGATTTTTACTTTTTGCGCTATAAACAAAAAATAGCGACAATTTTGAAAAAATAACAATATTTTTCACATTTTTTTATATGAAATTCCCGCAAAAATAAAAATGTAAAAATCAAACTTTTTAACATTTTAGGCTAATTTGTTTTCTGCTACATATTTTTGGTAAAAAAAATCGCAATAAGCGGATTTTGATTGGTTTGCGCAAAAAGTTTTTGCGTTTACTAACTACAGGAAAGATTTATGTCATTTTTATTGTTTTTTTTTTAACGAGTAATGGCGGCGATCTGCGATTTTTTTTGCGGGACTGCGACATTGTGGCGGACAGATCGGACCCTTGACTGACATTTTTGACACTTTTGGGAGTACCAGTGACATTACTACAGTAATCAGTGCTATACATATGCACTGTTACTGTAAAAATGACACTGGCAGGGAAGGGGTTAACTTTATTGGTGAACAGTGGGTTAAATGTATCCCTAGGGGCGTGATTCTAACTGTGGGGGGGGACGTGGCTTGGGATGTAACCACAGAGACATACGATCCTACATAGCAGGATCGTACAGTCTCTGCAGTTACATCAGGGAGAATGACAGGCGGCTTTGTTTACATCAGCCGCCTGCCTTTCTCCCTCTCCAGCGGGAGATCGCGAGTGACCGGCGGACATCGGAGCCGCAGGTCATTCACGCAGGGATGTCGGGGAGCGCCCCCCTAGAGGCTCATGGGCGAGTGACGTACCAGTACGTCACTTTGCCCAGGGGGGGCTGACCGCCGCCGTATATAGACGTGCGGCGGTCGGCAAGTGGTTAATGACAACCACTCAGATCCTAGGTATTATTTTATGAGAACAGAAAATGAAATGAGGACTCTGATAGGGACAGCACAACTTCCCTTTCAGCCTGTAAGTAAAGGAAGCCCCGTGTCTCTGAATCCAATTATTCCCAGACGGATCCAGATACAGGAAGTATTGAAAGGAAATTTTTGTTATTTTTGGATAAAACGTGGAAGGGTTAAAGTGGTTGTAAAGCCTAAACATTTCTTACCTTAACGCATTCCTTGGATTAAAGTAAAAAATGTTTAGGTGTCAGCATCCCCCCTCACCTCCCCCCCTTTTACTTACCTGAGCCCTCATTCGATCCAGCGCTGTTCACGTCTGCAGGTCTCATTGGCTTTGCTGGCTCCCAGTGCTGTCAATCAAAGCCAGTGATGAGGGAGCGGGGCCCCAGTGATGAGGGAGCAGGGCCGATTCCCGCTGTCTGTGTCAATGGATGCAGCAGCGGAGCTCGGAAGACATGGGGACAAGGTGCTTTGGGGTGGTGGTCGCAGAGCCCCCCCTGCCTCAAAGCACCCACCCCCCCCATGTTAAGTGCATGTGGTCTGGTATGGTTCAGGAGGGGGGGGCCTACTCGTCCCCCGTACTTTCCTGATCTGCCAGGATTCATGCTCAGATAAGGGTCTGGTATGGATTTTGGGGGGGAACCTATCCCAGTTTTTTTTTGTAATTTGGCGTGGGTTTCCCCTTAAAATCCACACAAGACCTAAAGGGCCTTTTCTTTACAATCATCTGTCAGTGGGGAAGCCTGCTGGCAGATGAAGACTTATGGTTGTTAACCGCTTTACGACCGCCCGCTGCAGTTATACTGCGGCAGGCAGCCGCTCCTGGGCAAACCGACGTAGCTATACGTTGGTCGCGCGCAGGAAGCTAGGGGGCGAGCCCTGCCAGCGGCGCACTCCCACCCCCGCTCGTCAGCGGGGAAGCCGGGTGACGGGCAAGGGGCTCCGATTGCGGTCTGACACCCGCGATCGCTCCCCGCTGAGAGAGAAGAACGGTCAGCTGTTGTAAACACAGCTGACCGTTCTTCTCCCTGGAATGATCATAGAGCCCATGTGATCCTGCTATATAGGATCACAGGTCTCTATGGTCATTTCACAAGCCATGCCCCCCACAGTTAGAATCATTCCCCTAGGCTCACATTTAACCCCTTGATCACCCACACTGTTAACCCATTCCCTGCCAGTGTCATTATTACAGTAACAGTGCATATTTTGTAGTAATGTCACTGGTCCCCCCAAAATTGGCAAAAATGTCAGTCAGGGGTCCAATCTGTCCGCCGCATTGTCGCAGTCCCGCAAAAAATTGCAGATCACCGCCATTACTAGTAAAAAAAAAAAAAAAAGAAAACAGTAAAAATGACATAAATCTTTCCCATAGTTAGTAGTTAGTATTTTGCGCAACCCAATCAAAATACGCTTATTGCGTTTTTTTTTTTTTTTACCAAAAATATGTAGCAGAAAACAAATTGGCCTAAAACGTTAAAAAATTTTGATTTTTAAATATTTTTTTGGGGAATGTTATATAGCAAAATGTGAAAATATATATTTTTTTATTTCAGAATTGTCACTCTTATTTTGTTTATAGCGCAAAAAAAAAAATCGCACAGGTGATCAAATACCACCAAAAGAAAGCTCTATTTGTGGGAAAAAAGGACATCAATTTTATTAAGGTACAGCGTTGCACGACCGCGCAATTGTCCGTTAAAGTAACGCAGTGCCGAATCACAAAATATGGCCTGGTCATTAAGGGGGCAAATCCTTCCGGTCCAGAAGTAGTTAAAGACGCGGGAGGCTGGTTTCTGGCCCACTGCTTAACAAACAGCTATTTTTTAACTGTTCTGAAAAGTTGGAATTCGTTAGAAAATGATTAAATGAAACAAATTTTATTGAAAAGGAAATGAAATGTAACGAAAACATGTAAACATCCCTTGTAATAGGAATAGGGCATGACAGGTCCTCTTTATGGAGAGATCTGGGGTCTATAGGTCCCCACATCTCTCCTCTAAGCTGTAAAGCCTGAGAGAAAAAAAACAAAACATTTCAGGCTTTCCAGCCGAATACATGGTAGTGTTTACAACTGCCGGGGCCAGACGTGACGTCATAATGTCACGCCTGGCCTCCGAAAGTCATAGAGATGACCGGGGACCATCTGGTCCTTGGTCAACTCTATGGTAAACTTCCGCCGCCAATTGCATCCGATTGCATGAGCGAGCCAGCACAAGCACCAGAGGGCGGTGGGAGGGGGACGTCCCATCCCTCCGCCTGTAAAAACAATCAAGCGGCTGAACAGCGTCTATAATTGTTTTTACATGACAGGGAATCACTGGCTGAAAAAGAGAATATCTGAATGTAGCATCATTCCGATTTAACTACTTAAACTCCAGGATGTCATATGAGGTCCACCTAAGGAGAAGTGGTTAAAAGGTTCAACACAGCATAATGGTAATCAATCCTGTACATTAAATAGTGGGTCCTCTGCTCACTTCCTCCTCTGATGATAGAACTTCCCCAGCTGGGATGAGTCCACAGAACTTTCAGAATAAAGGAAACAATCTCTAATAGTGCAGTATCATAGTAAAAATGCATAGGATAATATCAGCCAAGCATAAAGAGGAAGTAAAGTCTTATTTTTTATTTGTACCTACAGGGAAGCCTATAATAAGGCTTCCCTGTAGGTACTGTGAATATCTCCTAAACTTGCACAGTTTAGGAGATATTCAGAGTGCATACAGCCGATGACGTCATCATTGCATGCGCTCATAAGGTCCGGCTTACTGTGCAGTGACGTCATCTCGGCTCCAGCCACTTACAGTGCCGGAGCTCAGGAGCCCATGAGAATCACCAGGGAAGATGTCAGCTGTCTCAGCGATGAGGCTATACACTAGTAGAATTTTGTTTGAATTTTCCAAAATAAAATGGAGATTTTTCAAAAAAATTGTTCGTAAGAGTGTCTCCAAAGTGTTTCCTGAACAACAACTGTACCAAATGAGAGAGCTCAGGGGTGCACTACGTACAGAGTGCCGGGTTCAGGGGTGCACTACTTACAGAGTGCAGGTTTCAGGGGTGCACTACGTAAAGAGTGCAGGGTTCAGGGGTGCACTACATACAGAGTGCAGGGTTCAGGGGAGCACTACGTACAGAGTGCAGGGCTCAGGGGTGCACTACTTACAGAGTGCAGGGTTCAGGAGTGCACTATGTACCAAGTGCAGGGTTCAAGAGTGCGCTATGTACTGAGTGCAGGGTTCAGGAATGCAATACATACAGAGTGCAGGGTAAAGGGGTGCACTATATACAGAGTGCAGGGGTCAGGAGTCTGCTAAGTACAGAGTGCAGAATTCAGGAGTGCACTACGTACAGAGTGCAGAGCTCAGGAGTGCGATACGTACAGAGTGCAGGGTATAAAGGTGCACTATGTACAGAGTGTAGGGTTCAGGAGTGTGCTAAATACAGAGTGCAGGGTTCAGGGGTGCACTACGTACAGAGTGCAGGGTTCAGGGGTGCACTACGTCTAGAGTGCAGGGTTCAGGGGTGCACTACGTACAGAGTGCAGGGTTCAGGGGTGCACTACGTACAGAGTGTAGGGTTCAGGGGTGCGCTACGTACATAGTGCAGGGTTCAGGAGTGCGCTATGTACCGAGTGCAGGGTTCAGGAGTGCGCTATGTACTGAGTGCAGGGTTCAGGAATGCGATACATACAGAGTGCAGGGTAAAGGGGTGCACTGTGTACAGAGTGCAGGGTTCAGGAGTCTGCTAAGTACAGAGTGCAGAATTCAGGGGTGCACTACGTACAGAGTGCGGGGTTCAGGAATGCACTTTGTACAGAGGGCAGAGATTACGGGTGCACTATGTACAGAGTGCAGGGTTCAGGAGTGCAATACATACAGGGTGCAGGATTCAGGGGTGCACTACGTACAGAGTGCAGGGTTCAGGGGTGCACTACCTACAAAGTGCAGGGTTCAGGTATGCGCTATGTACCGAGTGCAGGGTTCAGGAGTGCGCTACGTACAGACTGCAGAATTCAGGGGTGCACTCCGTACAGAGTGCAGGGTTCAGGGGTGCACTATGCATGGAGTGCCGGGTTCCGGAGTGTGCTATGTGCAGAGTGCTGAATTCAGGAGTGCACTATGTACAGAGTGCAGAATTCTGGAGTGCACTGCATTCAGAGTGCAGGGTTCAGGAGTGTGCTACGTACAGAGTGAGGAATTCAGGGGTGCACCATGTACAGAGTGCAGGATTCAGGGGTGCACTATGTATAAACCGCAGAATTCAGGAGTGTACTACTTACAGAATGCAGGGTTCAGGAGTGCTTAACTCACTGGCCGCTTAACTCAAAAATGGCTCCCACTTTTTCCCCCAAATCCCCCCCCCCCCCAGTACAGAGTTCTCCTCCCACCTCTGAGTCCCCATCTTTGACAGGATTCTTGACATTCTAGTTCTAGAACAGCCCCCCTGTGTGAATTCACTTACAGCCTTCCATCCCCTTATCTGTACAAATAGCACAATACATTTTTTTAAAATGTATTTTTCAACCCCTTCCCCCCCCCCCCCAAAAAAAAATCTCCCACCAACACAGGCCTTAGTGTGGCTCGATGCAGGGAGGGAGACATTCTTTCTCCATGGCTCCCCCTCATGGTCTATTATAACAGGTTAGAGCTGAGGAGGGAACTTGACTCTGTTACACAGGCAGCAGTTGGTGGAGAGAGATGCTGTGGGCAATGCCTGGCACCAGTAATGCCATTGGCACTCTCCTCTCCTTTTCTGTACATTATATTAGCTGCACCCAGGGACAGCGGGGAGAGTTCCGAGCAGCCGCTCAGAAAGGAGCGCTGTCACTTCTCAATACAGAAGTCAGACTTCTGTGTTGAGAAGTGACAGTACTGAGTGGAAAAGCACAGGGCCAGCCCCGGAGGTGGCGGAACTCTGTTCCGGCACATCCTGGCTGAAAAAAAGACCTGTGCCCTGTTTACACGGGTCATTAGAATGTGCCCGGGAACACCCGGCACACCCTGTGCGCACGCCTATGGTAACAATGTAAAAATTGTCATACCTGAAATTCAGCTTTGATAGTGGCATTGCTTCTCATCTCAGTGTCTAACAGGTTTTGCCATTGCACAATTGACAAAACTGGGAAATGTGCGGTGTTCATTTGTTAAAGGAAATAGAATAAGGATTCTTTGTAGTATAGTATATTATGTACTTTTTTTTTTTTAGGTGAGTCCATTTTGGTAATACACGTGCTTTAAACACTGCAGGTGCAGGAAAAGTATTTATATAAAGATCTGCAATATCTGACTTTAGTTGAGGGGAGGTAAAAATCTGCAAATAAGCCATGTTTTTACTGCCTGCCAACCACTCCCCCTTTGCTTTGTGTCAGGAATTATACCCCCTGTTGCTTTTGGAAGGTGTTGCGACCACTGAGTGCAACCTATTCAAGGGAATGGGGTCTCCCTGCAATCGTCACACAACCACGTGCAATGCACGGGGTTGCAGTGCGCTGGGGGGAGGCTCAAGCCTTTTTAACCAAATCCCCACCACCACTATTATACAGCTCTTCCTCACTGCCTGTCAAAGGCTCTCTGTAGAGTGACCCGAATGCGGATCACTCTTCGGAGACCAAAGAAAGTGTGAATTAGCTTAATGCGCAGGAATCTTGTATTTTTAATTTAAACTTTTTAAAGAGGAATTTCGTTTTGGCACTGCACCTCCAGTGCCAGCTGTTCTTTCACATGCCCAGATGTACCAAAGGGCTCTGCGGCTATTTATGTGCACTCATACTTGTCTCCACATGCAAAAAGCAGGATTCGGGGTGGTGGGAGTGGGCGCGTGAATGTTAGTCTTGTTTAGGCTATTGCAGCACCAAAAAAAAAAATACATATATATATATATACATATAAATACACACACACACTGATCAGCCATGACATTATGAGCACTGCCAGGTAAAGGGAATATCTTGTTACAATGGCATCTGAAAATTGGCAAATTGGTGGGATATATTAGACAGCAAGTAAACATGTTGCCCATGAAGTTGATGTGGTGAAAGTAGAAAAAAATGGGCATCACAGTTTGTTGTGTATGGGGCTGTGAAGCCCAGGATGACCCATATCCACAGCCAAAAGCTTCTACGATGGTCACATGAACATCAGAACTGGACTATGGAGCAATGGAAGAAGGTGGCCTGGTCTGATAAATCAAGTTTTCTTTTACATCATGTGGATGGCCGTGTGCGTCACTTACCTGGGGACGAGATGACATGAGGATGTGGTAAAAGAAGGCAAGTCGGCGGAGGCAGTGTGATGCTTTGGGCAATGTTCTGCTGGAAACCTTGGGTCCTGCCATTCATGTGGATGTTACTTTGGTGTTCATGCCTCAATGGGTCAGAGTTAGCAAAAGGGGGCCATACTCAATATTAGGTGGGTGGTCATAATGTTATGGCTGATCGGTGTATATACACTGCTCAAAAAGATTAAAGGAATGCTTTGAAAATACTTCAGATCTCAATGGGGAAAAATCTCATGCTGCATATCTATACTGATATGGGCTGGGTAATGTGTTTGAAAGGATGCCACATCATTTGATGGAAATGAAAATTATCAACCTACAGAGGGCTGAATTCAAAGACACCCCGAAAATCAAAGTGAAAAAATGATGCAGTAGGCTAGTCCATTTTGCTGAAATTTCATTCCAGCAACTCAGAATGGTATTCAGTAGTTTGTATGGCCCCCACATGCTTGTATGGATGCCTGACAATGTTGGGGCATTCTCCTAATGAGACGATGGATGGTGTCCTGGGGTATTTCCTCCCAGATCTGGACCAGGGCATCACTGAGCTCCTGAACAGACTGAGGTGCAACCTGGCAGCGGCGGATGGACCAAAACAAAATGTCCCAGAGGTATTCTATCGGGTTTATGTCAGGTGAGCGTGGGGACCATTCAATGGTATCAATTCCTTCATCCTCCAGGAACTGGCTGCATACTCTTGCCACATGAGGCCGGTTATTTTCATGCACCAGGAGGAACCCAGGACCCACTGCAACCGCGTAGGGTCTGACAATGGGTCCAAGGATTTCATCCTGGACAAGGGTGCCATTGTCTAGCCTGTAGAGGTCTGTGCGTCCCTCCATGAATATGCCTCCCCAGACCATCACTGACCCACCACCAAACTGGTCATGCTGAACCCTGTTACAGGAAGCATAACGTTCTCCATGGCTTCTCCAGACCCTTTCACGTCTGTCACATGTGCTCAGGGTGAACCTGCTTTCATCTGTGAAAAGCACAGGGTGCCAGTGAGAGGATGTCGGGCCCTCAGGCCACCCTCATGAAGTCTGTTTCTGATTGTTAGGACACCAGTGGCCTGTTGGAGGTCATTTTGTAGGGCTCTGGCAGTGCTCCTCCTGTTCCTCCTTGCACAAAGGAGCAAATACCGGTCCTGCTGATGGGTTAAGGACCTTCTACAGCCCTGTCCAGCTCTCCTAGAGTAACTGCCTGTCTTCTGGAATCTCCTCCATGCTCTTGAGACTTTGCTGGGAGACACAGCAAACCGTCCGGCAATGGCACATATTGATGTGTCATCCTGGAGGAGTTGGACTGCCTGTGCAACCTCTATAGGATCCAGGTATCGTCTCATCTACCAGTAGTGACACTGACCCAACTTAATGGAACCCAACTTAATGGAAAACTAGTGAAAAACAGTCAGAAAAGATGAGTAGGGGAAAAAAGGTAAGTGGCCTCCACCTGCAAAACCATTCCTGTTTTGGAGGTCGTCTCATTGTTGCCCAACTAGTGCACCTGTTTTTAATTTCATTAACACCAAGGCAGCTGAAACAGATTAACAACCCCCTCTGCTACTTAATTGACCAGATCAATATCCCAGGAGTTTAACCACTTCTGGACCGCCCACCGCATATATACTGCAGCAGGACCACCCGGTTGCAAAATCACGTATAGGTACGTGATTTTGTGCACAGGTTCTTGAGGGAGCATGCACGCCACAGTAGCACCGCTCCCACTGTGATCAGACACAGCGGGAACCAATCAGCTGGTCCACTGACCGTGGTGGCCTCTGGCCACCCACGATCATGCAGGGTAATGACAGAATGGCCGTTTCTCTATGTAAACAAGGCAGATGGCTGTTCTGTCACAGAGCCAGAGAGAGATCTTGTGTTTCAGCTAAGCTGAAACACAGATCTCTCTTTTCCTCTAGCACATCCATCCCCCACACAGTTAGAAAGCACTCCCTAGGAGCACACGTAACCCCTTGATCACCCCTAGTGTTAACCCCTTCCCTGTCTGTGTCATTTATACAGTGACAGTGCATTTTTCTTAGCACTGATAACTGTATTGGTGTCACTGGTCCCAAAAAGTGTCACTTAGTGTCAGATTTGTCTGCCATAATGTCGAAGTGCCACTAAAAATCGCTGATACCCGCCATTACTAGAAAAAATAATAAAAAAAAGTCCAAAAATGTATACCATAGTTTGTAGACGCTATAACTTTTGCGCAAAACAATCAAAATACACTTGTTAGGCTTTTTGTTTTTTTTTTTTACCAAAAATATGTAGCAGAATATATATCGGCCTAAACTGATGAAAAAATTCAATTTTTAAAATTTTTTATTAGGAATGTTTTATAGCAGAAAGTAAAAAAATTTTTTTTTTTTTTTTTCAAAATTGTTGGTCTTTTTTTGTTTATAGCACAAAAAATAAAAACTGCAAGAGGTGATCAAATACCACCAAAAGAAAGCTCTATTTGTGGGGAAAAAAGGACATCAATTTTATTTAGGTACAGCGTTACACGACCGCGCAATTGTCAGTTAAATCAATGCAGTGCCGTATCCCAAAAAATGGCCTGGTCATTAAGGGGGTTAAACCTTCCGGAGCTGAAGTGGTTAATTGACTTGATGCTAAACTCTAAATGAAAAGTGTTCCTTTAATTATTTTGAGAAGTGTATATATATATCTATATATGATACCAGAAAAACTATCAGCGCAAACCAAAATATAACACAAAACTAATGTGTGTGAATATAGTGTGGAAAAATATATCCTCAAGTGTGTAAATGCTAATCCGGCAGCAAACACCAATCGTGTTCACAAATCACAAACCATACAAATAATACAAAAATGTGCTGCGCCAGAAATCACACAAATAAAAACAGTGATATTATGTGATAATAATAGATGAAAAACAGTTCATAAGGCACATAATCGTGCTAGTGCTCCAATCAAAGAAATCTCCAAAAGTCCCAGTGTTCAACTGAAATGTGATCCAATCGTGATAAACAACGAATATTGTGAACACCGTTTAGTGAATCCCTCCACCAGACAGATAAGCCTCTCACCTTCCCATCAGACCCAAATGGGCCAGCAATCACATAACATGGATAATGGATTTCCAGGAAAGGGCCTCTCTACTGTGTAGCTCCAGGGATTCCAAGATATATGTGGGGATAAGAAGGGGACAAAATCTAGTGCTCTCCGTATATATATATATAAATCAGCTTTATTGAAGAGAATAAACAAACTCACATTTGCAGGGCACTCAGCCGTGCCTGCTTTGCTGACATGTAGTGTAGATAGTGCTCCGGAGAAACGATCTGCGTCGGCCACGCACGCAAGCCACCCCTACCGAGGAAGTCAAAGGAGCATCACGCGCGACGTAACGCGTATAGGGGGGGCGGAGCGTGCGTGGCAGACGCAGATCGTTTCTCCGGAGCACTATCTACACTACATGTCAGCAAAGCAGGCACGGCTGAGTGCCCTGCAAATGTGAGTTTGTTTATTCTCTTCAATAAAGCTGATTTATATATATATATATACGGAGAGCACTAGATTTTGTCCCCTTCTTATCCCCACATATATCTTGGAATCCCTGGAGCTACACAGTAGAGAGGCCCTTTCCTGGAAATCCATTATCCATGTTATGTGATTGCTGGCCCATTTGGGTCTGATGGGAAGGTGAGAGGCTTATCTGTCTGGTGGAGGGATTCACTAAACGGTGTTCACAATATTCGTTGTTTATCATGATTGGATCACATTTCAGTTGAACACTGGGACTTTTGGAGATTTCTTTGATTGGAGCACTAGCACGATTATGTGCCTTATGAACTGTTTTTCATCTATTATTATCACATAATATCACTGTTTTTATTTGTGTGATTTCTGGCGCAGCACATTTTTGTATTATATCTATATATAGATATATATATATACTGTATATATATTTATATATATATATATATATATATATATATATATACTGTATATATATATATATATATATATATATATATATATATATATATATATACGTATATATATATATATATATACAGTATATATATATATATATATATATATATATATATATTTATTTATCTAAATGTGAGAGAGGGAGGGGGAGGAGTCAGGGGAATAAGTTGGAATTTAGAATGAAGTAAATTTTGTTTGTAGCAGCAGAAGACACCAAACTCTAAATAAAGTGTTCCCTTAATTTTTTGAGAAGTATGTATATGTATATGTGTATATATATATATATATATATATATATATATATATATTTATCCAAATGTGAGAGAGAGAAGGGGAGGAGTCAGGGTAAAATAAGTTGGAATTTAGGATGAAGTAAACTTTGTTTATTGCAGCAATGATGGGATGTCTGTCATGCTGTTGTTTTTTGGGAAATATAACCAAATATAACTCACCCAGTAGGAGTAATTAATTTGGGGGCTTTGCCCCGTCTCACAGTTTTGGTGACATTTTTAATAAAGGCAGAGCATGGTGTCACTATGATGTGAGGATCTATTGAGACGCACACAATGCTGGTATTAACGCTGTGCTGTACAGGAAGAAGCCAGGGATAAAAAACAGCTTAGTCACTGTAACTGTAGTCATCATAACACGAGGTTTCTTGTTCACCTTCTGTGTGGTTGTCAACAAATGATGTCACTCGTCACATGTCCCTATCAGGCATACGCTGCTAAAGGGGCACTCTGTTTTTGAGAAAATACATTCTTTATACAATAGGGGGAATTTCTATAATCTGGAGCAGCTGTGCATAGTAACCAATCAGCTTCTACCATCAGCTTCTTCAGTTGAGCAGTCAAATTGAAAGCTAGAAGCTGATTGGGTTCCATACACGGCTGCTCCAGCTTCTATCTGCTTCAGAGTAAATTCCTCTCAATGGTTTTGTGATATACACTGATCATCCATAATAGGGATCGACCGATATCGTTTTTTCATTGCCGATACCAATATTTTGGTCATCGCGTATCGGTATCAGCCGATATTTTCGTACATTTAAAAAAAAAAATGTTTTATTTTTTTAATTGACAGGTACTTTTGTGGAGGGATCTGGGGGTCTAAAAGACCCCAAACCCCTCCCCTGCACTTAAAAGCATTCCAAATGCCAAGTTTGGCTGTTTTGAATGCTGTCATTTTTTTTAATCTGGCGCCGAGTACCTGGAAGTGATGTCATGACACCACTTCCGGGTTTTTGCATGGAGACCTGATCAGAGCCAAATGCGGCTTTGATCAGGTCTTCGGCGGCCATGCAGGCTGCCCGGGTCAACCGGTGGGACAGGAGACTCTGGCGAGCCAGGGAAGGCGGCGGGAGGGGGGCGTTCCCTCCCGCTCCTTGCAATGACAGCCGATCAGCTGCTCATTACTAGACAGCCGACCGTCAGCTATGGACGCCGATACCAGGCTGATGCCTCTAGCTGCAGAAATCACTCCGGTACAAGCACTTTCCGAAATATCGGCAATATCGGCCACCTTGATTCCTATGTATCGGGAAAAGTGCAGATCGGCCCTCGATATATCGGCTTTGCCGATAATAGGTCGATCCCTAATCCATAACATTGTGACCATTGACAGGTAAAGTGAATAACATTGATTATTTTATTACAATGGCATCTGAAAGTGGGCTGGATAATATTAGGCAGCGAGTGAAAATTGTCATCTCTGAATTTGATGTGTTGACAGTTGAAAAAATGGGCAAGTGTAAGGATTTAAACAGCTTTGTCAAGGACCAAACTGTAATGACTAGACGACTAGGTTAGAGAAATTCCAGAACTGCGTCTCTTGTGGGATGTTCCTAGTCTGCAGTCAGGACCGACCAAAAGTGGTCCGGGGGAGGAAAACCGGCGAACCAGTGACAGGGTCACGGCCGGCCAAAGCCCATTAATGCACTTTGGGCGCGAAGGCTGCCTCGTGTATACCAGTCAGGGTGCCCATGCTGACCCGTGTCCACAGCCAAAACACCTACAATAGGCATGTGTGCATCAGAACTAGACCACAGAGCAATGGAAGAAGGTGGTCTGGTCTGATGAATTCAAGGACGGTTTTAGAAACACAACAAAAAGTTCAAGGTGCTGATTTGGCCTCAAAAATTCTTTAGATTTCAATCTAATTGAGAATCTGTAGGATGTGCTTGAAAACCAAGTCTGATCCATGACGGTCCCACCTCACAACTTACAGGACTTAAATCAGGGGTCAGCAACCTTTTTCAAATTAAGGGCCAGATTTAATGCATGTGAATGCATGGAGGCCTGCATTCACCTACTAATAAATGAAGATAATATTAATCCTAACATAGTAATAATACCAGCACAGGTTTACCTCACTTTAAGGTGCCTAGGTGGGACGCTTAATCACAAGTACGTTACGAGCCGCGGCACTACATGATGTTTCTGATGCCTTTTTATCGCATTCCTTTGTAAGTACCATTCCAAATAAACTTCTTCTGGTTCATGTGGACCTTCACTATATATTGCTCTGTTGCCTTTTTTTTGGGGGGGGTGACATCTCCACAATTGAGTTAAAGCGGAGTTCCGGGCACAAAAACAATATTTTTTTTGTGCCCCTCCGCTAGGTACACCTCACCTGAAAAGGAATTGGATAGTTATTTTTTTTTTGTTTACTTACCTTGTAATTGAAGATCGAAGATACTCACCTCAGAGTACTTCCTCCCTCGGAGCCGCGGCTCACCCCGTCACTTCCTGTCTCGCTATGATTCCTGGGAGCTGAACGTCATAGCTCCCAGGAATCAATGCGACGGCACCGGCCCCGCTCGTCATTTCCGGGCGACGCCGCTGGAAGTGACGAGAGGGGCCGGTGCAGGCACATTCTGGGACAAGAAGACGCGGAAGAAGACACAGAAGAGGACCGCGCCGGCTTCAGCTGCCCACAAGAGAGATGGCAACGCTGTGGAAGAAATTTTATAAGTAAGTATTTCTTCTAAAAGGTAAGTGCGAACCAGGACAGATCAGAGGCTAGCCATTGTGGAATGTGCTAGCCCTGACTGTCCCGGGGGTATGTTTAGTAAAAAATGACCTCTGTGCCCGGAACTCCGCTTTAAAGGCCACCCTTGCAACCAAGCATGGGTATATGTATGGAGGAGTGGAGTTTATTATCCCCTGCCTAGTGGAAGTGTTTATTGAGGAGGCTGTTTATTTGAACACTACTGGTGAGTATATCTCTACATCTACATTAACTTTTGGCTCTGGTAAGGAGATATTTTGGGCATTGCGGTGGTGTGTGCTGTCCACTTACACTAAAGCTGGTGATGGGATTTCATCCTCCTGCTGTGAATTTGGACTATTAGAAGTTTTTTCTCATCCAAGTGCTGCATATGGACTTTGTATATAACTGATGTGGCTGTGATCAGGGCTGTGACTGGTGACAGTATTAAAAAAATATTTTTTTTTTAATTTTTTTATTTTTATTTCATTTTTTTTTTTTTTTTTTAGGGCACTGTGACCAGAGCAAAATACTGTTATCATGGTAACATTGTACTACTCTAGGGAAGTGATCAGGATCTTTTTTTTCTTCTTTATACACATTATGATTGCTTATAGCAGTGAATTACATTGCTATAAGCAAGCATTTCAGTGAATGAAAATGATTGAATCAGTTTGTTTTGTTGTGATTAGCTGACCTCCCTTCTACCACAAGTCCTCTCCCCTTCCAAATCACCCTCTAGTACCTGTCCTCTTACCCCCCCCCCCTCCCTAAAATTTATCTGGCAGCATGAAACTGTTACCTGCCCATGTCCCCTGCCCCACCTTCCTGATCACCAAGTCCCCCTCCTCTGCAAGGCTCAGTTAAACCTTATACAGTCAGACCTCAGATCAATGCAGATGCAGATTGCTGTCTCTCCTCTCCAGCTCCTTCTTGTCTTCTACTGTGTACATGAAATGTCAGATCCAAGGAGGGGGCAGCTTCAGTTTTCTCTGCAGTGAGAGTTTATGCAGGTAGCTGGCGGGGAGAGAAATGCCGGCTGCCAAAGAAAGATGGACTTTTTAACCCCGGAAGAGATGCAGGGCAGGTGTGACTGGTGCCCCTGCTACCACAGCCATGTCAGGCAGTTAGTGAGTTTCGGCACTTGACTCCTGCACTGGGCTCCAGGAAATGTGAATTACTTGTATTTTTTTCCTGCAGCAGCTGAATGCTGGTAGTAGAGGAGGAGAAGCTGGCATTCAGCTGGTGCAGGAGGAAAATATAGCTTATCGGTTCTAGTAAATGCGACCCCTCCTGTCCAGTATTGCAGGGAGTACCCACAGGAGCATGGGCAGGATTGCCCATGGATAGTTGCTTCTCCAGCATTAAGCAATTTGTCATTGTAAGGCCCCTTTCATGCGGGTGGACCGATCAGGTCCGCCTGTCAGTTTTTTAGGCAGACCTTCCACTGCCCTGTATGGAGTGGCGGATGTAAATGGACATGTGTCCATTGACACCCGCCAACATCTGAACCAATTCCATTGGATCAGATGACAGTTTGATGTGAAGGGAAGGGCAGTCCATTTACACCTGACTGCTCATAGAGGAAAGAGGGCTGTGTCTGCTCTGCATAGGCAGAGTAGACACAGACCTGTCATCTGCATGCTCAGCAAAGATCAGCATGCTGAGCAGGTGGATCCACTGGTGGAGTTCACCTGTCCCTGTGAAAGAGATAATGTAAGCAGGGCAGCTGATACAATAGACAGAGGGATTAGGCAGGAAAGTAAGAAAATCCCAGGCCATAGCTGTTGAGTCAGCTGTCTGACCCCTCCTCCCCATGATCCTCTGGTCCCCCCTCCCATGCTCCTCTGGTTCCCTCCATGCTCTTTTGGTTCCCTCCATGCTCCTCTGGTCTCCCCCATGCTCCTCTGACCTCCCCCATGCTCCTCTGACCTCCCCCATGCTCCTCTGGTCTCCCCCATGCTCCTCTGACCTCCCCCATGCTCCTCTGACCTCCCCCATGCTCCTCTGGTCTCCCCCATGCTCCTCTGGTCTCCCCCATGCTCCTCTGGTCTCCCCCATGCTCCTCTAGTCCCCCCTCCTCCTATGATCCCCCCTGTGCTCCTCTGCCTGACGTTTTGGAGTTGCTTTGACCCAGTCGTCTAACCATTACAATTTGGCCCTTGTCAAAGTCACTCAAATCTTAACCCATCCCCATATTTTCTGCTTTCAACACATCAACTTCGGGAAAAACATGTTTACTTGCTGCCTCATTAAACCCACCAACTTTTAGATGCCGTTGTATGTAATAAGATAATAAATATTATTCACTTTACCTGTCAGTGGTCAGAATAATTTGGCTGATCAATGTATATTTGCATTTTTACATTGTTTACATTTATTTATTTATATAGATTTATTTTGACCCTACTGTGTATGTATACATTTCTACTGTGGTCCTGATGAAGAGGACACTAACCTTGCAAATGCATTGGCTTGTTTTCGTCTATTCAGTTGATTCACAATCAGACATGTTATGCCTTCTTAATCCTCATTATACAGAAGTAGAAATCCCTTGAATTTAGAGGTTTTTTTTACTTCTCCTGTATCTTCTGCATACAAGGCCTGAAACCTTGACATTGAAAAGGAGCTGAACTCTCCCCTCTCTGCTCTTCCCCAGTACTCACATATGCAGATTGGATTGCATAAATCCAGGGCCGCCGATAGGGGGGACCACTGATTCTCCTGTAGGGGGCCCAGGCACACAGGGGATCTCAAACAGCAAGGGGAATTGGTGCAGTGGGGGGGGGGGGGGGCAATTACACTAGGATGACCAGTATGGCTCTATGCAGCAGCTGAAAGCCGGTTTCTTTCCCTCCTGGTGGCTTTCAGCTGCTGCAGGGAGAGACACAGGGCATCATTCCTGTGATTGTTTCCACTGCACAGATCCCTCCCCCGTTCTACCTGCTTCTGATTCCCCCCGTGTGCCGCCCTGTCACTGTGCTGCCCTTCCCTTCCCGAGGCTCTGTCAGCTTCCATGTCCAGCTAGCTGCCACTGGTACAGGGCATCTATCAGGAAGGAGAGCGGAGGAAGGGGCCGGTAAATACTGTATGTCATTTACCAACCCCTTCCTTTTTTGAATGGACAAAGTGAGTGATTGGTACTGTTTGCTTCTGTGTCCATTGATAACTAAGCATAGTAAACTATGTTTACTATGCTTCCGTTTATGAATGAACAGGAGCCTCCGTCTACTGTTCATTTCTCTTAAGTGTAGCTGATGTTGCAGAGAAAGGAATTGAAGAATCTGTGTCCTCAATTCCTTTCTTTGTCTCAAAGGTGGGATGTCACAGGTCTGTGTAGACCCCTGATATCTTACCAAAGCCCCCCGAACAGCGTTGTATAAAAAATAAATAAATAAATGTAAAAAAAAGAAAATGGCAAAAATGTAAAAAAAAAATGTAAAAAATAATTTTTAAAAATTGTAATAAAATTTTTATTTAAATTGCAAAAAAATATCTAATTTTTGAAAACGGTAGAACTTTTTTTTTAGAAATTAAAAAAGTTAGGAGCTGAATGAGCTGTTTGTGCGGCAGGAGTGGTCTGTTACTCTATGAGGATGCAGTGGCTGTATGAACGAAGTCGCAGGTACTAATCTGATAGGTGTGCAGGTGTGGGCGAGTGGCCCCCGAATGCACACTGTCAATGTTCGGGGGCCATACACCTGCATCCACACGCCTCTCAAATGAGGACCTGAGGATGTGTTCATACATCTGCTGCATTCCCATAGCATAACATAGGCTGCTTGTACACAGCAACAGCCACATTTAAAAAAACACAGATTCACACTGTACAGGCCACAGCACCTATGTGAATGAGCCCCATTTACACAACAAACTTTTATTAACTCAATAAAGTTTTATCTTTTACATTTAACAGTAATTTTGTAAGTTATTTTATGTTTGTCTTCGGTAATAATGATTTTAGGAAATATTTCATGAAAATATTTTTGACATGTTGGCTATACAGTAAGGTGACCAGACATCCCCGGTCTCTGGGGACAGTCCCCAGAATGAGGACACTGTCCCCAGACCAAGTCTGTCCCCGGTTTGGTTCCCGGATTGGATTCGAACAGCGGCCCGGGCAATTTCAAAGACAGTCAGTGCAGAATTAAAAAACAAAACCCTGAAATTACACCCCCCGCGCCGCCGCTCCTACTAGCTCAGGCGGGTGTATTTTTTCCATTATCTGTGCCCCTTTCTGATGAATATATGCTGGTCAGAGCGGAGGGACTATTTCTTCAGTTTCAGGCACATGCCCCTTCCGCTCCCGCTCGCATGTTCTTCTGCCTTGGCTCAAGTCCTGGCCAACCACCTGCCTGCCTATCTCCTTGCCTTTCCCCAGTGGAGTAGTAGCCGGGGCCCAGAGAGCGAGACTTGTCTGACACTGAGTCTGCCTCTCTGGCATCATTAATGGTATCATAACTCATGGGCAGCAGGCACTCTATCATGGTTCTGACTGGCTCTGTCACAGTTGTCACATAACATGGCTGCTGGGTGCTGATTTTGTTAACTTATTGGTCATAAATCCACCATCAGCACCCAGCATCCATGCCATGTGACACAATGTGACAGAGCCAGCCAGAACCATGATAAAGTGCCTGCTGAGTGTGAGTTATCATAATGCTGATGATCTTAGCTAGTTGCCAATCGTTTTAGAGCAGATTTTCTGCTACAGGGTCACACTGCGCAGGATCATGTATATATATATATATATATATATATATATATCTATATATATATATATATATATATATATATACGTGATCCTGCATTTCTGGGTATCGGAGCCAATCAGCGTGTCCAGCGGACTCGATGTCCGCCGGTACCCGCGGATCATTCTGTACACAGGCAGACTGGCAGTCTGTCTATGGAAACAAGGCAGATCGCCATTCTGTCCGCATGGAAGACATTGATCCTGTGTTCCTGCATAGCAAGGACAGGGATCTATGCCTTCCCTTAGAAAAAGCACCTCCCCCACAGTGAGAAAACACTTGATGGGCACACATTTAACCGTTTGATTGCCCTAGATGTTAACCCCTTCCCAGTCAGTATCATTAGTACAGTGGCAGTGCTTATTTTTAGCACTGATAACTGTATTAGTGTCACTGGTTCCCATAAAGTGTCAAAAGTGTCACTTTTTGACACATTGCAGTCCAGCTAAAAGGTCGCTAATTGCTGCCAATACTAATAAAAATAAAATAAAAAATATGCCCCTGAATTTCCTTTTAAAAATCTTGTCACCTTACTATACGGGGCCCCGTGATTTCTAACAGCAGCTCTGCATAAATCTTGTGCCCTTTCTTTGAATTTATAGAATAAATCTAGAAAGGTTACTTGTAGACTGAAGAGTACTCTGTAGAACATAAGCAGGGCTGCTGATAGGAGAGGACCACCTGTCCTCCTGTAGGGGGCCCGGGCACACAGGGGGGCCCCAACAGCACGGGGAATCGGTGCAGAGGGGCAAATACAGAAGAAAGCCCTGTGCAGCTCTCTGCAGCAACTGAAAGCCAGTTTCTCCCCCTCCTGCTAGCTTTCCCCTGCTGCAGGGAGAGACACAGGACATTATTCCTGTAATTGCTTCTCCGACACTGATCACCCTCCCTGTTCTGCCTGCTTCTGACTCCTCCTTCCCGTGTGCCCCCCTTTCATTGTGCTGCCCCCCTCCTGCGGTGCTGCAGGCTTGCCTTTCCTGTAAAAAAAATAATAATAATAAATAAGAAATTAAAAAAAAAAAAAAAAAATTAAACATTAATAAATAATTTTAAAAAATTGTAAAATAAAAGAATTGATAAAAATATTTACATTAAAAAAAAAAAGTTATACATTTAAAAAAGAAAATGTGTAAAAAACAATTAAAAAAGGTCTAAGGCCCCGTTCACATAGGGGCGATGCTACTTCGCACCGCGACCTCCGAGGTCGCGGTGCGAGCAGCGCGCCGCGACCTCGGAGCGGCCGCCACGGACTTCATAACATTGAAGTCTATGTCGGTCGCCTACTGGTCGCCGCAAAGAAGCTCCGGACCCTTTTTCTAAGTCGGAGCGACTTGTGTCGCTCCTATTAGAACGGGTCCGCAGCTTCCCTATGGGAGGCGACCTACGGCGACCTGTGAGGCAACCAGGTCGCCTTAGTGTGAACCGGGACTAATTCACACAGGTTCTGTGTTATGTTTGTGTCCGATAATAAATATTTTAGAGTATATTTAGTGAAAATATTGTCTTGATAAATTTGAAGGGGGGGGGGGGCTAGCCAGGTAGGCTGTGCAGGGCCCCGCAATTTCTAACAGCAGCCCTGCACATAAGAACACATTTATGTATTTTCTAGATGCACATGTTCTGGGCATGCAGATCTATAGAAAGCCATGATCCGTGATCTACCAGATTCAAGTGACCCTTCTACTGCTATTCCAGGAAATCTGGATTTATGTAATCTGAGTGATAGCATGAAAACCTCACTCATATAGAAAGAGGTTGTTGGAAGAATCCATGGGTAAAACAGAAACCCCTCTGATGAAACTAAGGACACTTCTGTTCTATTGTACAATCAGAAAGCAAAAGTAAGATCTTAGTGATTGACGATAAAACGTGTAAAACATGAAAGCAACTTCCTTGTTATATAACCTTTGCATTGCGATATTTCCTAGCAATGCTAAATAAGAAAACAGAAAGAACATTCAGGAGCGTCAACGGTTTGTAAATATATCATCAATCAGCTTTCTGTTTGACTGGTTACCGCTAAATGAACTTATTTTACAGGAATGTCATAACAATCTCAGGCATGTCCTTTCCTGAATATACTGAATAAGGGTGACAATAATGTCCTTTAAAGGACGGGTTTATTTTTACCTCTGTATCACAATACTATTAGAAAACTGCCCCGCCCCCAAATATCCTTGTAAAATAATTTGGCATTATAAATAAGGCGATATGTGATAGATACATTAACCACTACTAAACCGGAAGGATTTGCCCCCTTAAAGCGGAGTTCCAGCCATTTACTCACCTGTCCAACGGTCCAGCGATGCGGCCGCCGGAAGCCTCGATCCTCTCCCTCGGCGCCGGCATCACTGCTGTGGGCACCCGGCTGTTACAGTTTGCGGCTTCACAGCCGGGTACCCACTGCGCATGCGCGAGTCGCGCTGCGCGCCGTGATTGGCCGGCAATCTTCTGGGACCTCTGACGTGTCCCAGAAGATTGCAGGGAGGGAGGGAGAGAGGAGAACTTCCGCTCAGGGCGCCGCGGCGCTCCGAGCGGAAGTGGGAGCGGGTACCTGTCAAAACTAGGTACCCGCTGCCCCCCCCAAAAAATGACATGCCAAATGTGGCATGTCGGGGGGTCAGGACTCCCTAAAGCGGAAGTTCCACTTTTGGGTGGAACTCCGCTTTAATGACCAGGCCATTTTTTTTTTTTGCGATTCGGCACTGCGATACTTTAACGAACAATTGCGCGTTCGTGCAATGCTGTACCCAAATAAAATTTATGTCCTTTTTCCCACAAATAAAGCTTTTTTCTTTTTTTTCCAAAAAAAGCTCTTTTTTTTTGGTGGTATTTGGTCCCCTGTGCGATTTTTATTTTTTACGCTATAAACAAAAAAAGAGCGTCAATTCTGAAAAAAAAAACAACATTTTTCACATCCCACTATATAACATTCCCAATATAAAAATGTAAAAATCTAATTTTTTGCATAATTTTAGTACAATTTGTATTCTGCTACATATTTTTGGTAAAAAAAAATTCAATAAACATATTTTGATTGGTTTGCGCAAAAGTTATCGCGTCTACAAACTAGGGGAAAGATTTATGTAATTTTTATAATTTGTTTTTTTTTACCAGTAATGGCGACAATCTGCGATTTTTAGCGGGACAGTGACATTGCAGCGGACAGATCGGACACCTAACTGACACTTTTGGGGGTACAGTAATGAGTGCTAAAAATATGCACTGTTACTGTAATAATGACATTGGCAGGAAAGGGGGTTAACTCGGGGGCGATCAAAGGGTTAAGTGTATGCCTAGGGGGTGTTTTCTAACTGTGAGGGGGATGGGCTTGTGGAATCAAAACAGAGACCTGTGATCCTAAATAGGAGGATCACAGGAGCTCTGTATCGATTCCTGTGAGAACAACGGTCTGCTGTGTTTATGACAGTAGACTGCCGTTCTCTCTCCACGGGGAGTGATCGCATGTGCCCGGCAGCAATCGTGGCCATCGGCTCTGTGAAACAGGTTCCCTGCTGGCTAATGGGGGCGCAAGCGTACCTCTGGCGGCACGCGCTTCCGCAAACTGCCATACAGGTACAGCAGTTTGCGCAGCCGAGCCAGCCTGCCACAGTATATCTGCGGTGGGCGGTCGACAAGTGGTTGTAAAGCCTTAAGGTAAAAAAACCTTCTGTGCTGCAGCGTCCCCCCAGTCCCCTCTTTTTCTTACCTGAACCCAATCTGATCCAGAGATGTGCATGAGTGCAGTGGCTCCAGCCACCGTCTCTCTCCTCATTGGACAGATTGATAGCAGCAGGAGCCATTGGCTCCCACTGCGTTCATTTACATCCTGTGACACGGGAATGGGGGGGGGCAGTTCCCGCTGTCTATGTGTCAAAGGACGCAGCACTGAGACTCAGGAATGAGCCCGTACAGGTTCTTCCAGGGAGAGCAGCTTTCTGTAGAGGGCACCCGATAAAAAGGAGGAGCCTGGAGCACTGGCAGGGGACCCCAAAAGAAAAGGATCAGGGCTACTCTGTGCAAAACCACTGCACAAAGCAGGTAAGTATAACATGTTTGGTATTTTAATAGGTCAGGGTCCCCCATAGATCCCCCTTTAGAGCAGAACAGGCCAGGCCAGGGTCCCCCATAGATCCCCCTTAGAGCAGGGTCCACATAGATCTCCATTTAGAGCAGGCCAGGGTCCCCCATAGATCTCCTTTAGAGCAGGGTCCCCATAGATCCCCCTTTAGAGCAGGCCAAGCCAGGGTCCCCATAGATCCCCCTTTAGAGCAGGGTCCCCATAGATCCCCATTTAGAGCAGGCAAGGGTCCCTCATAGATCCCCTTTTAGAGCAGGGTCCCCATAGATTCCCCTCTTAGAGCAGGCCAGGAAATTTCCAGGGGGGGGGGGGGCTTCCCCCCCCCCCCCCCCTGCGGACGCCCATGGCCAGCTTTTTTTTTTTGGGTTCTAGCAGTCAGCCTTCTGATGGCATGCACTATGGATGCACAGTGGGTTCTCTTTCTTTACAGACATCGTAAGTGGATCTTTATTTTCATTACAGTTCTTCCTTAACCGGTTGCCGACCGCCGCAAGTACATATACTGCGGCGGTCAGCCCCGGCCAGGCAAAGTGACATATGGGTACATCAGTAGCCTGTCACTAGCTTGTGAGCCAATAGCGGGCGATCGCCCCAGCTCGTTCCCTAACAAGTCAGTGCGTGTGACCGGCGGACCCGATGTCCGCCGGTCACTCGCAATCGTTCGCCGTGAAGGGAGAAAGGCAGGCGGCTAATGTAAACAAAGCCGCCTGTCATTCTCCCCTGTGCAAAAATGGAGATCACATGGTTCTACTATGTAGCACCGTTGATCTCTGTTCTTACACCAGTAGCCATGTCCAATCACAGTTACAAACACGCCCCTAGGGACACACTTAACGCCTCCTTCCCCAATAAAGTTAACCCCTTCCCTGCCAGTGTCATTTTTACAGTAACAGTGCATATTTATAGCACTGATTACTGTAGTAATGTCACTGGTACCCCCAAAAGTGCCAAAAATGTCAGTCAAGGGTCCGATCTGTCCGCCGCAATGTCGCAGTCCCACAAAAAAAATCGCAGATCGCCGCCATTACTCGTTAAAAAAAAACCAACAAAAATGACAAAAATCTTTCCCTTAGTTAGTAAACGCGATAAATTTTGTGCAAACCAATCAAAATACGCTTATTGTGATTTTTTTTTACCAAACATATGTAGCAGAAAACAAACTGGCCAAAAATGTTAAAAAATTTTGATTTTTACATTTTTTTGGGGGGAATTTCATATAAAAAAATGTGAAAAATATTGTTATTTTTGCAAAATTGTCGCTCTTTTTTTGATTATAGCGCATGATCAAAAAATCGCACAGGTGATCAAATACCATCAAAAGAAAGCTCTGTTTGTGGGAAAAAAAGGACGTCAAATTCGTTTAGGTAAAGCGTCACACGACCGCGCAATTGTCCGTTAAAGTCACGCAGCGCCGAATCGCAAAAAAAACCCTGGTCAGGAAGGGGGTAAAATCTTCCGGGGCTTAAGTGGTTAAGCTAAGACTTAACTCCGTTTTCATATGGAAATAATGGACATTTCCAGGGGTTCACCATCTTTTCCTTACACTTGTTACAGATACTACTATTTATCTGCTCCCAAAAACTCATAATATAAAAATAATAAAGTTGATGATTTATTTTATCTCTGATTTGTCAGTGTTTGACACGGATACATTTGTAATGTTTTTATTGATACCAATCAACACAAGAATGATGAACTTCATATACTGTATATTGTACTGTATATATTATATGCACGCTTACATTTCACCACCATGTACAAACTAATTCTGATGAAGAGTGAATGTAGTTATATAATATATTATATGATGATTCATCTATATGATGCTCTCCTGATCAGCCGTCTATTCTCATCAGATCCATTTCAATAGAAATCTCTGGATATTTCCGTAAGAGGTTTCCCCAAGCAGGAAATTCTGTTCTCCTAACCGGCAGCTTCCAGGAATCAGCATCACATGGCAGAAACCATCATTATCTCTTCTCATCATCATTATCCTGTGCACCGTGAGGGATGCACTTCCTAGGCAATCACAGCAATACCGTAACCAGGAAAAAAATGTTCCCCCTCCCCTCACCAGCCCTCCCTCTACCGGGAGTCATGAGAGCGTTATTGGCAATCCCGGGAGGTCACATGACTTGCCCCCTCCCCCATACTCATAGTAATGATGATTTATCATATCTATAGCTATACAGTGTTCCTGATGACATATACAGTATATACAGTATCTCACAAAAGTGAGTACACCCCTCACATTTTTGTAAATATTTTATTATATCTTTTCATGTGACAACACTGAAGAAATGACACTTTGCTACAATGTAAAGTAGTGAGTGTACAGCTTGTATAACAGTGTAAATTTGCTGTCCCCTCAAAATAACTCAACACACAGCCAATAATGTATAAACCACTGGCAACAAAAGTGAGTGAAAATGTCCAAATTGGGCCCAAAGTGTCAATATTGTGTGGCCACCATTATTTTCCAGCACTGCCTTAACCCTCCTGGGCATGGAGTTCACCAGAGCTTCACAGGTTACCCCTGGAATCCTCTTCCACTCCTCCATGATGATATCAGAGCTGGTGGATGTTAGAGACCTTGCGCTCCTTCACCTTCAACTTGAGGATGCCCCACAGATGCTCAATGGGGTTTAGGTCTGGAGATATGCTTGGCCAGTCCATCACCTTTACCCTCAGCTTCTTTAGCAAGGCAGTGGTCATCTTGGAGGTGTGTTTGGGGTCGTTATGTTGGAATACTGCCCTGTCTCTGAAGGGAGGGGATCATGCTCTGCTTGAGTATGTCACAGTACATGTTGGCCTTCATGGTTCCCTCAATGAACTGTAGCTCCCCAGTGCCGGCAGCACTCATGCAGCCCCAGACCATGACACTTCCACCACCATGCTTGACTGTAGGCAAGACACACTTGTCTTTGTACTCCTCACCTGGTTGCCACCGCACACGCTTGACACCATCTGAGCCAAATACATTTATCTTGGTCTCATCAGACCACAGGACATGGCTCCAGTAATCCATGTCCTTAGTCTGCTTGTCTTCAGCAAACTGTTTGCGGGCTTTCTTGTGCATCATCTTTAGAAGAGGCTTCCTTCTGGGACGACAGCCATGCAAACCAATTTCATGCAGCGTGCGGCGTATGGTCTGAGCACTGACAGGCTGACCCCCCACCCCTTCAACCTCCGCAGCAATGCTGGCAGCACTCATACATCTATTTCCCAAAGACAACCTCTGGATATGACGCTGAGCACGTGCACTCAACCTCTTTGGTCGACCATAGCGAGGCCTGTTCTGAGTGGAACCTGTCCTGTTAAACCGCTATATTGTCTTGACCACTGTGCTGCAGCTCAGTTTCAGGATCTTGGCAATGTTCTTATAGCCTAGGCCATCTTTATGTAGAGCAACAATTCTTTTTGTCAGATCTTCAGAGAGTTCTTTGCCATGAGGTGCCATGTTGAACTTACAGTGAGAGAGTGATAACACCAAATTTAACACACCTGCTCCCCATTCACACCTGAGACCTTGTAACACTAACGAGTCACATGACACCGGGGAGGGAAAATGGCTAATAGGGCCCTAATTGGACATTTTGACTTAGGGGTGTACTCACTTTTGTTTGCAATGTTTAGACATTAATGGTTGTGTTGAGTTATTTTGAGGGGACAGCAAATTTACACTGTTAGGCTCCTTTCACACGGCCGCTCCGTGTGAAAGGTCCGCTGCGGGACTTTTTTTATTTTTTTTTTCACGGAGCGGATGACATTTCTGTCATCCGCTCCGTGTGCCCGCATATCATCCCATCCGTTTGCGGATGATATGCGGACCTAATGTAAGTCTATGGCACTGCGGATGTCAGCGGATGACACGGCTGACATCCGATTTTCCTTCCTTTCCGTTTTTTACACGGAAGGAAAAATGGGGTTCTGTTCCGTTCCAAAAAACGGAACAGAACTGACAGGAAGAAAATCGGGTGTCAGCGGATGGTATTCCGCTGACACCCGCAGTGCCATTCACTTACATTATGTCCGCAAATCATCCGCAAACGGATTGGATGATTTGCGGACACACGGAGCGGCCGTGTGAAAGGAGCCTTATACAAGCTGTACACTCGCTACTTTACATTGTAGCGAAGTGTCATTTCTTCAGTGTTGTCACATGACAAGATATAATAAAATATTTACAAAATATGAGCGGTGTACTCACTGTTGTGGGATACTGTATATATACACTCACTGGCCACTTTATTAGGTACACCTGTTCAATTGATTGGTAACACAAATTGCTAATCAGCCAATCACATGATTGCAGCAACTTTCTGAAGTTCAAACCGAGCATCAGAAAGGGGAAAAAAGGGGATTTAAGGGACTTTGAATGTGGCACGGTTGTTGGTGCCAGACGGGCTGGTCTGAGTATTTCAACAACTGCCGATCTACAGGGATTTTCACGTACAACCATCTCTGGAGATTACAGAGAACGGTCCGAAAAAGAGAAAATAGCCAATCACTGGCGGTTGTGTGGACAACAATGCCTTGTTGATGTCAGAGATCAGAGGAGAATAGGCAGACTGGTTTGAGATGATAGAAAGGCAACAGTAGCTCAAATAACCCATTCGTTACAACCAAGGTATGCAGAATACCATCTCTGAACGCACAACACATCTAACCTTGAGGCTACGTTCACATGTGACCGTAACGCATCGCGGGCAGAATCGCCGCGATTCTGCCCGCAATCCGGAAATCATTGCAAATCGCAGGACGCCTGTGCGATGCCCGTGATTTGCAATGGCACCCCAAACGCTATGCGATGTTGCCACGATTTCCGCCTGCCGAATCCTGGTAACATCGCGCAAACAGAATCGCAGGACGCATGACGCACAAAAGAAGCTCCTGTACCTTTTTTGGGCGTTGATTCTGTTTGTGCGATGTTACCGCGATTCGGCAGGCGGAAATCGTGGCAACATCGGACAGCATTTGGGGTGCCATTGCAAATCACGGGCATCGCACAGGCGTCCTGCGATTTGCAATGATTTCTGGATTGCGGGCAGAATCACGGTGATTCTGCCAGCAATACACTACGCCCACATGTGAACATAGCCTCAGGGTTACAGCAGCAGAAGACCACACTGGGTGCCACTTCTGTCAGCTAAGAACAGGAAACTGAGGCTACAATTTGCAATGATGATATACAGTAAAACCTTGGGTTGCGAGAATCTTGGTCTGTGAGTGTTTTGGAAGATGAGCAAAATTTTTTTTTTTACATTTTAACTTGATATACGAGCAATGTCTTGCTATATGGGTAGCGTCATCTAAGTGTAGTATGATCATAGTCGAATGACACTCACAATGTTAAAAACAATATCTAGCATTAAGGAGTGTGGTGCCCATCCACTTCAAGCCGCTGGTGTTTACTGGGCCAGAGGTCCGGGGGTGCTGGTGGCTCCCAGCGCTTCCTGGAGAACTCCAAGACACTCCCAGCCGGGTGGGGCAGGCATAGTGCACGTTCGGAGCACCTGGAAGTGACATTTAGGCCCCTTTCACACATACGGTCCGTTCAGTTCATCAGTTCAGTCACGTCAAAATGTATCAGTTTTTCATCCGTTTTTCATCAGTTGTCATCCGTTTTTCATCAGTTGTCATCCGTTTTTCATCAGTTGTTATCCGTTTTTCATCCGTTTTTCGTCAGTTGTTATCCGTTTTTCATCCGTTTTTCGTCAGTTATCTGTTTTTCATCCGTTGTCATCCGTTTTTCATCCGTTGTCATCCGTTTTTCGTCCGATCCGTTTTTTTGACGGATGAAAAATAGGACATTCATACGTTCAAAAAAACGGACATTGACAGAAGCAGATGAAAACTGATGTTAACTGATGATCATCCATTGTCATCCGTTTTTACATAGAGATACATTGATGTCCGTTTTTCATCCGTCAACGGATGGATGAAAAACGGACAAACGGACAGCATGTGTGAAAGGGGCCTAACAGGTCCCCAGTGTCTCTGAGTTCTCCAGGAAGTGCTGGGAGCCACCAACGCCCCAGGACCTCTGGCCACGTATACACCAGTGGCTTTACAAGGATGAGCACCAGACTCCCTAATGCTGGATATTGTTTTTAACATTGTGAGTGCCATTCCACTTTTTTTACATTAAAACTGTGATCATTCTACAGTACACTTAGATGGCGCTGTTCTTTTTTGTTCTTTGTGTCACCTGATTAGGACTGCAGGTTAATTTGTTTTATTTTTACAGTTCACTTTATACTGTATTTTGTATTGCTGTAATATTTTTTTTATTATTAAATGGTTGTGGAATGAATCATCTGAGTTTCCAATACTTCTAATAGGGAGATATTTGCGTTGATATTCGAGTGCTTTGGATTACAAGCACGTTTCCGGGTAGAATTATGCTCGCAATCCACCTACCGACCAGCCACATTATATACAAAATACTGCGGCTGGGCGGCACGGGCAGGCAAAATCACATGTATGTTATTTTGCCTGCTCGGGCTAAAGGGGGTGCTGCACGGTATCCCTGTACTCGTTATGCAATCACATGATCACAATGTCAATAAAGCTGCTATTAATTATTTGATAACAGCATTTGATTCCTATGCTGGATTGGCCCACAGCTATCACATGGTACCTGGGCCAGTCACAGAACCCTGTATCATGTGATTAGCTGTAGCCAAACACAGATCACTAGTGACTACAGCTGTCAGAAATGGTTAACCCATTCATAACATTTGAAAACGTTGCCGTTTCAATGATCTTCATTGTAATAACAAATAAAGTGTAAAAAAAATAAATAACATCGATGATCAACCCTCCAGAGTAGTAGTGTTTACTATGAGTAACACTGAACTACTCTGATGAAAGTATTTAAAAATAAATAGTAAAAAAATGAAGAAAGAAATGTTAAAAAATGAATAAAAAAAAAAAAACATACTGTCACCAGTGTCCCCGATTAATGCCACATCAGTCACGTGATGACACTTTACTGCACAGGTGACAGAATGTAAAAAAGGAATAACTAATTTTATTATTATTATTCATTTGCAAAAAAAATTGTGACAACAAAATTGCAACTTCAAAAAAGTCGCTGCGCCTCTTACTTAATGCTGACTGTCTACTTTCCAAAAAGGGGTCATTTTGGGGGATATTTGTACTGTCCTGGCATTTCAGGCAGTTCCATAAAGGAATGCAGAGGTGCCGTTCCATAAAGGGACGCAGAGGTTCAACCCCCCCCCCCCAAAGTTTTGACCAATAGGAAAGTGATTAATAGAACAATTATATATTTTTTTAAATAAATGCTAATATGACTAACCTTTTTTAACATCTTAAAGGTAAAAAATGTTAGTCATATTATGATTTAAAAATAAATTGTTCTATGTGTGTGCAGTGCCCTGCGGGGCACCGGACTAATAGAAGTCCATTAGGTACGTCAATGTTTTAACAAGCACGTGATTAGAGCCTAAGGGCCCTCAGTTGAAGTCAGCCAATGACGAAACGCGTCAAGCATGAGCACGCGATCACCCCAACGATTACGTGCCGTCAGCGATCGGGAATTCCCAAACGCGGACGGTAGCTACGAGGTTATCCGAACCTTTCCGAGTGAGATCAGAGCGGAGCTGGTTAACGAAGGTGTCCGAACGTCTCCGGGTGCAGTAGTTGTGGTCCAAACCTAGGATTCACGGCCGGGGACGGAACGGTATCGGTGAGATCTTTGCCGCCCAGTATCCGGTCATCTCCATTCGTTTAAATGCCTACTTTTTATATTGACATGCGAGTGTAATGTGATGGGGATGGGCTTATTATTATCAAAAAAATTGTTTGTATTGGACTACTGCCCTATGAGCCTTTTTCCTTTATACACACATGTGATGCTGTTGGGAGTACTGCAGTTATCATTGGGTATTCCCGAGCGTGAGACTCATGAACATCTGCCGGTGTGTAGCATTCAGCGGAGCGATCCTGAGTCTAGGATTTCTTTTGAAGGCATATTGATTTCAAGCCTTTGGTGAGTGTTGACTGCCTAGGGGGTCACGTGGTGTGGTGGAAGTTTTTGTTCTCCCAATCATTTCTTCAAGCCGTGGTGATGGGTCATCCCTCTGGAGCTGTTTGATGGACTGTAGTATTTATAGTACATCTTTCTCACCCATTTATTTATACATACATTGATATTTTATGTATAATCTTCAAGCGCTGCTTATGTGGTTACTTTTTCTGTCTAGACTGACTTTTGAGGGTATTCACATCTTTATATATCATTTTGGTTTCATTAAAGCGGAGTTCCAGCCTAACCGCACACTCACCTGTCCCACGGTCCAGCGATGCGCCGTCTTCTCCCTCTCTGCTCTGCGGCGCCGGCATCACTGGTGTGGGCACCCGGCTGTGACAGTTTGCGGCTTCACAGCCGGGTGCGCACTGCGCATGCGCGAGTTGCGCTATGCGTCGTGATTGGCCGGCAATCTTCTGGGACCTCTGACATGTCCCAGAAGATTGCAGGGAGGGAGGGAGAGAGGAGAACTTCCGCTCAGGGCGCCGCGGCGCTCCGAGCGGAAGTGGGAGCGGGTACCTGTCAAAACTAGGTACCCGCTCCCCCCCCCCCCCAAAAATGACATGCCAAATGTGGCATGTCAGCGGGTTAGGACTATTTAAAGCGGAAGTTCCACTTTTGGGTGGAACTCCGCTTTAAGGCAGCAGCTATCTACTAATATACAATTTTGCAATATATATGGTTTTAGCAGTTATATTACTTTCTCCATTAATAGCGCAGGGTGATTGAGATATCTGGTCCTTTGATCTATTATTCTCACTCCTTGTTTTCAGAGCCTAAGGAGCACTGCGTCCCGAACCCTCCCACTTTAGATTTTAGCAAATCATAATTCGCCACGTGTCACTTCCTGTTTCTCGTCCCGGCCAATCAGGAGGCTGTAGATTTGGAACACAGAAGCCACCGGGTATCTAGAGAGCTGTTTGCAGGTAAGGACCTGGAGGAGATTGTTTGCGCCCCTCCAAAAAATGTTTATTACCACCCACCACTGATAGTCCGTCAGTAAATCAGGATTAATCAATTTTTAGATATAAATCCCATAGTTTATAGACTCTATAACTGTCACACTAAGTAATATACACTGATAAGGATTTTTTTTTTTTTTTATCAAAGTCATGTAACATTAGAAAGGGGATTCACTCCAGAGAAAAAAAACGATTATTCTCCCACTCTACAAGACTCTGTTGTGGCCACATCTGGAGGATGCTGTCCAGTCCTGGTCACCGGACCTCAGGAAGGATGTGCTGGAACTGGAGAAAGTCCAGAGAAGGACAACAAAGCTAATACAGGGACTGGAGGATCTCAGCTATGAGGAAAGACTACAAGCACTAAACGTATTCTGTCTGGGGAAGAGAAGCTTGAGAGGGGATATGATAGCAATATACAAATACTGTACTGGTGACCCTAGCATAAGGAACATTTTTCTGTGAAAAGGTATTTAAAAAGACATGCGGCCATTCATTGAAATTGGAAGAGAAGAGGTTTAACCTTAACCACTTGCCGACCAGCCGCTGTGTATATACTGCGGCAAAGTGGCTCTATTGTGCGAAACGACATACCTGTACGTCGTTCCTTTCAATAGCCACTAGATGGCGACGCCGGAGGGGCAACTGCGAAGTGATCGGCTAGTGGGGATGTCAATCAACGGGTCCAGGATTGTAAACAAGGCAGATTGCCTGCAAGGAGACAAGATGGAGATCTTGTGTTCCTGCTAAGGAACACAGATCTCTGTCTTTCCTCAATCAGTTAGAAAGCACCCCCTAGGGACACACTTAGCCCTTTGATCGCTCCTGTTATCCCCTTCCCTGCCAGTGTCATTAGTACAGTCATGAAAGTGGGGGGTGTCATGGCGCTCTTCTAATATCCCAAGATGGTACAAGGAATGTGGGTGGATGGGAGGGGGGGGGGGTTATGGGGCTGCGTGGGGGGGGGACAAAGTTTGGTACTGTAGGGAAGCTATAGTCCGCGGCAGCCGCTCTCTCCTTTCTTGCATCATTAGTACAGTAACAGTGAATTTTTTTTTTTTTTTTAGCAATGATTACTGCATTAGTGTCACTGGTCCCAAAGAAGTGTCAAAAGAGTCAGTTAGATATCCGATTTGTCTGCCTCAATGTCGCAGTTCCGCTTAAAATCGCTGATCGCTGCCATTACTAGTAAAAAAATAAGCAAATAAAAATTCCATAGAAATATTGCATCATTTGTAGACGCTATAACTTTTGCGCAAATTAATCAATATACACTTATTGGGATTTTTGTTAAAAATATGTAGCAGAATACAAATTGGCCTAAAATGATAAAGAAATTAGATTTTTTAATTTTTATATTAGATGTGTTTTATAGCAGAATGTAAAAAAATTTTTGTTTATTTATTCAAAACTGTCATTTTTTTTTTGTTTATAACGCAAAAAATAAAAACCGCAGAGGTGAGCAAATACCCCCAAAAGAAAGCTCTATTTGTGGGAATAAAAGGACATACATTTCTTTGGGGTACAGCGTCGCACGATCGTGTAATTGTCAGTTCAATTAACGCAGTGCCGTATCACAAAAAATGGCCTGAACAATAAAGGAGTGTAAAGTCTCATGGTTTTATGCATTAAGGGGAAAAACCTTTTGTACTTTAGCTGCCCCCAGATCCCCCCCCCCCCTTTATCTTACATGAACCCGATCGATCCAGCGACGAGCATGAGCCCAGCAGCTCCAGCCGCTCTCTCCAGTCCTCATTGGATAGATTGATAGCAGCAGCATTGTCATTGGCTCTCGCTGCTGTCAATCGGATTCATTGAACAGAAGCAGGGGGCGGGGACGATTCCTGCTGTCTGTGTCAATGGACGCAGCAGCAGGGCTCGGGAGTGCATCTGCATGGGCGCCCCCATGAAAAAAAAAAAAACCTGCAAGACAAAGGCATAATGGGCTAGTATGCATCGCATACTAGCCCATTATGTGTAACTTACCTTAGAACGAAGCCCCGACACGGACCCCCGGACATCGCTGCGGGCGCTGCCATGATCCCTCGCCGTCTCTTCCGGGTTCGGCGGCTCCGGCGCGGTGATTGGCCGGAAGAGACGGCTCCGGCGCGATGATTGGCCGGAGCCGCGATGACGTCACTCCCGCGCATGCGCGCGGGAGTGATTTTCCGGCAAGCTCCCGGCAAATTAATTGAAGGTCCCCCCGGACCTTCAGAGCGCATGCGCTGCTCGCGAGAGCGGCTGCATGCACTGTAAATATCTCCTAAACCATGCCGATTTAGGAGATATTATTTGTACCTACAGGTAAGCCTTATTATAGGCTTACCTGTAGGTAAAAGTGTCAAAAAGCGGGATACTACCGCTTTAAGGCACCCGATGAAGTGGAGGAGTCAGGAGTGCCACTGGGGCACCCCAGAAAAGGAGGATCGGGGGTTGCTCTGTGCAAAACCACTGCACAGAGCAGGTAAGTATAACATGTTTGTTATTTAAAAAAAACAAACCTTTACAATCACTTTAAGGGGGTAAAACGTTCCAGTCCAAAAGTGGTTAAACTGCATTGAGGGTTCTTTGCTGTCAGAGCGGCAAGGACGTGGAATTCTCTTCCACAAGCAGTGGTGTCAGCAGGGAGTAAACAAAAATTATTAGATGGGCATCTTTACAATCACAATATACAGGGGTATGCAATTTACTATTGATATAAACACACACACCACAGTTTGAGCTGGTGTCCTTTTTCAACCTTACCAACCATGTAACTATGTAAAAGAATACATTTTTGGCCTAAATTTATGATGAAATTTGATTTTATAGGATATATTTTGACAAAGTAGAAAATATTTTTTTTTCACAATTTTGGTCTTTCTTCATTTATATAAAAAGACATAAAAAAACCCAGTGGTGATCAAATACCACCAAACGCTCTATTTGTGTGAAATAATGATATAAATGCAATTTGGGTACAGCGTTACATGACCGTGCAATTACCAGTTAAAGTGGAGTTCCAGTGGTTTTTGTGTTTATTAAAAGTCAGCAGATACACTAAGTGCATCTGATGACTATTAATAAACACGCAGTCACCTGTCCCAGGATCCAGCGATGCGGCTGGCGGGAGCCTCGGCTTTCTCCCTGTTCTCCCCACGGCGCTGGCATCTCTTGGGCACCTGGCTGTGACAGCCTGCGGGTTCACAGCCGGGTGCGTGCCCTGAGTGGACGGGCACTCTTCGAGGACATGTGACGTGTCCCAGAAGATTGCAGGGAGGGAGGGGGAGAGAACTTCTGCTTGAGCCGCCAAGGCAGCCCGAGCGGAAGTGGGGAGCGGGTACCTGTCAAATCTAGGTACCCCTCCCAAAAAAAAAATATGACATGCCAAATGCCAGAGTGAAACTCTGCTTTAAAGTAGCACAGTGCTGAATAGCAAAATGTACCCTGGCCATGGAGGGGGTAAAACCTTGGGGAGCTGAAGTGGTCATATAATGATGCATACCAATATGTAATATATATATAATATATACACTATGTCTCTGATCACTATTCTCATCAGATCCGATATTTCCGGAAGAGGTGTCCCCGATCAGGGAATTCCGATCTCCTAACCTGCAGCTTCCAGGAATCCTCATCACATGGCAGAAACCATCAACATCCCATCTCATCATTATTATCCTGCACGGTGATAGGCAGGATGCGTTTCCTAGGCAACCAACAACAACACTGTAGCCGGGAACAACCCCCCCCTTCAACCGAGAGCCATAGCAACGTCACTGGCAATCCCCTGTGGTCACATGACCTCCTGCGTTACCCCAGTCCCCCCAAACCGCCCGATACTGACCCCTACACTACCGCTTTCTAGAGGCGTTACGTCAGTGGGCGGGGTTTCTGTGGCCGGCGGGATTGTAGTGCGCAGGCGCGCTGCGGCTTCCTAGTGAGAGCTGTGACAACAAGGTGACGTGTGTGTTTCCCGGAAAGTGACGTGTCACCCAGGGAGGGGAGGGGCAGAATGTTCTGCGGGCTCAGCCTTAACCCTTCACACGTCCTGGTGTGTGTGTAGTATGGGGGATAAAGGTCATATACAGAGATCACCCCTGTGTACAGAGGGAGGAGTCTAGGGTTGTCACCTCATCCCTTTAATCCAGGACACATATTATTTACACAGCTTCTGAGGCTGATATAATGCACATAAGGTACTTTGTGAGTTTAACTGTTTCAGCCCCGGAAGATTTTACCCCCTTAATGACCAGACCATTTTTTGCGATTTGGCACTGTGCTCCTCTAACAGACAATTGCGCGGTCGTGCGACGCTGTGCCCAAACGAAATTTACGCCCTTTTTCCCACAAATAGAACTTTCTTTTGGTGGTATTTGATCACCTGTGCGATTTTTATTTTTTGCTCTATAAACAAATAAAGAGCGACAATTTTGAAAATAAAAATAATTGGCTACATATTTTTGGTAAAAAAAAATCCCAATAAATGTATATTGATTGGTTTGCGCAAAAGTTATCGCCAGTACATACTATGGAATATTTTTATGGGTTTTATTTTTTTTACTAGAAATACTGGCAATTGGCGGTTTTTAGCGGGACTGCAACGCTGCGGCGGACAAATCGGACCCCTAACTGACACTTTTGACACTTATTTTTGGGAACCAGTGACACTAATACAGTGATCTGTGCTAAAAATATGCACTGTCACTGTACTTATGACACTGGCAGGGAAGGGGTTAAAATCAAGGGCGATCAAAGGGTTAACTGTGTTCCTAGCTGGTGCTTGCTAACTGTGGGGGGGGGGGGTTAGCAGGACCACTAGATCTCTATATTCTCCCCTGTCAGAATGGTGATCAGCTTTGTTTGCATAGGCAGATTACCGTTCTGTCTCTCTGAGGAACAATCGCGGGTGGCCTGCAGACATCGGTTCACAGCACCCCCCGATTGGCATCCCCTCTGTCCAATCAGCGCACGATCGCGCCTCCCAGTGTCTATTGCATGAATTGACGCGGAGGTACGTCATTTCACGCAATCAAGCAAACTTGCTGCAGTTAAAGTGCAGTAGGCGGTCGGCAAGTGGTTATGGTCATTAGTCCTTAAGATTACAAAGGCACTGATTAACCACTTAAGCCCCGGAAGATTTTACCCCCTTCCTGACCAGGGCCTATTTTGCGATTCGGCACTGCGAGACTTTAACGGACAATTGCGCGGTCGTGCGACGCTGTACCCAAACAAATTTGACGTCCTTTTTTTCCCACAAACAGAGCTTTCTTTTGGTGGTATTTGATCACCTGTGCGATTTTTTGATCATGCGCTATAAACAAAAAAAGAGCGAAAATTTTGCAAAAATTACAATATTTTTCACATTTTTTTAAAAAAAATGTAAAAATCAATTTTTTTTTATCATTTTAGGCCAATTTGTTTTCTGCTACCTATGCTTGGTAAAAAAAAATTGCAAAAGGCGTATTTTGATTGGTTTGCGCAAACGTTATCGCGTTTACTAACTAAGGGAAAGATTTTTGTCATTTTTATTGTTTTTTTTTTAACGAGTAATGGCGGCGATCTGCGATTTTCTTTGCAGGACTGCGACATTGCGGCGCACAGATCGGACCCTTGACTGACATTTTTGACACTTTTGGGGGTACCAGTGACATTACTACAGTAATCAGTGCTATACGTATTCACTGTTACTGTAAAAATGACACTGGGAGGGAAGGTGTTAACTTTATTGGAGAGGGAGGGGTTAAGTGTGTCCCTAGGGGCGTGATTCTAACTGTGATTGGATGTGGCTGTGTGTGTAACAGCAGAGATCTACGGTCCTACATAGCAGGACCGTATGATCTGTGCTGTTACACAGGATAGAAAGACAGGCGGCTTTGTTTACATTAGCCGCCTGCCTTTCTCCCGCTGTATCCGACGATCGCGAGTCACACGCACGGGCTGTTTAGGGAACGAGCAGGGGCGGTGCGCGCGCCTCCGGCGGTGCGCGCTCACCCCCTATTGGCTCACAGGCTAGTGACGTACCGGTACGTCACTTTGCCTGTGAGGGGCTGACCGCCGCCGTATATAGTGGTTAAAGTCGTGCGATTTTCAGGTCCTAGAAGTGTGAAAGGGGCCTTACCGTACATATGATCCCAACTACTCCAGGTAGATTGGACTGCATTTTGTTCGGGACAAATTGGGCTTTTATTTGGTGGTAATTGGTAATAGAGATCTCCTGATATTTATTTATTATCAAAGAAAATTGGTACAAAATAGTAAAAAAAAACATTTTTTTAAATTTAGCAGTGTATTTCTTGCTATTACCATAATTTACCACTGAACAGCACCCCCAAAAATATTCTGCTATACCTGACGATCACAGCGATATCATATATGCGTATGTTATTTGTTGTTTGTACTTGTAGTGGGACGCCAGAAACAATGGTACGCATTTTGCTTTTTTATCCTACCTAAAACACAATGATACTATGGGGGGTTGATTTACTAAAACTGGAGAGTGCAAAATCTGGTGCAGCTTTGCATGGCAGCCAATCAGCTTCTAACTTCAGCTTGTTCAGTTAACCCCTTCACACCGATCATGCGCAAATATGTGGCCCCACTGGACTGAGCTTTTTTTTCCGTGGGGCCCCATATTTGCGTATCTCCCTTTGTGCTGGGGTCTCACCAAGAGCCCTGGGCCCTGTTCTAATGATCGGGACCCGGAATATCTGGTTCCGGAGCACCTGATTGCTGTGATAGCCTCTGATTGGCTATCACAGTGATCAGTCACTTTGAAGCCTGCCCCTGTGTTTTCTCTCTTCGTAAGTGGATGAGAAAGATACATTGTATTATTCTCTGTCCTTGCAGATATAGGGCCCTTTCACACAGGCGCTCCGTATGTCCGCAAATCATCCTATTTTTTTGCGGATGATTTACGGACATAATGTAAGTCTATGGCATTGCGGATGTCAGCGGATGACCATCCACTGACATCCGATTTTCTTCCTTTCAGTTCTGTTCCGTTTTTGGAACGGAACAGAACCCTATTTTTCCTCCGTTCAAAAAACGGAAAGGAAGCAAAATCGGATGTCAGCGGTGTCATCCGCTGACATCCGCAATGCCATAGACTTACATTATGTCCGCATATCATCCGCTGACATCCGCAATGCCCATAGACTTACATTATGTCCGCATATCATCCGCTGACATCCGCAATGCCCATAGACTTACATTATGTCCGCATATCATCCGCTGACATCCGCAATGCCCATAGACTTACATTATGTCCGCATATCATCTGCAAACGGATGGGATGATATGCGGACATACGGAGCGGATGACACAAGTGTCATCCGCTCCATGAAAGAAAAAAAAAAGTGCCGGAGCGGATTGCAATGCAGTCCGCTCCATGTGAAAGAGCCCTTAGGAAAAAAAAAGTAATAAAAATAAAAAAATACCTAGATCAAGGTTTAATCTACGCCAGTGCCAAGATTAGTTTTTGGGTCAAAGGTCAGGGTCAGTATTTTTTGGACAGGATTTTGTTTTTTAAATTAGAATTAGTATCAGTGTGTTTTAGGTAGGATAAAAAAAGCAAAATGCGCACTATTGTTTCTGGGCTGTACCACGCGTACAAACAACAACTAACATACACGTAGGTGGTATCGCTACGATCACCAGGAGCAGAAAAATGTATTTTGGGTTTTTCTTTGGTGGTAGGTTATGGTAGTAGCAATAAATATACAGTTACATTTAAAACATTTTTTTTTTTTACGATTTTGGGCCAGTTTCCCTTTGATGATAATTTTTTTTTCTTTTTTTTAGGAGATATCCATTGCCATTTACTACCAAAAGAAAGCCCAATTTGTCCTGAAAAAAAAAAAAGCGCTATAATCTACCTGGATGCACAAAGAAGTTGTGGTGAGATGTACGGTTTTACTAACACTTATGAAAAATGCAAAATTGGGTTTAGGCATTTAGATTTGTTTTACCTTTAGACGCGAAGGGGTTAAGCTTTGAAAATAAAACTTGGAAGATGATTGGTTACTATGTAGAGCTGCACCAGATTCTGCATTTTTCAGTTTTAGTAACTCAACCCTTAACTGACACATCGGATCGATTTGACATGCGATTTGACATGTCTATTGCCTATTAACCGAACCGTCCGAATCAGTGCGATGCTGACTTTGCGGCCCCACGCAGATTCCCAAAAGTAGTTTCTGCACTACTTTTGGTGACTTTGGGGGGATTTCAATAGCTTTCTGTGCAGGAACCCGCACAAATGTCTGTCAAATCGCCCCCGAACCCATACTGACATGCGGGTTTGAAATAGTGCAAGTTCAGCCTTAGTGTGAACGAGGGCTGAATGCTTTAAATTGTACCTAAAATACACTGACTGATTTTGACTCTGAGCATGGCCCTTAAAGCTAGGTTCACACCTGTGTGTGTGCTTTTCATGCATTTTTCGGTGCATTTATGCAATGCATTTTCAAGCGTCTTTTTGGTGTGTTTTCATGCTTTTGTTTTGTAGGAGGAGACAGGTTGTTAAACACCCCTGACGACATCAACTCTGTGATGAAACGTGTTGGGTGGGACCAGACGTGACATCACCACGCTTCTCCGGCCGGTCTTCCATACTATGTATGCTGCAGCTCGTTTTTTTCTATGGAATTGCAACATGCTCTTTAATCTGGATGTTTGTGAGTGCAACTTTTATCTTTTAACCACTTGCCGACCGCCGCACGCCGATCTACGTCGGCGGTCAGCCCCTCACAGGCAAAGTGACGTAGGGCTACGTCACTAGCTTGTGAGGGTCTAGGGAGCGAGCGCGCGCCGCCGGAGGCGCGCTCCTGCTCCCGCGTGGTCACGGACCCCCCCGCGCGTGTCACTCTGCGATCGGCGGGGGAGAGGGAGAAAGTCAGGCAGCTTGTGTAAACAAGCTGCCTGTCATTCTCCCCTCTGTAAGAGAGCTGATCATATGGATCTACTATGTAGATCCGTTGATCACTCTGCATACAGCTGAAGCCACAGCCAATCACAGTAAGAATCACGCCCCTAGGGACACACACAGCCCCTCCCTCTCAAATAAAGTTAACCCCTTCACTACCAGTGTATATTTACAGTAAAAGTGCATATATATAGCACTGATTACTGTAGAAATGTCACTGGTAACCCCAAAAGTGTCAAAAATGTCAGTCAAGGGTCGGATCTGTCCGCCGCAATGTCGCAGTACCGCAAAAAAAATCGCAGATCGCCGCCATTACGCGTTAAAAAAAAAAACAACAAAAATGACAAAAATCTTTCCCTTAGTCAGTAAACGCAATAACTTTTGCGCAAACCAATCAAAATACGCTTTTTGCGATTTTTTTTACCAAACATAGGTAGCATAAAACAAATTGGCCGAAAATGTTAAAAAATTTTGATTTTTACATTTTTTTGGGGGGGAATTTCATATAAAAAAATTTGAAAAATATTGCTATTTTTGCAAAATTGACGCTCTTTTTTTGTTTATAGCGCGTGATCAAAAAAATCGCACAGGTGATCAAATACCGCCAAAAGAAAGCTCTGTTTGTGGGAAAAAAAGGACGCCAAATTCGTTTAGGTACAGCGTCGCACGACCGCGCAATTGTCTGTTAAAGTCACGCAGTGCCGAATCGCAAAATACCCCCTGGTCGTTTAGCAGCCAAATCCTCCGGGGCTTAAGTGGTTAATAAATTAATTTATCATGTACTGGATTACGCTCCTTTATCCATGCACACTGGAATCCCTATGTTTCTCGGACGTTCGGATGACTGAGCATTACCGCTGTTCCCACATGCTTCGAATATCTACCTTGCTTAGCGTTTTTGGCCTTTCCATTAATTTGGAGGCCATCCAACTCTGGTAAGCTGCCATCCCCTTAAGTATCTGGTGTGGTGTCTGTACAGATTGGAGCCCTTTCTTTCGAGGATTACAATTTCACGCATCCTGGGACTAGTGGTGCTTGTTTTTATGCTTTTATGTTTCTCTGGTTTGAGGTTTTTCACATTATTGGACTTTTTTTTTTTAAATTAACTCATTTTTTGCCACTTGCATTTATATTTGATTTGCACTATTTACAATTGATTTTCTATGGTCATCACTTTTATATCTGGTTTGTGGTATTTAAAGCGGAGTTCCAGCCTCAAATACCTTTTTTATCTAAAAGTACCCCTATAATACTAATCCATCGCCCTTTACAGAACCGATATTCTCATACTTACAAAGTGTACAGTATTGGATTTTAGTCAAAATCTTACTTTTAAAAACGCTGTCTGGGCGCGGCCATCTTGGATTTGGGCATCTGAAGCCGCAGTGTAATCTGCTGTGTCCTTCTTCCTGATTCCAGGGAGTGTTCTGGGAGTTCTTCCTGATTCCAGCCTCCTGGGAGTGATGACAAACAGCTCCCAGGATGCAATGCAAAGGCGGAAGTGATGTCGGTGGCCGTGGCCACAGTGGGGGGAGAAGGAGGAAGTACAATCAAAAATGCCCTGAAAATAAGGTAAGGGACCCCCGAAAAAAATTTGGAATGCCCAATTGTTGATCAGCATAGCGAGCACTCCAGGAATCACTAAAATTGCAAAATAGGCCGGAACTCCGCTTTAAGGTATTTTTAAGGTATTTACTTTTTTCATATGATTCACTGTTTACACATTATTTATGATTTTATATCAGTAAGAGCCTGTCCACACTAGCGCGACTTGTCAGGCGACTTGTCAGCCTGACAAGTCGCGCTCCCTCGCAGTCCATTGACCGATAAAGGGCCCATTCTAATAGGAGCGACACAAGTCGCTCCGACTTAGAAAAAGGGTCCTGTACTACCTCGGGGCGACCTCGGAGCGACTTGCATAGACTTCCATTATGTGAAGTCCATGCAAGTCGCTCCGAAGTCGTGGTGCATGGTAATGCACAAGTCGCCCCCGAAGTAGTACAGAGTTGTGTCCCCCAAGTGTGAATCGACTCTTAGCCCCGGTTCACACTAGGGCGACCTGTGAGGCGACCTGGTCGCCTCACAGGTCGCCGCAGGTCGCCTCCCATAGGAAAGCTGCGGACCCGTTCTAATAGGAGCGACACAAGTCGCTCCGACCTAGAAAAAGGGTCCGGAGCTTCTTTGGGGCGACCAGGAGGCGACCGCCATAGACTTCAATGTTATGAAGTCCGTGGCGGCCGCTCCGAGGTCGCGGCGCGCTGCTCGCACCGCGATCTCGGAGGTCGCCCCTGAAAGTAGCGTCGCTCCTATGTGAACCGGCGCTTAGTGGTGAGCGCTGCGCTTTGTTTGTTTATTTTGTTAAACAGAAAACTCTACCAAAAATGCACATATAGTATCTCACAAAAGTGAGTGAGTATTTTGTGTGGCCACCATTATTTTCCAGCACTGCCTTAACCCTCTTGGGCATGGAGTTCACCAGAGCTTCACAGGTTGCCACTGGAGTCCTCTTCCACTCCTCCATGACGACATGGAGATCTCCTCTCCGGCCACCTCCACCGTATACATGGGCAGGGCAAAGTGGGTGGAGCCAGGGGTGGAGCCAAGGGAGGCCGCAAAATTAGGTTTCGCCTAGGGTGTCAAAAATCCTTGCACCAGCCCTGTCTCTGTGCAGGAGCTTTCAGTAATGAAGACCTCTCTCGGAGGGAGGACCCTGCACCACTAATCCCCAGTTATGTCTCTGTTTACTCCTGAGAATCCCATTTGATGGCACTTCTCCCGCAGCCGGTGTTTATGACCAGACAACGATATACGTCTGCTGAAGTACAATCATTGTAATGGAAAAGATTTTTAGCAGATACTAAATCATTGAAAACAGATCTGAATAAGCGATTTTAGTTATTGGAAACATAAGGTCTTGTCTGGAAGATATTTCTAGACACATAAGAAGGACACAAAATAAATAGATGGCTTATTATCATTTTTTAATTTTATTATTTAAAGTTGAAGTTTAATCTGCTTATGTTTTGTCTTCCCCCTCAGCAATATACCAATGGCAATACTTTCTCCCATGGGACATTGGTACAGAAAACAAAAATAGCATTTATAAAATCCAGATATTTTATTGGTACAATAGGATTAAAAAAGAATACATCCTAAAACCACAATGCTCTGATATATTTGTTCAAACAATCGTTATGATACATTATAATATCATTACACCTCTGGCGGGGTAGTTAGTACAGACATATTTTCCAAACAGAATTTCTTCAAAAAGTTTGCCCTTACAAATTTAAAGTGGTTGTAAACCCTTCCATATACCCAGTGAAGTGACTGGCCTCAGGTGATACACAGAGACGAAAGAAATCCTCCTGCATACGTTGTACCTGTTTATCTGCAGTGTTCTCTTCTCTGCAGCCATTGAAATCCAGATATTGTACAGCTTGCCTGAGAGTTCAGAAAAAAGGGGACAGAGAGCTGAAGTGACACTCTGCAGAGCTAAGTGAGAAGAGTGCTAAGAGTTGATTGGAGGGAAGGGACACACCCCTCCACACAGCACACCGGAACAGAGCTGAGGCTGTCAATCAGCTGGAGGTCCCTCCCCTGTCACCTTTTTTCTCTTGGTGTGAGGAAAACTTGGCAGAAGTGACTCATGCAGATAGCAGAGGAACTGGGCAGTGGACAGAAATTACACTTCGTGCTGTTAAAGTGGTTGTAAACCCTTACATATACCCAGTGAACTGACTGGCCTAAGGTCATACACAGAGATTATAAAAAACCTCCTGTATAAGTTGTACCGGTTTATCTACACTTGTCTTTCCCCCTACATCCATTGAAAGTGCAGAATTTACAAAGGATCTCTAAGGCTCTGAAAAGCAGGGGGTGGAGAGCTGAAGTTACATCAGTGAGAAGAGCTCTGAGAGTTGATTGGAGGGAAGAGAAACACCCCCCTTCACACAGCTGTCTGTCAGCTGGAGGACCCTCCCCTGTCACCATTTTTCTCTTGGTATCAGGAAAACTTTTCAGAAGTGATTGATGCAGATAGCAGAGGAATGAGGCAACAGACAGAAATTACACTATGGGGTTGATTTACTAAAACTAGAAAGTGCAAAATCTATTGCAACTCTGCACAGAAACCAATCAGCTTCCAGGTTTTTTTTTTTTTTTTTGTGTCAAAGCTTAATTAAACAAGGTGAAGTTAGAAGCTGATTGGCTACTATACACAGCTGCACCAGATTTTACACTCTCCAGTCTTAGTAAATCAATCTCTTATTGCTCTGGATTAGGCAATTAATCCAGAGCAATTGACCTTGCTTTGTGCACTGGTGCGCAGTCATGATGGAACAGAAAGGGACCATCCCCAAACTGTTCCCACAAAGTTGGAAGCATGAAATTGTCCAAAATGTCTTGGTATGCTGACGCCTTAAAGAGGTTGTAAACCCACTTCACAAACTTTTGCCTATACGTAAGCCTCTATTAAGGCTTACCTATAGGTGCTATAAATATCTCCTAAACATGCACCGTTTAGGAGATATTTAGAGTGCATACTGCCGATGACGTCATCGGCGCATGTGCTCTGAAGGAACGGCCACCCGTGCCGTTCCTTCAGAGTCCTATGCCGTGAACGGCGGCTCCCACGCGCACGCGCGGGAGTGATGTAATTGCGCCTCCGGCCAATCAAAACATTCTATGATTGGACGAGGTGGAGAATATGATGTCACCACCTTGCATCTCCACCTTGTCTAATTAGAGAACACTTTGCATTCATTCAGAAAATCCAACGCATTCTTTGAATGGTGCCCGTGCTTGCCGCACCCATTCCAAGTGTGAGCTCCTATGTTCAGAATGAAGCAGGGCAGCCACTTAGCCTGGAACCCGGAGGCAAGTGGATATCACTGGAGTTGCGGTGTCCCCTACAGTGATTTCCATCTTCCAGGGGCATCAGCCAAGTATAGTATATATTTATATATATATATATATATATATATATATATATATATATATATATATATATAGTTACATTGGTCTGTATGAAGTATCCATACCTGGGCTGGAATTCTTCTGGCATTTTTTTTTCTTCTTTTTGAGCATTCCTGGTACAACACCATGTTAAACGTGACAATTTCCACCAGAATCTGTATATATAGATTAGAAGAGTCCCCCTGTTACCGCTGCTGAGTGCTATGCAGTGTGTGACTGTTCAACTAATCAATGTCTTAGGCACATGAAGGTAGGTCACCCATGTGTGTACAGAGCCTAGCAGATACAGCAATCTCATGCAGCATTGGTGGGTTGGTGTGTGGTGAACCCTCCCTTGGTGCACGCACTACAATATGAGAGGCCTAATTTGTGATATAAAGAAGACCCTTTCCTTTTTTTTTTTTTCTTACGTTTTATCCGTTGTCTAATCAATAGTGAGGGCAATGTATGACATCATGCATGTATCTGGGTGCCCGGAGTTCAGCTTTAATATTAGTCATCTCTTAATGCAGTTTGTCAATACAATTAAGCTTATTGAAGAGCAACATTTATGGTGGGCCCCTCGCTATAAAACGAGTAATCATGGTGACAGCTGAGGGATGGAAGAACATGCTATACTACCTAAAAGGGGAACAGGGTTGCGTTACAAAATGATGATTAAACATACCAAATATTTGAAATTGAAGCAAACAGGATAAACATATAGAGTATAGACTACAGAGGTTGCAATATAAAAGTTCAAAATAACTTTCTGAGCTCGAAGGTCCAGGGATCCTCAAACTATGGCCCTCCAGCTGTTGCAGAACTACACATCCCATGAGGCATTGTAAAACTCTGACATTCACAGACATGACTAGGCATCATGGGAATTGTAGTTCCTGAACAACTGGAGGGCCATAGTTTGAAGACCCCCTGGTCTAGATCATAAATGGTTCGCAATCAAAGTACCATGCAGCCCACATCCACCCCCATTGTGTGCAGCAGGCCACCAGAGATACTTCCACCTTTGGTGTAAAAAATGGCATCTTACCAGCAGTACTGGACCTCTTTTTATAGGAGGCCAATAGCACTTTTTGTCTGATTACCCCGCCAAGGCCTTGAGATGGTATTCCTGCAGACTTTTTTGCTATACTGTAATAGCAGGCATCCAGCTAGAGTATCCGTGTTTTCAAGCATTCCAGGTGGCAGGTGTTGAAAACTTGGAAGTTTAATCAGCCAAAAAAGTGCTACTGGCCTCCAATAAAAAGAGGTCCAGTACTGCTGGTAAGAAGGCATTTTTTTTTACACCTAAGGTGGCGGTATCTCTGGTGGCCTGCTGCACACAATGGTGGTGGATGTGGGCTGCGGGATACTTTGCGAACTAGACCCTTCAAGCTCAAAAAGTTATTTTGAACTTTTATGTTGCAACCTCTGTAGTCTATATGTTTATCCTGTTTGCTTCAATTTCAAATATTTGGCATGTTTAATCATCGTTTATCATCATTTTTAGCGCAACTTACATACATAGTTAGTGAGGTTGAAAAAAGACACCAGTCCATCCAGTCCCAAAGGTATTCTATCAGGTTGAGGTCAGGACTCTGTGCAGGCCAGTCAAGTTCCTCCACCTAAAACTCACTCATCCATGTCTTAATAAACCTTGCTTTGTGCACTGGTCAAAATAATTTGGTAGAAGGGGGATTATGGTGTGAGGTTGTTTTTCAGGGGTTGGGCTTGGCCCCTTAGTTCTAGTGAAGGGAACTCCTAAGGTGTCAGCATACCAAGACATTCTGGACAATTTCATGCTCCCAACTTTGTGGGAACAGTTTGGGTATGCCCCTTCCTGTTCCAACATGACTGCGCACCAGTGCACATCGCAAGGTCCATAAAGACTTGGATGAGCGAGTTTGGGGTGAAGGAACTTGACTGACCTACACAGAGTCCTGACCTCAACCTGATAGAACACCTTTGGGATGAATTAGAGCAGAGACTGCGAGCCAGGCCTTCTCGCCAACATCAGTGCCTGACCTCACAAATGCGCTTCTGGAAGAATGGTCAAACATTCCCATAGACACACTCCTAAACCTTGTGGACAGCCTTTCTAGAAGAGTTGAAGTTGTTATAGCTGCAAAGGGTGGGCCAACTCAGTATTGAACCCTACGGACTAAAGGTAGATACACACTATACAAAATTCTTTAGATTTTTTTCCCCTTAGATTTACCAAAACCATATAATATGAGGTCAAACCTAAACACTTTGAATTAGTATGCAATCAGGTAGGCCCTTGCACTACATCGTTTTGTATAAATCTAAAGGAAATCAAACAAAAAAAGTTGTATAGTGTGTATCCAGCTTTAGGCTGGGATGCCATTAAAGTGGAGTTCCACCCATTTTTAATAACTTGGATTACATAGATGTATGTACCTTATTTTTCTTCTTTATTCATCCCCTCCTCACATCCGGGTCCGGCCGCCGATCAGCGATTACGTCATTCGGCGATTCGCAGGGGGTGCTGGGATCTATCTCATGGCATGAAATCTCGCATTATTACACAGGAGTCCTGAGTACTGTCTGTATTGAGGCTGTGCTCTGCCCCGCCTCCGCCCCGCCTTCTCTCAGTGAGCTGTACTGTATTTATTGGATTGAGGCCGTGCTCTGCCCCGCCTCTGCCCGCCAGCTCTCAGTGAGCTCAGTGAGGATATAATGCTTTCAGTCCTTGCTCACTCAGAGGAGGCGGGGCAGAGCACGGCCTCAATACAAACAGTACAGCTCAGGACTCCTGTGTAATAATGCAAGATTTCATGCCATGAGATGCATCCCAGCACCCCCTGCGAATCGCCGATCGGCGGCCGAACCTGAAAGTGAGGAGAGGATGAATAAAGAAGAAAATAAGGTATTTACTAGCAAAAAAAAAAAAAAAGTTTCCATTGGTAAAAGTAGTTTTAACCACTTGCCGACTGCCGCACGACTATTTACGTCGGCAGTCAGCCCCTCACAGGCAAAGTGACGTAGATCTACGTCGCTAGCCTGTGAGGATCTAGGGAGCGAGCGCACGCCCCCGGAGGTGCGCTCCCGCATGGTCACGGACCCCCCCCGCGCGTGTGACCGGCGGACCCGATGTCCGCCGGTCACTCGGCGATCGTCGAGAAAGTCAGGCGGCTGATGTAAACAAGCCGCCTGTCATTCTCCCCTGTGTAGAAACAGTGATCATATGGTTCTACTATGTAGGACCGTTGATCACAGTTCCTACAGCTCAAGCTACAGCCAATCACAGTTAGAATCACGCCCCATAGGGACACACACAGCCCCTCCCTCTCAAAAAAGTTAACCCCTTCATTGCCAGTGTAATTTTACAGTAACAGTGCATATGTATAGCACTGATTACTGTAGAAATGTCACTGGTAACCCCAAAAGTGTCAAAAATGTCAGTCAAGGGTCCGATCTGTCCGCCGCAATTTCGCAGTACCGCAAAAAAAATCGCAGATCGCCGCCATTACGCGTTAAAAAAAACCCACCAAAAATGACAAAAATCTTTCCCTTAGTTAGCAAACGCAATAACTTTTTGCGCAAACCAATCAAAATACGCTTTTTGCGATTTTTTTTACCAAACATATGTAGCATAAAACAAATTGGCCGAAAATGTTAAAAAATTTTGATTTTTACATTTTTTTTGGGGGGAATTTCATATAAAAGAATGTGAAAAATATTGCTATTTTTGCAAAATTTACGCTCTTTTTTTGTTTATAGCGCATGATCAAAAAATTGCACAGGTGATCAAATACCACCAAAAGAAAACTCTGTTTGTGGGAAAAAAAGGACATCAAATTCGTTTAGGTACAGCGTCGCACGACCGCACAATTGTCCGTTAAAGTCACGCAGTGCCGAATCGCAAAATAGGCCCTGGTCAAGAAGGGGGTAAAATCTTCCGGGGCTTAAGTGGTTAAAGGGGATTACATACATCTAAAGTTACTAAAATGGGTGGAACTCCACTTTAAAGTTCATGTGCGTGTGAAGGCAGGCGTCCCAATCCTTTTGGTAATATAGTGTATGTCTATCCACCACACACCCTGCTTTGCTAACCAGCCATGAGAATATACTTGCAGTCATTTTCCCATGTATATTTTATCAACATACTTGCTGTGAATAAATCCCCATCGCCCCGGACCCCTTCATCATAACCCACCTACAACTCCAGTGACATCAGTCACGTGCCAGCATGGCATATGTGGCCGCTATTGTGCTTCATTTAGTCCTAACCACGAATACATTACTAATTTAGCCTTCAAGTTCTCTATCTTGCATAGACAATAATCTGTGTCTATTTTTAACTTACAGATCGCTTTGTTATCAAGAAAACTCCGACTTGTCCGTAGGACTCTAATTGTTTGCGGTAAATGACCGCAGAAATTTTTGGAACAATGCGGCTCTTTAATGGCAGTCTCTCATACAGATTACTCATCCCGTAAACACAACAAAGGTTCTCTTTTTTTTTTCCCTTCTTCTGCCGTTTGAAAACAGAAGTTGGGAAAAGTGCTACCCAGACCCCTTTTCTCCTGAATTGAGTTCAGCGATAGGCCCTTTGGGTTATGACTCACTGCGGCTCGTCAGTGTTTATTATTTCAAAATATGATCCAGTTGAGTATCACGTGTGGCTCCCCCCCCCCCCCCTATAGATAGACTTCTCTGTACACAGCAGAACAGGCAGTTCCCCTCTTGCTGGATTGTTCATTTTTCCATAAGGCACAACCCCTCTGCGATTATGTCACCTTCAACGGGACGAAAAATAAAAAAAAAAATAAAAAGGTTAGGGCATGTGGAAGGAATGAGGCCTTATAAAATATTAATTACCAGCACAGCTGTACGGCCCTAATCCCACTCATGCTATGCCTAATATTTGGTAGCAGGAGAGGCTGAGCGTATCACACGTTATTATGAGAGTACGGCTTCATCCCCTGGTGATGGGACACTTACTGAAAGGGCCATGCAGTCATGTTCTCTGTGACATCATAGTCCTTCTTAAATACAGTGACAGCAGACAGGGTAGGTAAAGGCAGAAAGATCACTGGATTTCACTAGACAGATCACTAGACTCTTCAGATCTGGAGGCAGCTGGGGATCCAGGTGGAGGGAGCAGGACAAAGACATGAGATGTAGAGCAGGGAGACACAACTTCTGTAAGTAATTAGCAACTGTTTTATCTGTATTGTACATTTGTTCCTCTGTGCTTATAGTGACTTTTGCAAATTTGGATAACACATACTTTATACTTGTCATAACTTCCCATTCACATAGCATAAATTTAAAGCCCAACTCCAGGTAAAATCAAGTTTTTTTGCCATCCCTCCCTCCACCCACCTCTAACCCATACTGCCAGACCCATACTGCCAAGTATATACACTATATTACCAAAAGTATTGAGACGCCTGTCTTTACACGCACATGAACTTTAATAGCATCCCAGCAGGGCCGGGACAATGGGTGGGCAGGAGGGGGCGGCTGCCCTGGGCACTGTGGTATCATGTGAGGTGGGGGGGCACCACAAGGAGGTTGGGGGGGAGGGGATTTGTGTTGGGAGCGGAAATTTATTTAAGGGGCGGCAGGAGGTAAGAATTGTTCTAGGAGGGGAAATTTGTGGAGGTGTGCAAGGTGTGGTGATTTATGGGGATTTGCGGTGGAAGGGAGGAATGGGGGAAGATGATTTGTGCTAGGAGGGGGGATTTGGGGGGTTTGTGCTATTAAAGGTAATATGGTGGGGGGGGGAGGGGATTTTTTATTTTTTTTGAGGGGGGGCATTAGTGCTAGTAGAGATGATTGGGGGATTTGTGCTAGGATGGTGGATTGGGGGGGGGGGGGGATTTGTGCTGAGTTAAGGGGAGAGTATTTGTGCTCAGAGAGGAAATTTGAGGGTTGGGAGATTTTTACTAGAATGGGGGAAATGTTTTCGGGGGGGGTGGACTTCTGCTGGGGGCATATGAGGGGTTGAGGTCAAGACTCTGTGCAGGTCAGTCAAGTTCCTCCACCCCAAACTCGCTCATCCATGTCATTATGGACCTTGCTTTGTGCACTGGTGTGCAGCCATGTTGGAATAGGAAGGGGCCATCTCCAAACTGTTCCACAAAGTTGGGAGCATGAAATTATCTAAAATGTCTTGGTATGCTGACACTCTAGGGTCATTTCATATGAGTAGTCTGATCAGGTCCGCCCGTCAGCTTTTCAGGCGAACCTGATCAGACCCTCTATTCACCCCTGTGGAGCAGCGGATGTCAGCGGTTACATGTCCGCTGACACCCACCGCTATCTGATCCTGTCCACAAAATCCAGACGGATGGTGACCCTATTTTCTGTCCGTCTGGAGGATTGGATAAGATCGGGTGAAAACAGACAGGTGGTCCATTTTCACCTGATTTTCCCATAGGGGAGAGAAGGACTCTGTCCGTCTTTGCTCTGCACAGAGATGGGCCTTTTATTCCCCTGCTCAGCGGGGATTAACGGAGGGATCCTCCGCTGAGCAAAGCAGAGTCCCCCGAACAGACTCCTCGGGACAATACAGCTCTTTTGGGGAGAAAGATGACCACCAAGTTGGAGGGGCTTTTAAACTAGGAGTAGGGGGGGAGGGCTCAATGGTAGAGTCAGTTAGGAGGGATCTAAGGACAGAAGGCATTACTGAGGACAGCAGCGACAGCAGGTCCGTAACGTCTAAAATCGGAGGGTCTGTGCGGGAAAACCTGAGACCAAACAGGAAAAAAAATGTACACAAAACTAAGAGGGGTATATGCAAATGCCAGGAGCCTAGATAATAATTTGGATGAGTTGAAAATTTAGTTAGTTAGTACATAAGGAGGACATAGACATTGTGGGAATAACAGAAACTGGTTCGACCCCTAACATGACTGGCTGGCCAATATCCAAGGGTATTCTGTGTATCGGAAGGACAGGGTAGGAAAAAGAGGGGGAGGGGTATGTCTCTATGTCAAGAATAATGTAAGGGTGATAGAGAGGAGTGATATTATGGAAGGGATGATTACGGAGTTAGAATCCATGTAGGTAGAACTCCATAGGGAAGATGTAAAGGAAAAAGTAATTGTGGGGGTTTGTTTTAGACCACCAAGCCAAAGGGAGGAGGTAGAGCTGAAATTTATATCACTGCTGGAATTTATATCACTGTTGTATAAAGTGGCAAAGCTGGGATCAGTCATCATATTAGGGGACTTCAATTATCCCGACATTGACTGGGAAGAGGGGACTGCACACTCACAGAAGGCCCGTCTATTCACAGAAACCTTACAGGGCAACTACATGTCTCAGTTGGTGGATTCTCCTACTAGAGAAAATGCAGTGCTGGATCTGTTAATCACTAATGACCCAGATCTAATCTTAGATGTAGGAGTCCGGGACAACCTGGGCTCTAGCGATCACAGGATGATCACATTTAGCGTAAATAACAATATAGCAAGGCAAGAGGGGAATATAAGAACCCTAAACTTCAGAAGGGCAAACTTTCCCAAGTTGTGCTCAATGATGGAGAAGGTAAACTGGGACCAAACCCTAGGATCCCTGACCACAGAGGAAAAATGGAAATGCTTTAGGAACATTTTAAACAAATGCATCTTGCAGTGCATTCCTATGGGAAATACATTGAAAAGAGACAAAGCCAAACCTGGCTGGCTAAACCGTAATGTTAAAAAACTTATTAGGGGAAAAAAATTGGCCTTCAGGAAATATAAATCAGAAGGCACAGTATCGGCTTTCCAGCAATACAAGGAAACAAATAAGAAATGTAAATACGAAATCAAAATGGCTAAAATCAACATCGAGAGACAAATAGTGGAGGATAGTAAAAAGAACCCAAAGAAATTATTTAAATATATCAACAGCAAAAAAACTAGGGCAGAGCATGTTGCACACATAATTAACGATGATGGGAGGATGGTTACAGAGGACACTGAAAAGGCAACCGTGCTTAATGCATTTTTCTCCTCAGTCTTTACACAGGAAAATGAGGGGTACACTGACTATGACTGTATGGTTAGCAGTACTTCCCAGGACTTGCCGCTATGGCTAACAGAGGGTGAAATCAGGGAAAGGCTGGATAAAATTACCCCAAAAAATCACCAGGCCCGGATGGCGTACATTCGAGAGTACTCAAAGAACTTAGTAAAACTATATTGAGACCACTGTTCCTGATCTTTGCTGACAGTATTATGACAGGAACTGTACCAGGTGATTGAAGGAAAGCTAACATGATACCAATTTTTAAAAAAAGGGCAGAGGTATGTCCCAGGAAATTATAGGCCGGTTAGCCTGACGTCAATAGTATGTAAACTTCTGGAGGGGATGGTAAGGGACTATATCCAAGAATTTGTCAAAGACAACAACATCATCAGCAGTAATCAGCACGGGTTTACAAATGGTCATTCTTGTCAAACCAATCTGTTAACATTCTATGAGGAGGTGAGCTGTGAGCTAGATAGGGGGAGACCAGTGGATGTGGTGTACCTGGATTTTGCCAAGGCGTTTGATACAGTTCCCCACAAGCGCTTAATTTATAAAATAAGGTCTGCAGGCTTCAACCACAAGGTGTGCTCTTGGATTGAACTGGTTAAAAGGGCGTGTCCAAAGGGTGGTAATAAATAATGCATACTCAGACTGGTCTGGGGTGGTAAGTGGGGTTCCCCAAGGCTCAGTCCTGGGATCAACCTTTATTCATAAATAGCATTGAGGATGGGATCAGTAGCTCGATTTCAGTTTTTGCAGATGACACAAAATTGGGCAGGGTGATAACTTCACAACATGAGGCTGATATCTTACAGAATGACCTGAACAAAATAACAGAGTGGGCAACTACATGGCAAATTAGGTTTAATGTGGAGAAGTGTAAGGTTTTGCACTTGGGGGCTAAAAACATAAAAGCCCAATACACTTTAGGGGGGAACCTTTGGGGGAATCAAAAATGGAGAAAGATCTGGGAGTCCTGGTAGAGGATAGACTTGGCAATAGTATGCAATGGTCAAGCTGAAGCTGCCAAGACAGGCAGGATATTGGCATGCATAAGGAAGGGGATGTATTCCAGAGATAAAACTATAATCCTACCACTTTATAAAACTCTGGTCTGACCACATCTGGAGTATTCTGTCAAGTTCTGGTCACCAGTCCTCAGAAGGGATGTGTTGGAGCTGGAGAGAGTCCAGAGAAGGGCAACTAAACTAATTGGGGGATTGGAGGACCTTAATTATGAAGAGCGTTTACAATCGCTTTATTTATTCTCGCTGGAGAAGAGACGCCTGAGAGGGGACATGATAGCAATTTATAAATACCTCAATGGTGATCTCATCATAGAAAAAAAGCTATTCAGTCGTAAGGATTGCATGAGGACACAAGGCCATACAATGCTATTAGAGGAGAAGCGTTTTAACCTCAGGCTACGCAGGGGGTTCTTTACTGTTAGGGCTACAAGATTGTGGAATTCTCTACCACAAAAGGTAGTTACTGCGGGAAGTATGGCTACTTTCAAAAGACTCTTGGACGTACATATCAAGGATCAGAACATTAAGGGGGATGAGAGATGATTACGGCCACACACACCTAAACAGGTTGAACTGGATGGACTATTGTCTTTATTCAAACTTAACTACTATGTAACTATGTAACTATGTGAAAGGACCCTTAGGAGTTCCATTCACTGGAGCTAAGGGGCCTAGCCCAACCCCTGAAGAAAAACCACCCACCATAATCCCCCCTCCACCAAATGATTTGGACCAGTGCGCAAAGCAAGGTCTATAAAGACATGGATGAGCGAGTTTGGGGTGGAGGAACTGAACTTGACTGGCCTGCACAGAGTCCTGACCTCAAACTGATAGAACACTTTTGGGATGAATTAGAGCAGAGATTGCGAGCCAGGCCTTCTCGTCCAGTGCCTGACCCCACAAATGCGCTTCTGGAAGAATGGTCAAACATTCCCATAGACACACTCCTAAACCTTGTGGACAGAATTCCCAGAAGAGTTGAAGCTGTTATAGCTGCAAAGGGTGGGCCAACTCAGTATTGAACCCTCCAGACTAAGACTTTAATGCCATTAAAGTTCATGTTTGTGTAAAGGCAGGCGTCCCAATACTTTTGACAATATAGTGTATTTTTTTTTACCTGTTGAGGACACTTATACTCACCTGACTTCCCCTATCCACATCTGACACTGTTTTCGCCTACAGGGACCACTAGTGCAGCGCCGCACGTTAACCCTTGGTGGTTGGTCAAGGAAATCAGATACAGAGTCATCCATATTCACCTGACGTCCATTATTCACATCCCTCGTCTATGCCATATTCATCTGCAATGGGATAATACTTGGTTAGGCAGCCCATAAATGATTCAATTTTCATTCCTTCCAATACAAGGGGGGTGGGGAGGGGGGCGCAGTGCAGGGAGCATTCCCAGCTGACAGAACACAATGATTAGTGCTAGCAGCTATAGTCACCGGCAGTAATTGCGTGTTTAAAATAGAACAGGCTGGTTGTACTCAAGTCGATTGATGGATTGACGTTTGTAGAATGAACCTGCCCATACATGGATCAAATGTCAGCCTGTTAAGCTGAGACTTGCGATCCATGTATGACCGGCTTTAGTATTAGTGTCAGTGTTAGAATTTCCATCAGTGTCAGTTTTTGTGACAGTATTAGGGCCAGTTCACACCGGAATGCGTGCATTTTTGCACATTTCCACGTGTTCCATTTTTGACAGTACATTCACATTAATGGGTGCACAAACAGTAGGGCAAACAGAACTTTTAAAAATCACGCTGCATCAAACCACATGGTACTGCAGTAGCACGCAGTTTGGTGGCCGCAAACGGGCCATGTTTGCCAAATGTGTTTGGGGTGCTGTTAACAACACGCCTAGCAAGAGCAGCGCATTCCTGTGTGGTGCAGAAAACGGCTGCAGAAAACGCATTTCCCGCACCACATTTTGAATTGTGAATGGGTCCTAAAGACTAGTACACACGTGCCGAAGGTTGGGCATGACCGAAAAATGTCTGCCGATCAGCACTCTCAGCTAATGGCCCTCTGTCAGAACACAGACAGTACAGCGGGTCCTCCGGAGCTGTCCGTTTTTTTTTCGTTCAGACCTGCTGGGTTGAAGGAAAAAAAAAAAGACTAATGTGTTTAACGCTTAAAGCAGTTGTATCCTCACCAAAAAAAAAAAAAAAAACCCCTGCAGGACAAAGGCATAATGAGCTAGTATGCATCACATACTAGCTCATTATGAAATACTTACCTTAAAACGAAGCCCCGACATGGTCGCCCGGACACCACTGAGGGAGCTGTCATGTTCCCTCGGCGTCTCTTCCGGGTTTGGCGGCTCCGGCGCTGTGAGTGGCCGGAGCCGCGATGACGTCACTCCCGCACATGCGCACGGGAGGCACTTTCCGGCAAGGAGCTGGCAAAGAGCTCTGAAGGTCCATCGGACCTTCAGAGCGCATGCGCTGCTGGTTTCAGCGGCTGCATGCAGGGCGAATATCTCCTAAACCTTGCAGGTTTAGGAGATATTAATTTTACCTACAGGTAAGCCTTATTACAGTGTGGTATCAATTTTGCTGCTCCATACAGCGTCGCATGTGAAACTTCACTCCCTTAGGTGTGATGTCAGTCCTCTTCTAGATCCTGAGGGCACCCTTTGCTGGCCATCCTATGGTTAGGGCTCATTCACACAGGCATATGTGTAATTTCTGCACGGAACGCAGGTTCCTCCTGGCAGAGGAGAGAAGATCTTGCATGAAATGCACAATTAACCACTTGCCAACCAGCCGCCTTAGTTAGACTGCGGCAGGTTGGCTCTGTTACGCAAAACGGTGTACATGTACGTAGTTTTGTGCAGCGATTAGGGCACACGCCAATTGGCTGGAGGGAAAACCAATCAGCAGGTCTGGCGGGTGCGATGTCAGCCGGGCACCCGCAATTGTTCCCTCCATCCATAGAGCCTGTGTGTGGGTAGGTTGCAGTGTTGTGCACCAATGGCAAAGAATAAACTCAGAGGTCAAGGAGGATGAAAACAGTATATTGTGAGAGTTCCAACAACATACAAACAGGCCCAGCGGGAACGCACAGCCGGCCAGAGACACTTACAAACAGTAGCAGAGGATCAAGACCCAGAAATTATGCCAACAGCTTCTGCAGCGAGGAGCGGGAATGCGGCCTGGCCTGTCCAAACCCAAACAGGAGACTTCCTATGAGGAGATGGCATAGTCCCTGCATTTTCCCTACTCCTTAGGAACCTTTCTCTGCTGCTAAGCACTGTCCCTGCCAGATGGGGAACCTGTCCCTACACTAACCACTTGCATAAAGCCTGTCAAATCCAGTCTTAAAAAGACTCTGCCTGACCCAAGATGGCTGCCAAGGTCACATGGGGCCTAAGCGTCCAATTAGACAGCTGTCTCCCTGTGACTGCAGGAAGTCATAGGGGAACCAAGTTTCTTTCTTCCCCTTCTGCATTGCCGCTTCAGCCACCTGCAGTGGGGGATGCCACTATGAATAGGCTGAGGCGCCGAGGCGGCGAAAGGCTCCCTCGCTGTGCCTATTCAATCAGGGACAGGCCAGCGTAGGGGGGGGGCGTTCCTGTTGGAGATGTGCCAGCCGCGTGGCATCACGAGGCATGTCACGCGGCAGAGGGAGAGTCCGCGCACCTATGCTTTCACAGTCTGGGCAGTGAGTGTACCAACCACCAGCCCAGCCCAGGCCCAGCCCTGTAGAGCGCGCGCCGCTGACAGCAGAGAAGCCAGAGCACAGGACAGGAGGAGCAGGCCCGGGACATCCATTTTAGAGGTAGCGGGTGAGTTGAGTAGTGAGTCCACTGCACATTTACAGTCTCATACCACCCTCACACCCCTACAAAGGACAATGTGAACTGACAATCTGACAGAATTTTACAGCTGAACATGGCAAACATGTATAATACATGTCAGTAAGTTTGCTATGTCCAGCTGTAAAATTCTGTCAGGAATATCTCATGTTTATGCGTTTGATGTCCATTGTCAGGAATATTTTATGTTTATGCATTTCATGGCAATTGTTAGTAATATTTTATATTTATGCGTTTGATTCCCATTGTCAGGAATATTTTATATTTACGCGTTTGATGTCCATTGTCAGGAATATTTTATGTTTATGCGTTTGATTCCCATTGTTTGGAATATTTCATGTTTATGCGCTTGATGCCCATTGTCAGGAATATTTCATGTTTATGCGTTTGATGCCCATGGTTCAGAATGTTTCATGTTTATGCGCTTGATTCCCATTGTTAGTAATATTTTATGTTTATGCATTTGATGGCAGTTGTCAGGAATATTTCATGTTTAAGCATTTGATGCCTATTGTCAGGAATATTTCATGTTTATGCGTTTAATTCCCATTGTTAGGAATATTTCATGTTTATGCGTTTGATGCCCATTATCAGGAATATTTAATGTTTCAAGCGTTTGATGCTCACTATCAGGAATATATAATGTTTAAGCATTTAATGCCATTGTCAGGAATATTTCATGTTTAAGCATTTGATGCCTATTATCAGGAATATTTAATGTTTAAGCATTTGATTCCCATTGTCAGGAATATTTCATGTTTATGCGTTTGATTCCCATTGTCAGGAATATTTTATGTTTATGCGTTTGATTCCCATTGTCAGGAATATTTTATGTTTATGCGTTTGATCCCATTGTCAGGAATATTTTATGCGTTTAATTTCCATTGTCAGGAATATTTTATGTTTATGCGTTTGATGCCCATTATCAGGAACATTCCATGTTTATGCGTTTGATGCCCATTGTCAGGAATATTTTATGTTTATGCGTTTGATTCCCATTGTCAGGAATATTTTATGTTTATGCGTTTAATTCCCATTGTCAGGAATATTTAATGTTTATGCGTTTGATTCCCATTATCAGGAATATTTCATGTTTAAGCATTTGATGCCCATTGTCAGGAACATTCCATGTTTATGCGTTTGATTCCCATTGTCAGGAATATTTTATGTTTATGCGTTTGATGCCTATTGTCAGGAACATTCCATGTTTATGCCTTTGATGCCCATAGTTAGGAGTATTTCATGTTTATGCATTTGATGCCCATTGTTGGACAAGGCTATGATGGAGCCTCTGTAATGAGTGGACGGCTTAATTGCATTTTATTGTTGGCCCCTTTACTTTTGCCCCTGTCCACCCATGTGCCCCCCTAAATATGAAAGCTGGAGATGCCAGTGTCTGTGAACAGGAGAGCTGGGTAGAAAGAGCGGGCATAGTCAAACATTCTTGATGAGAGCCTGTGACAGCCCTTTAGCTGTATTAAAGGGGTTCTAAAGGCTGAATGATTTTTACCTTCATGCATTCTATGTCTTGAACTGTAAATGAGGACAGCAAGGGCCCATCCGCATTCGGAAATGTTGGCAAGAAGAGAAGCCTGCCAGAGCAAGGAATGAGGCATTGCAGTGCGGGCGACCCCACCGTGTGGATAGATATTTCTCCTGGAGTTTAGCTTTAGTAACCACATACCACATCGGCCCTGCATTGTACCTGATGATGTTTGCGTGTGACCACCAGGCCGATCTTCAGGAGACTAGTTGCACAGATGGAGGGAGCTTGCTGGAATGGTATTATTATCCATGGAATTAATGCTTATTTAACTCTTGCAGTGGGGGCAGGGGATCACTTCATTTATAATTTTTTTTTCCTGCCTGAATTGGGGCTTTAGTTCTAACCAGAAGTTTCTCAAGCCGCCCCATCTCCAAAATGCTATTGATCCCATTGATCAGAACAGGTGGGAACATACTCTAATCTCTACTAAAAAGAAATTTGGCATCTAGCAGCTAAGAGTTTGTGATTGGATAGTTTCCCTATAGATGTGCACAGCTCTTATTTGAAGCATTGAGAATGTATTCAGCTCATTTAAACTAATTCCCCATTCACACTCTAAATAAATAAAATGATCTCCTGAACTCCCTCAAAAATGATAGTGTATATATAAGGCAGCTGGCACCCTTTAAAATTCAGCACGATTTCAAGGCACCCTATTCCAAAATTTAAAAACGTAACTAATAGTTTATTTTATAACCCAGCTACATCAACAAATGTCAAACACCCAAAATCCCAGGTGATGTATTCTTCCAAGGCAAACACACCTTTCCACACTGGTACTGACTAGTATTCCAGTGTTTCTCTTCTTCCTCAGTTTCCCTCCCTCATTTAGCTAATGTGACCCAGGGGCTGACAGAGAGGGGCAGAGGAGGAGCAAACAATGTCCTCCTTACCAACTGCCGATGTCATTGATTGTTAGGGTATTGGCGGCTGGAAGGTTTTAGTGGTACACACAAGGAAAACCTGTGGCTTTGAGTATGGAGCTTTTCCACTGCATGGAACCGAACGGTTTGGCTCGCTTTTGCGCTTTTCCACTGCATGGTACCGCATGGTATGGTGTTGGAACGGTTCGGTACTGTACGGCGGTGCTTTTCCACTACATGGAACCGAACGGTACGGTTCGCTTAAACAGTACCACCTCGGTTGTGGTTCCAAGAGGGCCGTACCGGTACCATATCCCACAATCCATTGCATGCAGCCTTGACTGTTTGTCACTACTAGCCACTGATTGGTCAGAGAATCATTGTTATCCCACCCACTTACTACTTAAGTGGAAAAGCAAACCGTACCAGACCGTACCGAACTGTTCCAACACCGTACCATGCGGTACCATGCAGTGGAAAACCAAACCGAGCCAAGCAGGGCCGAGTGGAGCCGAGCCGGTACTTGCAGTGCAAAAGTGCCATAAGTTAGGCTTGATCCACCTGCTGGTTTGTATACAATTTTTGGGCATTTTGCCAAGGCACCCCTGAAGAAATCCAAAGGCACCCCAGGGTGCCTGGTGGTTGAAAAAGGCTGGACTAAGTACAGGGGGGGGGGGGGGGTCAGTAGGATTGCCCAACTGCTTTTACACTAGTGTTTTGGGAAAATATGCAAAATCACACAACTTTGCATGCATTTATAAAACTTAAAAAAAGTGTATGGTGCATGCGGTGACATTTATTGGTAATGGCATTCCAAACGCAGCAAAGCAGACACATTTTTTTGAAGCTCAGAAAGGTGCATGAGCTACTTTGCCACATTTTTCTCATACAGGCAACCCATTAAAATGAATAGGCTGCTCCATGCACGCAGCATGTCATCGCACAAAAGCTTGCATATGCAGAATGTGATTTTGTATGAATTTGTAGCCTTACTTGTTGCACTCCACTACCATCCACCATGACATTTAATGACATTCAAAATAAATGCAACAAACGGAGAGTTGTGCAAAAGTGCATTGTCATGAAAACAGACATTTCTTTGTAAAGATTGTGTGAACTTTGTCATGGCGAGACTTTTTCTCTGAATTTGTGTATTAATCACCCACTTTATAAATACACATTACTGTGTGTCAGACTCAGAACTTCTCTCTTTTTTCATTCATCATGTGAAAGCCATAAATATGGCAGCAAAATGTGACAATTTTTTCTTTTTTTACACATGATGCCAAATAACACGATGACCCAGCAGATTCTTGTGATAAACACAACCTGTGCTGGATGAATGATCTCCAAGTGTATTATGATAGGGTGCATTTTATACTGAATAAAGGTACATATCAAGTAGAATTTAAAGTGAACCTGTGCTCAGACTATGTACATTAACCCTTTCCCAGCAAACAAATGGTAATATTTGGAAGCATGGAGCTGGGCCTTATTTTGCCATATATAGTATGTGTTGCTGTAATTAGCTGGGAGCACGCTCAATTTTTTGCTCCCAGCACAGTGATCACACTATCAACGACAGCTCAGGGTCCCATAGAGACTGGAGCCAGTAAGATGGGCTCTGGATCACATTAATATCATGACAGTTGTAGCACCCTCCCCGTTGCTAGAGTTAGGATTGTTTGTAGGTAAATTGCCAGGCCTGGCTGGCAGCCAAGCCTGTGTGTTAATCTGGGTCGAGTAAATGACTCAGGAAGGGCTGGATGACTCAGCAGCAGCTGATGACTCCCCCTGCTTGCTGGAAACTTGAAGAAGATTCCAGAAGCAGCTGGGAGTAGTCTATGAGGAGCTGGCTGTAGTATTCTGAGGGCCCTGACAAACCCCCAACAGATGGGTTGGCAGGAGGCAGGTCCCATCAAATACTCTGGGTCAGCCCTGCTGGGGCAGAGTGAGTTCAGGTGGAAGATGGAGATGGAGTTTTAGGCTGTTGGAGGCCTTTCAGAGTAACCCCGTAGTTTAGGCAGGATACCTCACGAAAAGATAGGACAGTTAGCAGTGGTATGAAACCCCAAGCAAGCAGCTGGGGATTCAGACTTTACTGCTGGCCCTGTCCATACTCGCCCTCAACATATTTCCACTCGCCTAATGCGAGCAGGTGAGTGGAACTTTTGAGGGTTGCAATACTGCATGTGTTTTTCTAAGATTTTGTATACTTTATAAGCACATTTACATGCACGGTTGTAAATTTTATACATTTATTCTTTTTCTTATTTTTAAGTCCAGGGAGAAAAATCCAGAATCAGGATTTTTCAGGATGCAGATTTGTTAAAAATGAGCTAACAAAACTGGTGAGTTTTGCCAGTAGTCATTAGTACAGTGGTGACATAATTGTGACACTTATGGCCAACATCCCTACTATAAAGATTTGGAAAAAGAAATTTGGACTATATAGGCCGGACATGGAGTAAAAAAATAATCTATAAAATCATAGAATTTTATTACACAACAAAGTTAAAAAAGTTCATACAATATGTATGCATCTTAGTATTTAAAAACAATTGTAAGGTAGTGTTTATGAGATTAGCTGTATGTGTTCATACACTGATAGATGTTAATATGCTTTACAAGTATCAATGTTGATAAAGAAGTCTTCGTGTGTCAACGTGTTTCGCCAAGATTAGCTTTATCGGAACTCATTAAAACATTACAGCAATCATCCAAGAATAAACAGAAACATTTAAACAATATCTATATACATAATGACACAGTGTAATAGTGTGTCTACTGCATAGGACGTACGTTATATTACCAAAAGTATTGGGACGCCTGCCCAAGGTCCATAAAGACATGGGTAAGCGAGTTTAGGGTGGAGGAACTTGACTGGCCTGCACAGAATCCTGACCTCAACCTGATAGAACACTTTTGGAATGAATTAGAGTGGAGACTTCTTGGGGATCATACATCCAGCGCTTCTGGAAGAATGGTCAAATATTCCCTTAGACACATTCCTAAACCTTGTAAACAGCCTTCCCAGAAGAGTTGAAGCTGTTATAGCTGCAAAGGGTGGGCCAACTCAATATTGAACCATACAGAATAAAACTGGGATGCCAATAAAGTTCATGTGTGTGTAAAGGCAGGCATCCCAACATTGCATGGCAATATAGTGTACCTCAGCGCTAAAAGCACCTACATGCAGAACGGCCCCACTTGTTGCTCCAATACCCGCCCAGGGGGCTGTTCTTCATGTTGGTGCTTTTAGTGCTGAGGTATGTTCTATGCAGTAGACGCACTAATACACTGTGTCACATATATGTAAAGAGAATGCTGATAGGAGAAGAGGGCAGAGTGACACAGGGATAAACTCATCAGTGTGCTGCTTTTTATTTCACTGTGCAGTAACAAGGTGGAAGTGGGGAGGAGACTGATAGGTGAAAATAAAACTGTAGTATAGTATACCATAAACAATAAAGTGCAGTGCAAGATAAAAAGATACCGGTAGTCCATCAACAGCAAGATCCCAATCCAATTCGGGTTGTGCAGGAAATAAGGAAACAACTCAGTCCCCTCCACCAGTGAATACACCACGCTCACCTGAAAATGAAATTAACAGCGCTTTTCCCAAGGGGTTAATCACCAGGAACACTCCTTAGTAACCACTGCTCAGGCATGGGATTCTATCAGCTGCTCAAATCCGGACTCATCAATGTGCATACCATATATAAAAGAGAGAGATACTCTAAGTGCTCTCTGTAACACACTTCATTTTTAAACATAAAAGAAGGTATTGCACTTACATACAGCTTGAAATAAAAGCATATTAGAGCATAGTGTTCTCTTCGTGTCACCGTGCCTCTAAACAGGAGAGACACGGTGCAGATACATACAGCACAGCTTCAAGATGAAGCTGATCCGAAGGATGGCGATGGGTAACGAGCAGCTCCCCTTCCCGTACGTGTATCGTCCAATAGGGGACTTCATCAGCGGGGGTATAGTATAATCAGTTTTCATCCCCTGCCAAACAGGGCTGTGCTGTGTGAAAGAGCTGTGTGAATCTTAGGACTGGATGGACAGAAAAAATCCTTTGAAAAGTAAAACAGCACACCTTTAAAGAATTAGGCTTGGTTCATACTAGCCCAGCTCCAAAGTCGTGCATGTTTCTGTGCAACTTTGGAGTCTGACTTTGATATGACTTTGATGTGACTTTTTACACTCTGTGGCATTGCAGTCGCATCAAAGTTGGACCAAAGTAGTGCAAGAACCTTTTCTAAAGTCGGACAGGTTTGTGTAGTATCAGTTAAGATGGCTCAGATAGGGAAATATTTAATTTTACAAGTCATCCGACTTGATTTGATCCAGAGCCCATCTTACTGGCTCCAGTCTCTATGGGATCCTGAGCTGTCGGTGATAGTGTGATCACTGTGCTGGGGGAAAAAGATTGAGCATGCTCCCAGCACATTACAGCAACACATACTATATATGGCAAAATAAGGCCCAGCTCCATGCTTCCACATATTACCATTTGTTTGCTGAGAAAGGGTTAATGTACATAGTCTGAGCACAGGTTCACTTTAAATTCTACTTGATATGTACCTTTAATCAGTATAAAATGCACCCTTTCAAAATCACCTTGGGGATCATACATTCAGCACATGTTTTAATGAGTCCTGATAAAGCTAATCTTGGCGAAACATGTTGACACACGAAGACTTCTTTATCAACATTGATACTTGTAAAGCATATTAACATCTATCAGTGTATGAACACATACAGCTAATCTTATAAGCACTACCTTACAATTGTTTTAAATACTAAGATACATACATTGTATATTCTTTTTTAACTTTGTTGTGTAACAAAATTCTATGATTTTATAGATTACTTTTTTACTCCATGTCCGGCCTATATAGTCCAAATTTATGTTTCTAAATCTTTATAGTAGGGATATTGGCCATAAGTGTCACAATTATGTCACCACTGTGCTAATGACTACTGGCAAAACTCACCAGTTTTGTTAGCTAATTTTTAACAAATCTGCATCCTGAAAAATCCTGATTCTGGATTTTTCTCCCTGGACTTAAAAATAAGAAAAAGATCAAATGTATAAAATTTACAACCGTGCATGTAAATGTGCTTTTAAAGTATACAAAATCTTAGAAAAACACATGCAGTATTGCAATCCTCAAAAGTTCCACTCACCTGCTCGCATTTGGCAAGTGGAAATATGTTGAGGGCGAGTATGGACAGGGACAGCAGTAAAGTCTGAATCCCCAGCTGCTTGCTTGGGGTTTCATACCGGCTGCTAACTGTCCCCTCTTTTCGTGAGGTATCCTGCCTAAACTAGGGGGTTACTCTCAAAGGCCTCCAACAGCCTAAAACTCCATCTCCATCTTCCACCTGAACTCACTCTGCCCCAGCAGGGCTGACCCAGAGTATTTGATGGGACCTGCCTCCTGCCAACCCATCTGTTGGGGGTTTGTCAGGGCCCTCAGAATACTCCAGCCAGCTCCTCCCAACTGCTTCTGGAACCTTCTCCAAGTTTCCAGCAAGCAGGGGGAGTCACCAGAGATGCTGCTGCTGAGTCATCCAGCCCTCCCTGAGTCATTTACTCGACCCAGATTAACACACAGGCTTGGCTGCCAGCCAGGCCTGGCAATTTACCTACTCTACACAAACAATCCTAACTCTAGCAACGGGGAGGGTGCTACAACTGTCATAATATTAATGTGATCCAGAGCCCATCTTACTGGCTCCAGTCTCTATGGGACCCTGAGCTGTCAGTTATAGTGTGGTCACTTTGCTGGGGGCAAAAGATTGAGCGTGCTGCCAGCTAATTACAGCAACACATACTATATATATGGCAAAATAAGGCCCAGCTCCATGCTTCCACATATTAGCATTTGTTTGCTGGGAAAGGGTTAATGTACATAGTCTGAGCACAGGTTCACTGTAAATTCTACTTGATATGTACCTTTAATCAGTCTAAAATGCACCCTTTCAAAATCTTCTTGGGGATCATACATCCAGCACAGGTTGTGTTTATCACATGAATCTGCTGGGTCATTGTGTTATTTGGCATCATGTGTAAAAAAAAAAAAAAAAAACGGACACATTTTGCTGCCATATTTATGGCTTCCACATGATGAATGAAAAAAAAAAGAGAAGTTCTGACACACAGTAATGTGTATTTATAAAGTGTGTGATTAATACACAAATTCAGAGAAAAAGTCTCACCATGACAAAGTTCACACAATCTTTACAAAGAAATGTCTGTTTTCATGACAATGCACTTTTGCACAACTCTCCGTTTGTTGTATTTATTTTCAATGTCATGGTGGATGGTAGTGGAGTGCAACAAGTAAGGCTACAAATTCATACAAAATCACATTCTGCATATGCAAGCTTTTGTGCGATGACGTGCTGTGTGCACAGGGCAGCCTATTCATTTTAATGGGTTGCCTGTATGTGAAAAATGCGGCAAAGTAGCCCATGCACCTTTCTGAGGTTTAAAAAAATGTGTGTCTGCTTTGCTGCATTTGGAGTAGGGATCGACCGATTATCGGCAAAGCCGATATATCGAGGGCCGATATGCACTTTTCCCTATATATCGGAATCGGTCCCAGAGGTTACCGATATTGCCGATACTTCGGGAAAATTTTCGTACCGGAGTGACGCCTGCAGCTAGAGGCATCACCCCGGTACCGGCGTCCATAGCCTACGGTCAGCTGTCTTGTAATGACAACCGATGCAGCCGAGAAGCCACTCGGCTGTCAATACAAAGAGCAGGAGGGGACGCCCCCCCCCCCTCCTGCCGCCTTCTGTGGCTCGCCCGGGAGGCCCGGGCAACCAGCCTGCATTGCTGCCGAAGACCCGATCAAAGACGCATTCGGGTCTCCATGCAAAAACCCAGAAGTGATGTCATGAGTGACATCACTTCCGGGTACTGTCTGCTGCCAGATTTAAAAAAAATGACAGCATTCAAAACAGCCAAACTTGGCGTTTTGAATGCTTTTAAGTGCAGAGGAGGGGTTTGGGGTCTTTTAGACCCCCAGATCCCTCCACAAATGTACCTGTCAAAAAACAAAATAAAAAAAACATTTTTTTTAAATGTACAAAAATATCGGCCAATATCGGCCAATACCGATATGCATTGGCCAAAATATTGGTATCGGCAACGAAAAACCGATATCGGTCAATCACTAGTTTAAATTGCCATTAACAATAAATGTCACCTAAGGCACCATACACTTTTTTGTTAAGTTTTCTAAACCCATTTGAAATTGCGTGATTTTGCAGTTGGGCAATCCTACTGACTCCCCTGTACTTAGTCTAATATTAGCGCTGTTATTTCACCCAGATTTCATGAATTGGATTCTTAGACATTAAAGCCCCACTTCAGGCAGGAAAAAAAATTATAACTGCAGCAATGACCTCCCTGTCAGCACAGGTGTGCTAGCAGGGAGGTCATTGGAGCCGAGATGTGCTGGGATTAGAAGTAGAAGTTTGCTAGGGGGAGGGGGGATTGGGGACATAGGTGTGCTGGAGGGGGGAGGCGTTGGAGGATCAAGGGGGGTTGTTCTGCATGTTGGTGTGGTGCTTTTAGCGCTGAAGTATGTCCTATGAAGTAGACGCAGTAATACATTGTGTCATTATATATTGTGAGCGATTAGCTCGGTGGTAGGCGTGGATGACCCCTTTGGGGGTGCGTTTTCACAGAGAGATAGCCGAGCAGTGGTTGCAAACAACACTGATTTATTCATGCAATTTACTTCACACAATTGCAAGCCTTAAAACAGCCAAAATAAAATAAAACAAAATAAATCCTTGCCACGTTGGGCGGCTACCTTCACACACACTGGAACCTATCTAATAGTCTGTCCCCAACCTACTGTTGGGCAGACTTGGCTGGTCATACAGCAGACTCTTAATAGTCCATGTTTTATCTCTCCACCACAGCACATGTTCATTTAAGCTGTTCCTTTGTTTCTTCACATTGAACACAGTTCATCTATTTCTTCCACATTGAACATGTCCCTTTTCTCTTCACATTGAGCACAGTTCATCTAATTCTTCCACATAGAAATAGTTTGTTTTCTCACCTTTGAGACGTCTTCACACTTGGTTACCCTCCTTAGCGCATATCACTTCAGGGGGTCTTCTCCCATGCTCACCAGCTTGTCAGGAGGCACACATCTGACTGTCCTCCTTCTCCCAGCCCACACGGCGACAGGAGGCAGCAGTCCTTCTCCCAGGCGTCCTCAGCGTTGGGAGGCACACATCTGTCTGCCTTCCTCTCCCAGCCCACACGGCGACAGGAGGCAGCAATCAATAGGACTTCCTTTGGACAAATTATAGAGGCCTTCATTTCCTCATTCCGAACAGCTGAAGGCCTTTCAACTTCCTTAGACAGTTCTGGCTACCTTTGCAGCCGACACCCTATAGTAATTAGTGAACTTTCCAATCCAGGTGGGAATGTGTCTCCTCCCTGTGACTACACTCCCAGATTTACCTGACTTCCTGTCACAATATATACAGTAGATATTGTTAAATGTTACTGTTTCTTCATAGATGATTGCTGTAATGTTTTCATGAGTCCTGACAAAGTTAATCTCGGCGAAACGCGTTGACACATGAAAATGTCTTTATCAACATTGATACTTGTAAAGCATATTAACATCTATCGTGTATGAACATATAAAGCTAATCTTATAAGAACTACCTTACAATTGTTGTTAATTACTAAGATGTATACATATTGTATGAGCTTTTTTTTAACTTTGTTGTGTAATATACAGTCATATATTTTATATATGACTTTTTTTACTCTGTGTCTGGCCTATATAGTCCAAATTTCTTTTTCTTTTTCTAAATCTTTATAGTACAGATGTTGGCCATGAGTGTCACAAAAATGTGGGTGGAATTGCAGGTAAAGGTATGATGGATTAGGGGGGAGGGGGTGGGATTGGAGGCATAGGTATGATGGATTAGGGGGGGAGGGGGTGGAATTGGAGGCATGGGTATGATAGATTTGGGGGAGGGGGTAAATTTGGAGGCATAGGTATCATGGATTGGGGGGAGGGGGTGGGATTGGAAGCATGGGTATGATAGATATGGGGGAGGGGGGTAGAAATGGATTCATAGGTATCATGGATTAGGGGGAAAATTGAAAGCATATATGCGCTGTATTTTTTAATGGGGGGGGGCTTTTTGGAGGCATAGGTGTGCTGAAGAGAGGAGGATGAAAGACGAGGTGTGCTGGGGGGTCGTTAAAAGCACAGGTGTGTTGGGGGGTATTGTAGACAGAGATATGTTGGGAAGAGGAATTAGAAGTAGATGTGTGCTAGGGGGAGGAGGGATTGGGGACATAGGTGTGCTGGAGAGGGGAGGGGACATAGGTGTGCTGGACAGGGGAGGCGTTAGTAGACTGGGGGAGGCGTTGAAGGTAGAGGTGTACTGGGGGAGGTGTGTGAGTTAGAGGTGTACTGGGGGAGGCATTGGAGGTAGATGTGTACTGGGGGAGGTGTTGGAGGTAGAGGTGTACTGGGGGAGGCATTGGAGGTAGAGGTGTACTGGGGGAGGTGTTGCAGGTAGAGGTGTACTGGGGGAGGCGTTGGAGGTAGAGGTGTACTGGGGGAGGCTTTGGAGGTAGAGGTGTACTGGGGGAGGCGTTGGAGGTAGAGGTGTACTGGGGGGGCATTGGAGGTAGAGGTGTACTGGGGGAGACATTGGAGGTAGAGGTGTACTGAAGGAGCCATTGGAGGTAGAGGTGTACTGGGGGAGCTATTGGAGGTAGAGGTGTACTCGGGGGGGGGCGGGGGGCGTTGGAGGTAGAGGTGTACTGGGGGTGGCGGAGGTAGAGGTGTACTGGGAGAGCCATTGGAGGTAGAGGTGTACTGGGGGAGGCGTTGTAGGTAGAGGTGTACTGGGGGAGATATTGGAGGATCAAAGGTGCTCTGTGTTCATTCCAGAGAGAACGACGGTCTGCCGTGTTTACAACAACTGACTGTTGTTCTCTCTCCACGGGGAGCGATTGGCCGGTGCCAATCGCGGCTGCTGGCCCCATGGATTGGCATCTCCACTGCCTAATGGGGGCGCCCAGGGGCACTCCCGCAAACCCATGTGCCTAAACGTCGGTATACGCAGCCAAGCCAGTCTGCTGCAGTATATCTGCGGCGGGCGATCGGCAAGTGGTTAAAGAGATGCTATGGTTGGCAGGAATAGGTTAACATTTATAGGTAATAAACTCAGAGATTGTTGATCTCGGGAATATCCAATTGAATTTTGAAGGATCAAGAAGGAATTTATTTTTCCCCTGCTGGAGAAAATTGGACCATAATTCATTTTGGGGGGGTTGCCTTCCTCTGAATCAACTGTGGGTCCAGGATTGTGTATATGGAGATTTCCATTTACTTCTTTTTTTTTTTTTCTATTGGATGGACTAGATGGATTTGTGTCTTTTTTCAGCCTAACTAACTATGTAACTAGTGAAAAACATTGAACATGTGATTTATAAAATTAATGAACAAAAAGAGCAAACATGTATTAAAGCTGTATTGAATACAGCCAGTTATAAAGCGTCTCCATGGCGCTGTGTGCGGGGAAGCTAATATTTGCTACAATGACGGTTCCTGTATATTATAATTTATTGACATTCATTGACTTTTTTAAATGTTAGTAGCAGGTTTTGGGAACATAAAGTACCAGTTAAACAGGTTTCTGTCTTCAGGACTATATTTCACATTGCTTGGAAAACAAAACATGGATTTCATCATGTCATATTTATTACTCCGTCTCGGGACTCATTCCAAATGTTGTCCTACGGTTAAACAGTTGCCTTTTTTTTTTTGCTGTGTAGATTATACTTTCTATAATGTGAGTCTGAATACAGATGTTATATATTGTGGAAGTGTGAGGACATTTTAATCAACTTTATGAGTTCTTGTTTAACCCCCAATAAGGGTGGAAGAAATGTTATGAGTAGGTCGTTTTATCCTGTGAATTGTTGCTTGGCTCAATTTTCTTCTGTCCTCCTCAATAGATATCTCCTGGGCCTTGTGGTTGGAAGGAGACAGAGCTTTGACCTCATGCAACAATTTCTGTAAATTTACCACTACATAAATATAACCACATAAAAAGTTAATGAAAAATGTATACAGAATGTTAGAAAGATTTGAGTAATAAAATCTTTGGTGAGTTAATAGATCATCTTCATTCATAAAAATACAGGGTAGTAATGAAAAGACCCCAGACATTGTACATAGTTACATAGTTAGTCAGGTTGAAAAGAGACACAAGTCCATCTGGCTCAACCAATAAAAAAAAAAAAAAAAAGTAATGAAAACCCAACCATACAATCCCATACACACAATCCTATACCCACAGCTGATCCAGAGGAAGGCAAAAAAAATCCCCAGCAAAGTATGATCCAATGTGCTACAGCAGGGGAAAAATATTCTTCCTGTTCCCCCGAGAGGCAATCGGATTTTCCTTGGAGCAAGTTTACCTATAAATATTATTTAATAATATATATATATATATATATATATATATATATATATATATATGTATATAATATTTAAAATATTGTATGAATTGTAATTAATTAATCAACCCAACAGTAGGGGTAAAATTTAAACCTTTAGAAAATGAGTGGAGTGACATCTGCAAAATTACTAATTGTACAGTTTGGGAAAAAATGCTCAAGTGGAAATTTTTCAGTTTTCTTGATTGAAAAGCTTAAAGCGTTGGTAACCTTTTAAAAAAAAAAAATTGATCCTGTTCCTTTAAAGCATTAATAACAGCACAGTGCTTGTTCTGTGTAATTTGGCCCTTTGTATAATCTAAAATACCTGGATGATCATGCCTGGCGCTGCCCTCCCTTTATACTTAGCATTGTTTAACATGGCTGCTGAGCCCTGACACCATGGTCAGTTTACGTGCCTCCATCATCCGCTTTACACGAACAGTAAATATATATAAAAAATTAACAGGAAATTTTTATTTGAATATACAAAATATTAAAATACATTATTTGATCTACATCGACCAGCAAATTGAGCAAATGATACAATATTTACAAAAATGCATAACCATTGCTGGAACGGTTATGCATTTTTGTAAATATTGTATTATTTGCTCAATTTTCTGATCGATGTAGATCAAATAATGTATTTTAATATTTTGTATATTCAAATAAAAATTTCCTGTTCATTTTTTATATGTATTTACTGTTTGTGTCTTATATAAATATACGCATACGCAGTTACTCAGTGAGGCACATTTAAATCCTCCTTGGTATAGCTCTACCAATTTTTTGGTTTATCTATACCCCCCTCTTTTCTTTGCACATACTCTTTAAACTTGTTTTTCTGAGTCTCACTGTAACATTGTTTTTATTGCTTGTTGATCCTGCCATCAGATCCTTTATTGTTCATTCTGCAGTGAAATTGCACGGCAGCGTTGTCAATCTGTGGACAAGGTGGCCATAGATGGACAATTCGTTTACAATTAACTTAATATAAGAGGCAAACACATTAAAGCTTTATACCAGCTAACAATTTTTAGGAAGTTACAGCAGTAGGTATTTTTTGCTTTTGGAAGATTAAAGGCTAAGTTCACCTTTTCCAGAAAATAGCCAATGCAGTCAGGGGCCTCAGTAGGCAATAAAAAAATGTGCAGCTTTGTAAAATGTGTATTCATTTTATTGTCATACTTATAGGATAGTTGGGTCCTCTAGAAGCCTGGACAAAACTACTCCCAGAAAACATCCCCACATCCTGCCTTGGTGCTAGAACATGAAAAACATTTCACTTCTATAATGCTGGGAGTGAGCGCCAATTGGTTTTCATCTCCTAGCACCAAGGCAGGAGATGGGGGTTGCTATCTGTTAGTTTTTTGTCCAGGCTTCCAGAGGACCCAAATGGCCTACAGGCAGGACAAAAACATTAATGAAGTTAAGTTACAGAGATTAAAAAAAAAAGTTCTCCTTTGGGGAATCCTCTACTAATTAATTTAATTACAGGGGATAATCCAATGATGTGTGTGTATAATCTCTATACAGCACAATCTGTATCTTTGTCCCTTTTACATTTTAGAAAACAATAGGGATGAGAAAAATTAGGAGTTTTTATTTCCGTGCAAATCTGACAAAAATGTAGGAAAAAATAAGGTGATTTTAAAGGTTATAGTGAGCTTGAACTGGCTCCTAAAGGTAACAGAAGCTTATTTTAACTATCTTGGACTTGGCCCCTCATTAGTCTCATAATTATTTATTTATTTTTTAAAAAGAAAAAATAAATAAACAAAAATAAAAAAGCAAAAACAAAAATTAAAGTGCCACACAAATTTCAAAGCAAATAACCAAAAGAAAACACAAATACAAAGAACACTAATGAAATAAACTAACCTACGTTAAATAAACCCCCTCCTCCCAAAAAAATTAAAAAAAAAAACAATAAATAAAAAAATAAAGGATTTCTTTTATATTGCCAAGGTATCTCAAGAAGTTAAACTAAGAGTATTGCCTTTTGTGAAATTTTACCAATGGCGAATTCAGTTTTAAATCCCTCTGCTCATCCTTAGAAATTAACTGGGTAATACTGCTTGTGTTTTAATATGTATGTGATAATATATCCCCTGCTAAAAGCCCAATTACAGCTCATTTTAATTTTTTTTCTTTTGGGTGGGGAGGAGAGAGAAGTAGTAAAGAATTCGATCTTTTGTCCGATTTTTATTGTAAAAATAGAGTGCAGAAAGCTTGGAATATCTGTTGAGTTTCTATTGCTGTCTGTGTCTTCCTTTATTTATTTCCTGGTAAAAGTGGCCAGACATTTATGTCACCAATCTTGGTATGACTATATTCGTTATGGGTAGTATGATGATTATTAATTCATCATCAATTGAAATATATTATGTTCTGCACTTTGTGATTGAAGATATTGATTCAAAATATGGTCTATCCAAAGTGATCCACTAAAATGAATCAATTTGTATTACAATTGATTCTTTGACATACACACAGATATTTATTCAATTAATCTGAAGCAATTAATAACATTTTGGCAGAGGTGAAACCAATCAAGAATTCACTAAATCAATGTAATTATTATTATTATTATTATTATAATACAGGGTTTATATAGTGCCAACAGTTTACGCAGCGCTTTACAATATAAAAGAGAGACAATACAGTTACAATACAATAAAATATAATAGGGTTAAGAGGGCCTTTCAGCTCAGATTTTTTTCATTCGGTTTGATTGTATGAATAAATGAATAAATGAATGATCATATCTAAACGTGTGTGTCCACCATCATTTTTTGTTCCTTGTCCCCGGATAACAAAAAGAGTAAATGTGGGGTAAAAGTGTAAAAGTAAGAGTAAAAGTGGGGTCACAGAAAGAAATATAACAACCTAATTATTCTCTCATCCATCCAAAACGAAATGAACAATTGTGCCTGGAATTGGGCTTTAATCAGAAAGACATTAGAGGCCTATTAATAGGGGTTAAAAAAAAAAAAAAAAATGGTTAATTTGTGTGGTTTTCCCCTTTTGTTCTATTACATTATTTACTATTTTTAAAAGCCAATTTGAGGGTTGAATACACACTTTTCTTTTATTTCGTTTGATGTAATCTATTGAACCTGTTATTTCATAAGAAAAAATTGCAGGATTAGTACAGTACTGTATTGCATGGCCATTTACTTGTAGTTCAAGCCTCAACCTTTTCCTTTGTGTAAGCTTGTGGCTGTCGGTTTATTTTGTCAGGTTGTTTTTTTTCTTTTTTGCTGATTTTCTTTATAAAAATTCAGTAATTTCGTTCTCATCTACAAAACGCTACTTCACTGATTTTCTTTTTACCTCTCCTGCGAACCACAGCTTCACTGAAAAACCTGGTTTAGTTTGCAACCTTTCTATGGCCTCATTTAGAGTCGGTTCACACTAATCCGACTCGTAGTCACCCTGACTTCGGGCGACTAATGAAGTCGCCCGTGCAGCTCGACTTCGGCGCTGCTTGCAACGACTTCTCATAATAGAAGTCAATGCAAGTCGCTCTGACTTTGCAAAAAAAAAGTGCAGGAACCTTTTTCTAAGTCGAAGCAACTTGAGTCTCTCTGATTAGAACGGTTCCATTGCACAGCACTGGAAGCTACTTGTCAGGCGACCGAGTCGCCTGACAAATCGGATCAGTGTGAACCGGCAGTTATTAGAGCCTCTTGTATTTGTTTTATATAATTGTGTTTAAATGCAAACTGTACATTTTCCAAATACATTCAGGCCAGTGTTAATTTTGTCGACTAAAACCGACTAAAATGTTTTCGTCGACTAAATGAACACAATTTTAGTCGACTAAAATACGACTAAAACTAAACCAATTCAGATGACTAAAGTACGACTAAAACTAAAATGGCATTTTAGTCTTAAGACTAAAATACGACTAAAACTAAAATGGCATTTTAGTCATAAGACTATAACTAAAACTAAATTGAAATTTGCTGCCAAAATTAACACTGGTGTAGTGCTGTGCTAGTGCATGCTCAAAGCTTAATACCATAAATAATAACATATTCGATTTTTCACTCCAGGACCAGCAGTAGTATATAATGAGTTTGGAAATTGTAGAGAAATGCTTAAATAATGCATTACAAATTACAATTGAACTACACCCATTCGATTATAGATGACTAAAATGAGTTTTAGTCGACTAAAATGAAGGATATTTTAGTCGACTAAAATGTACCGGAGTTTTAGTCGACTAAATACGACTAAAACTAAAACACTTGCAGAAGACTAAAATGGGACTAAAACTAAAATGCCATTTTAGTCCTAAGACTAAGACTGAAACTAAATTGAAATTTGCTGCCAAAATTAACACTGATTCAGGCTCCATGCACACTAATGTTTTTTAAGCTCCTAGAAGCTGTTATTAGCATTTTTTCTGCTCCTAGAAGCTAAATAGTGTTATTCTATGTGTCCATGCACACTACTTTAGGCTATTAGCATTTTTTGAGCTTCAGCATGTAGGAGCAGAAAATAAATTGTTTTTGTAGAGTTTCTTGGAGCATTTTTCCAGCAGAAAAAAAGCTAAATGCTCCTAACTGCTTCTAAATGCTACTAAAATGTTACTAACCACTTTTTTCTTTTTTTTCAGCTTTTTTTTATTGTTTTCTTCATGTACTGCAAAAACACTAATAAAATGCTCCCAAAAACTTCTAAAAGCTTCTAAAATGCTACTAGAAGCTGGCACAAAAATGCTTTTATCAGCATTTTTCATCCAGCATTTTGTTCTAGCTTTTTCTGAGTTTATGGAAAATGCTGGTGTGCACGGAGCCACAGGGTAACGAATCTGCAAAGATTTCTGTTTTTTTTAAATGCAATTAAACTGAATGCACCTGAACGCTAGTAAGTTCCCAGCGTGTCTAAAATTATTACATGTAAAAAATACTTGAAATTGTGTTTATGTTATTGCCCATACAGGGCAGCCATGACGTGGGACAGCCCATACACATGTAGGGGGCCCGGGCATTCCGAGGGGCCCGGCCGCCCAGGCCCCAACCAACGAGAATGAGTTGTTGCTGCTGTAGTAACTAGCAATTGCTAAAGCAGGGCGGCTGCAGAGTAAGGCTCGATTTCCACTAGTGCGGCTACGAAGTCGTGCTACTTCTAGCGCAACTTCGTAGCTAACGTTGTTTGCGGCTTTCAGTGAGACTTGTCCCTCATTATAGAGGGAAGTCGCACTGAAGCCGGCTCAAAAGTAGTGCACAAACTACTTTTGAAGTCGCCGCAACTCAAGACGCGGCAGTGGAAACGGGCCACATTGAAAACAATGGCTTTTGACTTGCTGTGCGACTTGACATGTGTCAAGTCGCACAGCAAGTCGCACTAGTGGAAACCGAGCCTAAACCAATGCAGCTGTCTCTGTCCTCTGAAGGGATTGCGATGTCTCTTTGCTGAAAATATGGGGCTGCCTCTTTGCTGCATTGGGAGGTCTCTTTGCTGAATATATGACGTCGTCTCTTTACACGATTGGGATGTCTCTTTGCTGAATATATGACACTGTCTCTGTGTTGGATTGGGATGTCTCTTTGCTGAATGAATGAGGCTGCCTCTTTACTGGATTGGGATGTCTCTTTGCTGAATATATGAGGCTGTCTCTTTACTGCATTGAGATGTCTCTTTGCTGAATATATGAGGCCCTCTCTGTGCTGGTCTGGGATGTCTCTTTGCTGAATATATGGGGATGTCTCTTTACTGCATTGGGATGTCTCTTTGCTGAATATTTGAGGCCATCACTTTGTTAGATTTAGATGTCTCTTTGCTAAATATATATGAGGATGTCTCTTTGCTGGTCTGGGATGTCTCTTTGCTGAATATATGGGGATGTCTCTTTGCTGGATTGGATTCATTTTCATGTATTAAGTTGTAAGAGTGTTAAAAAAGAAGTGGGTGCACTGAAGGACTCGGTGGGACGGCCAGAGGGCGGGCCCTGCTGAACGTTGGTGGTCAGGCCTGGAGGGGCCCAAGCTTAAAGCTGTGTAAGGGGCCCCAACATTTCTGATGGCTGCCCTGTGCCCATGTAAAGGAGCCCTGTTGTGGAGAAGTTGTTTTTTTTCTTTCTTGCAAATGATTAGGTTTTGTTTGCAAAGTCCTTTTTCAATTAGTTTCACTTCAGTCATTAAAGTGATTGTAAAGTTTTTTTTATTTTTAAATACCAAACACGTTATACTTACTTTCTCTGTGCAGTTGGTTTTGCACAGAGCAGCCCGGATCCTCCTCTTCTCAGGTCCCTCTTCTGTGCTCCTGGCCCCTCCCTCCATAGCAGCTTGCTATGGGGGCACAGGGCCGAGCCGCAGCTCTGTGTGCCCATTCAGACACGGAGCTACAGTTTGGCCCTGTCACCTCTCTCTCCTTATTGGTTAACTGACTTTGATTGACAGTCGCATGAGCCAATGGCGCCGTGGCTGTGTCCCAGCCAATCAGGAGCGAGAGTACCGGATGGCTGAGGGACTCCTGGACATCGCTGAATAGAGAGGGGGCTTAGGTAAGTATTGGGGGTGCTGGGGATGGGGGGGGGGGCTGCTACACACAGGAGGCTTTTTATCTTAATGCATTAGAATACTAGGTACGTGATCCAGCCTTGCCACCGTAGGCAAGAGGTTGAAGTGGAACTAAATGTAAACAAAACAGACAGGATTTTAATTGCAGAAGAAACATGCAATGTTTCCTCTGAAACAAAGTATTATTTGCAGTCATCTGCCAAATGTACACTGAGCTGCACATGCACATCTTAGTTTATATTCTGACACACTGGCAGTGTGCCGAAATGACTTCATTCCTGCGCATGCGTGAGAGTGACATCATCCCACGCCGGCCAATCAAAACATTCGGGGAGAAGATGGCAGCGAGGGACCTCGTACATACCGCCCAACTTTTTCAGCATGGGAACGAGGGACACCTATTAGCAAAAGTATGTAGGCATAGGACAAACCCCCTGCCACGCCCCCTTAAAGGAAACTTATACAAAAATAAATAAATGGGTAAACCCACAAGTGCTTTTTTTTTTTTTTTTTTTTTTTTACCACTATTATTCAATACAAAAGGGGGGTATAGGAATATGGACTTTGATGGCATAACACAACCTTACAGAGGACTTCAGATATTTTAACAAATATACACTTTTTATTTTAATACCTTCAAAAACAATGAATTATAAAAAGACAAATACATTCAAGATTTTTTTATGCACCTGTACCGATGTCCTAAATATTAGATGTCATTGCCCAAAAGTGATTCATTGTAGATTTAATCCCTTTAAACTGGGAAATTCCTGTGTATCAGTGTTGATGGGCAACCAACATCATGGCAACAAGTCCAATATGGGGGTACAGTCAGCCCGACATGTTTCGTGCCCAATCTGCGCTTCTTCAGGGGCTCATTACCATACACATCATTTCTAAAAACAATGAAGACCAGGAATCGCTTGTTTGACTGTTGGTAGTCTTTTCATAGGCATCAATCATTGGATTATATTAGTCTATGAGGGGTTCCAATAGTATATGTATTTTTAAAGGCTTGGACCAGCCATTGTTTTAAAGGTGTTACCTAAGATACCAAATAGCAGACACAGATGAGCAGTTCTTAGCCAGATATAATTCCTGTATAAATGTGGTATATTGCCAGGTTCCGCCCCACCATGCGGATGGCTCCCCAGTCAGTGTCAATGTGGCTAATCACTCTGCATTCCTGCTAGTACCGCTTCCATCCGCTAATGACGCCAATTTAACACTTTATCACTATTATTGCTTTATACTGACTTTTGAAATGTATAAACATCAGCAATTTGGAAATCGGATGAAAGGTTTAGCACTGGAAAACACTTTTTTAAAGATAAAAAGTGCATTTTATATACAACCATACAAATCAGGGACAAATGAGGAGGAATGAGGGACGTTGTTCCAAATCAGGGACAGTCCCTCAAAATCAGGGACAGTCCTGCGAAATCAGGGACAGTCCCTCAAAATCCGGGACGGTCCCTGGAAATCAGGGACAGTCCCTCAAAATCAGGCACAGTCCCTGGAAATCAAGGACAGTCCCTCGAATTCAGGCACAGTCCCAGGAAATCAAGGACAGTCCCTCGAAATCCGGGACGGTTAATAGCTATGGGCTCATGGGCGTCAGACTGATGGAACTCAGGTGAGTATGTGTGTTTTAGTTCCAACAACAGAAAAAAAAAAAAGAAACTAACAGGAGTCAGCTGTTATCTATAGAAAAAAAGAAATAAATGGGGCTTTTGCATAAAGTTTAAACACGTGAACAGACATTGAAGGCTTCAGACTCTAATGTACAAATAGACATGATGATAGTCATAGATACGATCGACAGATGTAGATATGGAGGGAGAGGCAGGGGGGGGGGGCGGGGGGAGGGGGGGTGAATTCCTTACTAAAACTAGATTCTAAACCCACGATATAACACGCATTACAGAGTGCATTCATTTTCACAACGCAGATCAATCGATCGTTCTGTATAAACAATGAGACCGTACACAGCATGTTCCAGTTTCAGGACGTATAATTTACAGGAACCGGCAGTTAATAGAGGAGGTATATGGATGGAAAATAATATATGAAGGGTGACACTGTCTACATTGTAAGATTAGTGAAGACCACAAACTGCTTTCCTGATATTACCGAATAATACTTTTCATGTTTCAATCATCCAGACGCAGCATCAGCCTTACAGTTCTGCAAATTGAGAAACGAAAGTACTTTCATTTCTAAGGAAAGCTCCTCTGCATCTCTGAAATACTAAACTCAGAGAGCCGTGCCGCTATATTTAGATGGTTTAAAGGTTGACTCTGCTAAGATTGGAGGAATGGGAAGAATTTCTTGAACTTAAACTAATAAAGATAAAGTAGAATGTAAACCCTGAGTGACTGACATTGTGGGGTTGAGCATTTTCACATTGCTTCGCAGCAAAACCCATATGCGTTATTGTCACGTTTTTTTACGTGCTTTTGGGACATTGCATTAAATTTATCACAACGCATAGTTTTGATGAGTTTTGGTTTCCATTCATTTCAATGGGGAGGTGCATTTTTGGTGCGTTTTTATAACTGGCCGAAAAGGCAGCAAGTAGGATTTTTTTGAATGCAACTAAAGTGCAACTGACCAGTGTGAAGAGCTGCATAGGATATAAAGGGATGCATTTTTCATCCATTTTTTTCCACTTTAAGAGCCGGTTCACACTAGGGCGACTCAAATTCTCCCTGACTTTGAGCCACCCCGTGGAGCACGACTTCATCTCGGCTTGCAAATGACATAATAGAAGTCAATGCAAGCCGCTCTGATGTCGCCCCAAAGTAGTGCAGGAACCTTTTTCTAAGTCAGAGTGACTTGAGTCGCTCTGATTAGAACGGTTCCATTGCACAGAATGGAGAACGACTTGTCAGGCGACCAAGTCGCCTGACAAGTCGTGGCAGTGTGAACCGGGTCTTAAGCCTAAGAGCCGGTTCACACTGGGGCGACTCAAAGTCACCCCGACTTTGAAGCGGCCCGTGCAGCACGACTTTATCGCGGCTTGCAAACGACTTCTCTAATAGAAGTCAATGCAAGCCACTTCGAAGTCGCCCCCAAGTAGTGAAGGAACCTTTTTCTAAGTCGGAGCGACTTGAGTTGCTCTGATTAGAACGGTTCCATTGCACAGAATGGATCGCGACTTGTCATGAAGTTGTGGCAGTGTGAACCGGCTCATAGGTCCTTTCACACGGGTCCATTCGTCGACGGAGTCCGTTCTGCTCAGCGGGGAAACGATCCACCGATCCCCGCTCAGCAGGCAGATGACAGCTCTGTCTCATTCCCCGCTGTCAGATTCCCCGCTCTCCTCTATGGGGAGATTGGAGGAGAACGGACTGTCTGTCCATTCTCATCCGATCCCATTCGATCCGATCCGGTAGACGGATGGAAAATAGGGTTTCCATCCGTCCAGATTTCACGGACAGGATCGGATTGGATAGCAGTGTGTGTCAGCGGACATGTCACCGCTGACATCCACTGCCCCATAGGGATGCATGGAGCATCCGATCCGGTCCGCCTGAAAAACTGACAGACAGATCGGATCGCCTGTGTGAAAGGGGCCTTAGTTCACACTGAATGCGGGTTTGAAGTTGTGCCAGTTCAGCTGAACTCCCACAATTTCAAACAGGCACTTCAGTCTGACTTTTGGGGGCGATTTGAGGGACATCTGCGCAGCTTCATGCACAGATATCTATTAAAATCGCCCCCGAAGTTGCCAAAAGTAGTGCAGGAACTACTTTTGGGAATCGGCGCGGTGCCGCAAAGCCGGCATTGCACCAATTCGGACAGTGCCATTGCTGGCAGTAGGCTCTAATTTGGCATGCGATTTTACATGTCTGAATGGAGGCTAAGGCTGGGTTCACACTTGTGCGATGCCAGACATCGCCTGTGATTCGCACCACATTGCTGTATGGCTGAAATCAGATCACATTCGCATTCTCACCAAAATAGTACAGAACCTTTTTTGGGTCCGCACTGGAATTAGATTGCATGGGTGTTCACACTTATGCGATCCGATTCCTGCACCTTTTGACAGTTCACTATGATCTGCAAAATGATCTGGGGGTGTCATTAACCACTTTACCACCAGAGGATTTTGCTGTCTTACGTCCAGGCCACTTTTTGCGATTCGGCACTGTGCGACTTTAACTGACAATTGCGCGGTCATGCAACGCCATACCCAAATAAAATTTACGTCCTTTTTTTCCCACAAACAGAGCTTTCTTTTGGTGGTATTTGATCACCTGTGCGATTTTTACTTTTTGTGCTATAAACAAAAAAATAACGACAATTTTGAAAAAATAACAATATTTTTCACATTTTTTTATATGAAATTCCCCCCCAAAAAAATGTAAAAATCTATTTTTTTTTTAAATTTTCGACCAATTTGTTTTCTGCTACATATTTTTGGTAAAAAAAAATTGCAATAAGCGTATTTTGATTGGTTTGCGCAAAAGTTATTGCGTTTACTAACTAAGGGAAAGATTTCTGTAGTTTTTGGTGGGTTTTTTTTTTAACGAGTAATGGTGGCGATCTGCGATTTTTTTTGCGGGACTGCAACATTGCGGCGGACAGATTGGACCATTGACTGACATTTTTGACACTTTTTGGGTTACCAGTGACATTACTACAGTAATCAGTGCTATAAATATGCACTGTTACTGTAAAAATGACACTGGCAAGGGAGGGGTTAATTTTATTGGAGAGGGAGGGGTTAATGTATGCCTGGTGCTTACTAACGTGTGTGGGGGGAGGTGACTGAGTCACACAAGGACAGATCGCATGTTCAGCTATGCTGAACCCTGCAATCTGTCACTGCCTGTCACTTAGGAGATCCGCCCGCTTGTGTTTACACAAGCAGGCGGATCTCCACACTAGATCCCCGACGATCGGGGAAGAGCAGCGGCGACCGCCGCCGCTCCTCCCCTGGCCCGACTCCCGCTGTGAGTGAATACAGCTTGAGCGAGCCTCTGGCGGCGCGCGCGCGCCGCCGAGAAGGGGGAGTGTCTGCCGACGTAGGTCTACATCGTCAGACCTACAAGAGCCACTTTGCCGCAGTACAGCTCTAATGAGCAGACGGCAAGTGGTTAACTTTACATTGACACCCCCAGCGGTTTGCAGATCTCAGTGTGAACCAGTATGCGATTCAGGTGCGATGCGGGGACCGGCACGGATTTTCAGGGTTTCCCGCATCGCACTAGTGTGAAGCGGGACTTAAAATTGAAGAACTGAACAAAAGCGGATCGGTGTGAAAGCAGTCTTACTAAAACTAGAGAGTGTAATATCTGACAGAATCTTGAATTAGCTGAAGTTAGAAGCTGATTGGCTGCCATGCACAGCGTCACCAGATTTTGTGGTCTCCAGTGTTAGTAAATGAACCTTTGTGTTTGCTAAGTCATTTGTATCAGAAATTGCTATTTTTCTATTTTGGAAAATACTGTTTTCGCTATATTTCATGCTTTATTTACAATACATCTCAGCTGATCTGCTGCAGCCTATTTGCAGCCGCCTTCTGTCAACGTATATACTCTAGTAATGGTTGCATTTTCATGCTTAGAGTAGAACTATAGGCAAAACTTCATTTTGGATAGAGCAAGGGAGGGTTATAACCCCTGTCAGATTATTTTTTTTTTCACCATCTGTGTCCCATTTCCCTTCACTCCCTGTCTCATAGCCAAACAAAAAGTAAAAGGAAATCCTGCAAATTAAGGGAATTCCTTGGGGACCCCCAAGGTTACCAGAACTAGTGTCCCCATTGGAAGAGTTCCCCTCTATTACTTCTCTGGGGAAAACCAAAAATGTGAGATTTTCTTTTACTTTTACTTTCAATGATAATAGTAAACAGGACAAATAGAGAGGGAGAATCACCTTAACAGGGGCACAGACAGCAATAAAACCTGACAGGTGTTCTAACCCCTCTCCACGCTATACAAAACAAAAAAAAAAGTTTTAACTTTAGTTATACTTTAAGCACTTGCCGACCGCCCGCCGCAGTTTTACTGCGAAAGGCTGGCTCAGCTGCGCAAATCGACGTAGGCATACGTCGCTTCCCGGGAGTGGTGCTGGGGGGCGAGCGCGCGCCGCTACTAGGCAGCGGGGATGCCGATCCATGGGACCAGCAGCCGCAATTGCCGCTGGGCACCCGCGATCGCTCCCCGCTGAGAGAGAAGGACAGTCGGCTGTTGGTAAACACAGCTGACCCTTCTTCTCTCTGAAATGATCACAGAGACCTGTGATCCTTCTATATAGGATCACAGATCTCTATGATCATTTTACATGTCCCTCCCGCTACAGTTAGAAAACACCCCTCTAGGCTCACAAGTAATCCTTTGATCACCCCTAGGTTAACCCCTTTGCTGCCAATGCCATTATTACAGTAACAATGCATATTTTTAGCACTGATTACTGTAGTAATGTCACTGATGCCCCCAAAAGTGTCAAAAGTGTCAGTTAGGGGTCCAATCTGTCCGCTGCAATGTCGCAGTCCCACTAAAAATCACTGATCGCTGCCATTACTAGTAAAAAAATAAATAAATAAATAAATAAAAATGACATAAATCTTTCCCCTTGTTTGTAGACGCGATAACTTTTACGCAAAGCAATCAAAATACGCTTATTGTGATTTTTTTTTTTTTTTACCAAAAATATGTAGCAGAAAACAAATTGGCCTAAAAGGATTACAAAATGTGAAATTTGTATATCCTATATTTTATTGTATTCTATTTTGTATGTATTGCACCCTGCACTCATTGTGCACACGACAATAATAATGTTTTCATTATATGTTTGCATTTTTTCGAGTCCTGATTAGAATTAGCCTGCCTATGTTACGCCCCTTGTTACCATAAAAGTACAATTGTAATATGAATGTGATACCTACATAATCATGTGTAAAAAAACCTTCAATTGCGTCAAATAAAAGAGAACAGTTATTTTGGAAAGATGCAGGGTGTATCTTTTGTGTCTGTTCCCTATTGCAGTAGTTATTATTAATTTGGAACCACTAATCATTATGAGGCTAGGAGTTGCCTATCTATTACATTTCCAGAACAGATGGCGAGCTTTGCCTTAGGGTCCTTTCACACGTATGTCCGTTTTTCATCCCGTTTTTTTGCATGTCAATGGGGTTATGGATGTCAGCAGATGACCATCCGCTGACATCCGATTTGCGTCCTTTCCGATCAGTTCCGTTTTTTGGGACAACGGAAGAAAAGTAGGGTTCTCTTCCGTCCCAAAAAACGGAGCTGATAGGAAAGTATGCAAATCGGATGTCAGCGGATGGTCATCCGCTGACATCTGCAATCCCATTGACATACATTATCTCCGTTTATCATCCCATCCGTTTGCGGATGATAAACGGAAAAACGGACATCCGTGTCCGTAAAAAAAAAAGTGCCGAAGCGGATCAAAAAACGATCCGCCCTGTGTGAAAGGACCCTAAGAGGAAATTTACAGGTGACCCTGAGAATCCAAAACGAGGAGCTTATATTTAAAAGGGGCAATAATGCAAACTTGAGATTTTGAGTAAAGGTCTGCTTTAATGAAAGCTGTAGATCTAAAAAGGTTAATAATGATTTCTGAACTGACAAGCTGATATGAGACTTAAGTGTTTGGGTCTACATCTGCTTTAATTTACCAAAGCTATTTGATTGATTGATCCTGTCACTAAACTGTGGTTCAGGAGTTGCTATACAATTCCTGGATCCCCCCTCTTGCACCTCTGTGACAGATTAGGGGGTGTCCCTGCTATATCTCTCTCCCCGAGTTGTTATTTTTAGAATGACCTCTGTTAGTGTAAGGCGTCCTTAAAGTTTTGGAGTTTCTACGAGCAAATATAATATTATGGGTGAAATATATACCTCTGCAGCGATAGCGTTCCTTGAAAAGGAAGGGTCCCCTTAATGCTATACAGAGAGATTGTTCTAGAAAACTTTTTTTAAATGATGTCGCTCTGCCTTCTTGCTTTTTTTTTTTTTTTTTTTATCGTTAGTGTTTGGTATGTTTAGATGAAAACTGAGCAGCTGTCAGTTCTCTGTGAATTTCACACCCGCATCACGCGTTCAATTTATTAAAGGCAAGCTCTGTGGCAAAATCATTCACACTCATGTCTGCAAGGGCAAACAGCACTGTATGTATCAGAGCCGGTAGTGGGCAGTCAAAGGTGGGATTTGCGTTTGGTTAATAAGGGAAATAAAAGAAAAAAAAAAGTTTAGTGCTATTATTTATTGACTGAAGAAATTGCTAAAATTGTGATCTCAAGTGCCCAAAATAAAATAAAAAAATGATTTTTAGCAACATAAGTGGCTTTAAAACTTTGACTGTTAAATATATTTTAACAGCAGAAATCTTGCTTGCATGAATATTTCATGTTATTATTCACATCAATGGACATGATTATGATTTTTTGCCTTCTTTTTAATGAATCCAAGTCTGTATATGGTCGTTCCACTGTCAGCTACTGATCTGCGGCATTTGAGGAATGACCGAAGGTTAAGAGAATTTGTGACTTGATATCTCAGTTACTGGCAGTTTCCTTTGTTGTACTTGTTTGCTGAATCTGCCCTACACTGTTATGCCTTCAAAAGGTACATGAACTTCAAAAAGGTTCTACAATGACTTAGTACTTAACCACTTTACCACCGGAGGATTTTGCTGTCTTACGTCTGGGCCACTTTTTGCGATTCGGCACTGTGCGACTTTAACTGACAATTGCGCGGTCGTGCGACGACGTACCCAAACAAAATTTACGACCTTTTTTTTCTACAAACAGAGCTTTCTTTTAGTGGTATTTGATCACCTGTGCAATATTTACTTTTTGCGCTATAAACAAAAAAAGAGCAACAATTTTAAAAAAATAACAATATTTTTCAAATTTTTTTATAAGAAATTCCCCCCCAAAAAAATGTAAAAATCAAAATTTTTTATCATTTTAGGTCAATTTGTTTTCTGCTACATATTTTTGGTTAAAAAAAATCGCAATAAGTGTATTTTGATTGGTTTGCGCAAAAGTTATTGCGTTTACTAACTAAGGGAAAAATTTCTGTCATTTTTGGTGTTTTTTTTTTAACGAGTAATGGCGGCGATCTGCGATTTTTTTTGCGGGACTGTGACATTGCGGCGGACAGATCGGACCCTTGACTGCAATTTTTGACACTTTTGGGGGTACCAGTGACATTACTACAGTAATCAGTGCTATAAATATGCACTGTTACTGTAAAAATGACACTGGCAGGGAAGGGGTTAATTTTTACTGGTGATCAAGGGGTTAATGTATGCCTGGTGCTTACTAACGTGTGTGGGGGGAGGTGACTGAGTGACACAGGGACAGATCGCAGGTTCAGCTATGCTGAACCCTGCAATCTGACCCTGTCTGTCACTTAGGAGATCTGCCCGCTTTGTTTACACAAGCGGGCGGATCTCCACACTCGATTCCCCGACGATCGGGGAAGAGCGGCGAAGATCACCGCCGCTCCTCCCCTGGCCCGACTTCCGCTGTGACTGAATACATCGGGAGCGAGCCTCCGGCGGCGCGAGCGAGCCTGCGGCGGCGCACGTGCGCCGCCCACAAGGGGAGGAGTCCAGCGACGTAGGTCTACGTCGCTGGACGATAACTAACCACTTTGCCGCAGTACAGTTAACGTGACTGGTCGGCAAGTGGTTAATGTGCATAATGAGAAGCGATGAGTGAACTGAGCAATGTTCTGCTCACTGTGGTTCACCAAACAATTGGAAAAAATCTGCAAACACCGAATATAACACCCAAACCCCAATGGAGTCTATGGTTGCCGAATCTTCTGATTTTTTATCTGCCCTTTTTCATGGTCAGTTTGCAATTTTTTGTTAAAAATAGCACGCAGACCTGGGCACTGCCACAGAGAACATGCACCAATGTAAAAACGCAATGCAATTTTTTTTAAATGCCTTTAGGTGAGGGTCATTTTAGAGACTTAAAGCATAACTCCACTTTTGTTGGGAAAAAAACATTCTCCTCTGGGTGATCTCTATACATTGCAGGGGTCATAACAAACTTTGTTGCAGTTTCCTACCTTTTGTTATTCTGAAGTAATCACTGTTTGTTTCTCTGTGCATCTGTGCAGAATGGGTCTAGTGGGAGTGGTTTTATAATTATCAATCAGCTGTGCAGCTGCAGAGCACTAATGAGGAAAGCTTCTGGGCCTGCATCCTTTTAGTCGTGTTCTTATTGGGAGTATCTCACCAAAAATTACATTTTTATTGCAGGGGATGCCAGAAATCTGACATGTATCTTAGGCAGACTTCTGGGAAAATTTGTGAGCCAATCACACTAGCAGGAAATCATGTTTCTGGGGGTGTGGTCAGTATACATTCTGTGTACAGAACAGCTCCAGGTAGCCATATTGCATTGCATTTCCAGAAAATTACAACAGCAGCAGATTGAAAAGGAAAGGTCATTTTTAATAACATTCTATTACAATATTTGTGTTGCAATTGTATACGCTATATTGTTTTTGTCTTTTTTTGCAATTGTTTTTCCCCACGAAAGTGCAGTTACCCTTTAGAAATGCATTATTTCTTTTAATAACATGCTTGGGAGATGCCTTGAACCTGCATGTAAGGTGGCGCACTGGTAAGCTATTGTCGCTAAATCACTTTTCCAATGGCTTTGTTCTGTCTGTAAACAAAGTGACCGAGGGATACCCCTCAACATCTATATCAGACCTTTATCCAGGATTAGGGTTTGGCATAAATTTTAAGGTGGATTCCCCACACAAACACACAAAAAAAAATCATGGTGTCTACAGTTACACCCAAAAGTGAAACTTCCGCTTTAAGGTCTCCTCCCTGGCTACTATATGTGAAAAAGAGCTTTTGGGGAGGGGGGGGGGGTGGAGGTACCCGATTTTGACAGGTACCTGCTCCCACTTCTGTTCCAGTCACCTTAGGCAATCGGAATAGTAAGTCCTCCTTCCCGAAGTCTTCTGGGACACATGACAGGTCCAAGAAGACTTCAGGACCAGTCACAGAGCGCAGCTGTCAAAGCCGGTGCCCATAGTGGAGATGCCGGCGGCGCTGAGGGAGGACACAGGTCGAAACATGGCTGGGTTGAGTACACCGCTGGATCGTGGGACAGGTGAGTGTGCGTTTAGTAAAAGTCAGCAGCTACACTTTTTGTAGTTGCTGACTTTTAATAAGCAAAAAAATTACTGGAACTCCATACCAGACCAGTATCCAAGCATGCAGCCTGGCTGGCCAGGAAAGGAAGGGGCAGCAGTGAGCAGCCCCCCCCCCCCCCCCTCCTGAACCAAATTACATGCCCTGAGTAGGGAACCTTGTCAGGGGGTCCTCTGGAAAAGCGCTTTGTCCCCATGCTGATAGTGTCGAGGGCTTCTAACATACATCCCAGTCCATGGATTTTGACTCTAACCATATGTGGGAGTAGTTTAGTCCCCCCCCCCCCCCATTTCCTTTCTTTATTTTCAGACACTTTTTATTTGGTGCATTTATTTTCACTCCTGATGAAGCTTTTTTATTAGGCGAAAAATGTTGAGTTTTATGTGGTGGTAAGTTATGGAAGAAGATAACAGTTTATATAATATGTTCTACATTTTGGACCCAGGTGGCACAATGTCTTGGGCCAGCCCTGTAAATATATATATATATATATATATATATAAAATATATATATATTTTTTATCCCATTTTGAATATGTGGTGGGAATTGTTGTAACGCTTTATGGTCCTCTGAGACTATACCATTGACGTACACTCTTACACTAACAAAGTTCCTCCGGACATTTGAATACGTTGGTATCTATACAGTTTTGTATAGGATCCCCATACCAACTCTACACGTGCTTACAAGTAACAGCTGGCATCCTACTTTATGAGAATATAGCATGGAATAAAACCATGCTCTCACTTTCGAGCATTGATATTAGGCGTGCTAATATACCCTGAAATGTTTCGTCCGCCGTGCATCTGTATTAATTGCACATACTTTGGTCGGTTCTGTGAATTCCTCCCTTCATCATTAAGTGTTATTTTTAAGTAAGAGACCATCGGAGTGACATTCGGCAACCCCGGTTTAATCTGGTGATAATGCCCTTTGGCTTTTCAAGGAAAGCTCCCCCGTGCCTAGGACCCAGAGATGAGTTCTGAAAGTGACACCACGGCGGAGCTGTGGCGAGATGAACGCCGTACTGGGTTGTGACTCATTTGACATTAGGAAAACATAATAATGTTACTGGAGTCAAATTGAAACTTACTGGATGACTAATACAGGGCACAAGAGAAAGTCTTTTACAAGGCAGCAGCAGGACATATCACCCGGCTGAAGTAAGACACTACCAATAACAGCTGAAGTAAACAGAAGGGAATACACAATCGAGCCGTCAGATCATGTGTGCGCTAAACTGTCATATTTCATTTAAGTCAACGCATGGTGATCTATTAATAATTTCATGTAGTATCCCGTAGTAAATTCTTCTGCTTTTAACTGAGACGCTTTCACATTTCTCTTTACCTATCATATTTTTAAAATAGAAATAAACCCAACCAGAAAAATCTCATATCAACTTTATCATGGTATTGTCATTTCCTAAGTCATTTTCATTGCAGAAATACCGGGTGATCCTGCCAGGAAGGTCTTTTTGTTTAGGTACTTCACAATCACAAAAGATCACAAAAGAAAAATTGGCTGGACATATACTTTAACTACTTTCCCTCTGGAAGATTTACCCCATTAATGACCAGACCATTTTTTGTGATGCGGCACTGCGTTACTTTAACGGATGCTGTGCCCAAATAAAATGTATGTCCTTTTTTACCCAGAGATATAGCTTTATTTGGTCGTATTTGATCACCTCTATGTTTGTTTTTTTTTTTTTTTTTGCGCTTTACGGCACTGCGTTACTTTACAGGACGCTGTACCCAAATAAAATTGATGTCCTTTTTTACCCAGAAATAGAGCTTTCTTTTGGTGGTATTTGATCACCTCTATGTTTTTTTTTTTTGGAGTAATAAACAAAACAAACCGACAGTTTTGATAAGATATACTTATAAGAAATATAAGAAATAAGAAATATAAGAACTACAATACTTTTTGCTTTCTGCTATAAAACCTATCAAATAAAAAAACTGTAAAAAAAAATTGAATTTCTTCATCAATTTACGCCAAAATGTATTCTGCTACAAATTTTTGGTCAAAAAATCCCAATAAGTGTATGTTGATTGGTTTCCGCAAAAGTTATAGCATCTACAATCTCTGGGATATTTTAATGGAAATGTTATTTATTTATTTATTTTTACTAAAAAATAATCCTGCTATAATTCGCAATCAGCGACGCATTCAGCGACACTTTTGACACTTTTTTGGGAACCAGTGACAGTGATCAGTGCTAAAAATATGCACTGTCATTGTACTAATGACAGTGGCTGGAAAGGAGTTAACATCAGGGGTGATCAAAGGTTTAAATGTGTGCCTAGCCTGTGTTTGTGTACTCTGTGGAAGGTGATTTTACCAGGGGAAGACATTGATCCTTGTCCCTGTTTTGCAGGAACACAGGATCAATGCCTTCCCTACTGACAGAATGGTGATCTGCTTTGTTTTGTTCTACCTGATATGATCGGCGGATGCCGGCGGATATCAAGTCCACAGTACACACTGATCGGCTCCCACTGTGTATAATCACAGCTGCAGCGGGCCACCGGTGGCGCGCATTAGCAACTGCTACCCAGAAGTGCAGGATCACATTTATATATATATATACGTGATCCTGCGCACAGCCGCCACCCTATAGCAGTAAAATGTGGTCAACCACTTGCCGACCACACACTGTAGCTTTATGATTACAGTGCAGGCCAGCTGCGCAGAATCACGTACAGTATATATATATATATATATATATATATATATATATATATATATATACAGTATATACATGATTCTGCATCTCTGGATAGGGGGCTCACGCACCTGCCGCCCTGGCTGTTCTGTGATTTATCCTGGCCAATGATTGACTGCTGGTACCCGGTGATCAGCTCTGATCTTCCCCTAACACAGCTCTGTGAGTGTAAACAACACAGAGCTGTGTTCAGAGACAGTTGATCTTGTTGGTTGTTCATTCCCTGCTAAGCAGGGAATGAAAACAACTAGATCCCCAGTAAAAGCAGCACACAGTACGACAATACTGCATGATCTCACAAAATCTCACAGTTATGGCACGGGATCTACCCAAAGGCAATGGTGAGTTTGGCTTCCCAGGGGGTATCTGTGCAGCCAGGGCTACATCACCACTGCCTTCAGGGAAACCAGAAAACACGTAAGTAAAGCAAAAAAAATATATCTTTTTTTAAATGTTGGTTTCACATCAGCATGCAGAGAATGATGCATGCTGGCGTAAAGTTCAGGGAAAATGGGGAAAGGCTTTAATATTTCAAAATGTGAATGTAAAATAAATCCACCTTTTAGAGCCCCTTTTACACTTGTATAACCTGAAAGTGACTTTGGCGTGACTGTGACGCAACATGAAGCAATGCCTGTGTAATCTTGAGGTCTATGGACCTCAAGTCCCATCAAAGTCAGACCAAAGTAGTGCAGGGACTACTTTGAAGTCGAACAAATATGAATGGAATTTATTGGAAATCATGGGGTATGACTTGTCATGTGACGTGCAGTCCCAAGTCGCAGGACACGTCGCACAAGTGTGAAAGGGGCCTTAAAGAGTTCCTTTTTTCATACATGTTGGGTGGAGTCTTAGACTTATTTAGAGATAAAAACAACAACCTAATGTAGTTTCACTTTCTGGGTTGACCGTTATATTTACTTAGCTTTGCAAAAGGAGGAGATTGTGTACATTGCTAATAAAAATATAAAAATAAATAAAAATGGCTGACGCAGAATTTCAGCTAAGACCCTTTTTTAGTTTTGGCTCAAGTGAGGAGGGTTTGTTTTTTGAGAGACGTACCCTTGGATTTTGTTCTAGTGATCATTGTCTCCATGACCAGTGTAGAATAGATGTCCCCAACCTTATACCCTGGCTGAAAGGCCAAACTCTACCCCACCCCAAAAACACCTCACATTTCTAACCCAATAAATGAGACCACACAACGAGTGGAGTAAAAAATTGGCCATAGCAGCCTTTTTATTAACAATTTCAATTAATATAAAGGAGAAAATATTCCTTAAAACAGAAATGGATCCGTCGCTTAGCCTGTTGGTCTTTTAGGCACCCCCAAAATGTTCCAATCATGCACTGCGGACCTTTATCCTAATAGGCCTCAAGCCCGCAACACACGGGCTTGGAGACAACACACTCTCCGCAGCGCAACCATTTCAAATTCCATTTAAACCATGGGTGTCCAACCTTTTGGCTTCTCTGGGCCACATTGAGTGTAAAGAAATTTTCTCGGGCCGCATATTAAATATATACTATATTTAAGGTATATAAGTAATAAAATGCTGCCGCGCCCTTCACGCGCCGCCGCGCCCCCACACTAATTTAACACAACTAGAGGATGATCAAATGAAATGGAATAAGTATACAGAGGTTTACTTCTTCTGAGCGATAATAAAGGGACACTCTAACCACCATGACCACTTAAGTGATTTCAAGTGGTCATGGTGGTAGGAGTCAGAAACACTGCACATGCTCACCTACCGTTAGTTGGAAGCTGCTGTGGCGGTGCCCCCGACCTGACTTCTTTCCTACCCAGCAAAAAAAAATTGTCAGGGGGCAGTGGGCCGCATTGCCTGAGGTTCTGGGCCGCATGTGGCCCTCGGGCCGCAGGTTGGACATGCCTGATTTAAACTGACATTAACTGGAATGCACCATAGGGACACATACCAACGATGGGTCCCGAACCATACACTTATCCTAAATTTTTTACCCCCCCGCCAGCAAAGACCAACAAAAAACGCCCAGCTGCCATCATATCCATACAAACAATAATAGAAAAAGGAAAAAAAAAACATTAAACAAACAACCAATTATGACAAATAACAGGGAGGGTGGGAAGCTCCTTCCTCTGCGTCTGTTGATCTCCCTCTGGACGCCAATATAGGAACCACCCCTCCTAAACTGCCCCAAACCCCACCCAGACATCCCCTCCTCCAATCAGATAATCCCCCATTTTACTCAACTATACCTTTTCTTAATTTAACTCTTTCCTGACCTGTCTCCCCTCTTCACCTGGTCATGTCTGCCCTACGCTATTTTTTTCTTACGCTCCGGACCCGTTTCCCGATTGGCTGAAAGGAGAAGCCATTCTATTGGCGAAGGAGGAGAAGGAGGAAGGAGTCGCAGGGGAAGCCCGACACGGAGGAGACTGAGGGGGAAGCCGCCACCGCCACTGCCTCCACATGTCAGTCCAGGGTGAGTGAGCCGGTGACTGGGGGGGGGTATGGTGTTGGGGCTGGAGCTGGTGTGGCCCGGGGGGGGGGGTATGGTGTGCGGGCTGGAGCTGGTGTGGCCTGGGGGGGGTATGGTGTGCGGGCTGGAGCTGGTGTGGTACATCTGCTGCCCCCCCGGCCCATGGAGCACAGGCCACCACTGGCCAGGGACCCCCCCTCCCGCCGCCTTCAGCGGCTCACCCGGGTCTCCCGTCCCACTGGGCAACCATCCTGCAGGGCCGCCGAAGAGAAGACCCGATCAAAGCTGCATTCGGCTCTGATCGGGTCTCCATGTAAAAACCTGGAAGTGATGTCAGGTACTTGGCTCCAAATTAAAAAAAATGACAGCATTCCAAACAGCCAAACTTGGCAATAAAAAACGATATTGGTCGATCACTAGTGATTTTAGTGGTACATCTACTGATCTTTGAACGGATATTTCACTTAACTAGAGATTGATTTCTATATTTTTGTTTTGATTTGTTTCTGTTCTTGCTTTCTCTATTTAAAAAATCAGCAATATTCTAGATCAGTAAAATATCACATTGTGAAAAGGTTAGGCTTATACTGTTAAATGAATTGCTTGCAAATGCATAGTTGCAAAAAAAACATCAGCCCATATCTAACGAGCCATGTGGTCGGGGCGAGGGGAGTTTGTGGTTTCGCTTTTGTGGTGAACTCTTGAATGTCTTGCCTAAGTTTCATTTCACTGTAATTTCTCAATACACTCTATGGCGTATTGCCGTTACGTAATACATATTTAATCGTGTGTTGTCCGTATGTTTGGTTTGACATTTTATTGACCTTTAAATAACTTTACAAGCACAAGTGTATGTTGTAAGTTGGAATTTATGTTTTCGGTGAAATGCTATAATACCATGTCTTAGGGTTTTAAAGTTAAACTCTCACATGTAAAAAATAAAAATTAAATGGATATCCTGTAATGAGTGGAGGTCAGAGGGAGAAATCATTTTCCCTTCTGACTTTTTTTTTACTTGAGAATTCTTAGCAGTAGGGTCAACTTTTAGCAGTGTGGGCAGCAGTAAAGGTAAATGGGTCCTGCCTTCTACTACAGGTATCAACATAGAACATGGCCTAGTGCACCCAGTGATGTGCCTCCATCCCTTCATAATATTTCCATAAAACTAATTTATTTGTCCTGGGACTTTAAATGAGGAACAGCTCATACAACCAATAAATAACTAGTTTCTAACATTGTTGGTTAATAAATTAATACATTTTGCTTCCAAAAAGAGTTTAAAATGGTAACAAGCTGATTTGTAACGAATCCATATTATTGCATTTCATACATACAGGCTTTACCCCCCTCCTGACCAGGCCATTTTATGCAATACGGCACTGCGTTACCTTAACCACTTAAGCCCCGGAAGATTTTACCCCCATTCCGACCAGGGTTTTTTTTTTTGCGATTTTTTTACTGCGTGACTTTAACGGACAATTGCGCGGTCGTGCGACGCTGTACCTAAACGAATTTAATGTCCTTTTTTTCCCACAAACACAGCTTTCTTTTGGTGGTATTTGATCACCTGTGCGATTTTTACTTTTTGCGCTATAAACAAAAAAAGAGCGTAAATTTTGCAAAAATAACAATATTTTTCACATTTTTTTATAAGAAATTCCCCCCCAAAAAAATGTAAAAATCAAAATTTTTTAACATTTTTGGCCAATTTGTTTTCTGCTACATATGTTTGGTAAAAAAAAATCGCAAAAAGCGTATTTTGATTGGTTTGCGCAAAAGTTATTGCGTTTACTAACTAAGGGAAAGATTTCTGTAATTTTTGGTGTTTTTTTTTTAACGCGTAATGGCGGCGATCTGCGATTTTTTTGCGGTACTGCAACATTGCGGCGGACAGATTGGACCCTTGACTGACATTTTTTACACTTTTGGGGTTACCAGTGACATTACTGCAGTAATCAGTGCTATACATATGCACTGTTACTGCAAAATGACACTGGCAGGGAAGGGGTAAACTTTATTGGGGAGGGAGGGGTTAAGTGTGTCCCTAGGGGCGTGCTTTCTACTGTGATTGGCTGTGGCTACTAGTGTAGGAACAGTGATCAACGGTCCTACATAGTTGAACCGTCTGATCACTGTTTCTACACAGGGGAGAATGACAGGCGGCTTGTTTACATCAGCTGCCTGACTTTCTCCCTCTGTACTGACGATCGGTGAGTGACCGGCGGACATCGGGTCCGCCGGTCACACGCACTAACTTCCCTGTGAACGAGCCGCGGCGGGCTATTGGCTCACAAGGAAGTGACAGGCAAGTGACGTACCGATACGTCACTCTGCCTGGCCGGGGCTGACCGCCGCAGTATATAGTCGTGCGGCGGTCGGCAACCAGTTAACTGACAATTGCGTGGTCGTGTGCGACACTGTACCCAAAAAAAAAAAAATTCATTTTTTCCCCACAAATACAACGTTTTTTTTGGTGGTGTTTTTGGTGGTGTTTGATCGCCTCTGCTTTTTTTTTATTTTTTTGCGCAATAAGCAAAAAAAGACCGACAATTTTGAAAAAAAATATATATTTTTTTACTTTCTGCTATAAAACCTTAACATACCCAATAAGAAAAAAAAATTAAAATCAAATTTCTTCATCAATTTAGGCCAATATATATTTTGCTAAGTATTATTGGTAAAAAAAAATCCCAATAAGCGTATATTGATTGGTTTGCACAAAAACTGACAGGTGTTCTAATCCCTCTCCATTCCATCCAAAACTAAAAAATAAAAAAATTCTACTTTAAGATAAGAAAAACTTTTGCCTTTGCAACTCCTTTACCTGGAATTTAGAAGTGTAGCATTATCTCCATACTTCCCCTATAGAAGTATAGTCGGAGCTTCCCAAATAGTACACGGCCACCACAAGCACCAGTCTATGCACTCCATCTCCAATAACTCAGTCTTATGGGATGTCTTTTTGATTTTTATTGCTAAAACTTTAATCAGGAGAGGGGTTAGGGCATGGGACACTCCAAAATGAGGCCTACCTGATTAGGATTTAAAACAATGGCATTCAAAATTATTTTAGGGACTAAGTACTGAGAACTATTCATCATCTCCACATATATATATATATATATATACGCCTTATTATATATATATATATATATATATATATATATATATATATATACGCCTTATTATGTACTTCTGGATTGGGGGCGCGCAGTCGGCTGGTTTGCCGCTTCTGCTGTGATTTGTCCAGCAGAAGCCGATCAGCATGTGCCGGTAAATGCATGTCTGCCGGCACCCACCGATCGTCAGGAAAACTCACAGAACAGAGCTCTGCCTATATAAACAAGGCAGAGCTCCATTCTGACAGGGGGAAGAGATTAATTTTCTTTAACTGCAAAGCAGGGAGAAAAAACCAACACTTCCCTTAGAAAAAGCATCTAACACAGTACACAAAAACCCTGACTAGGCACACATTTTACCCTTTCAGTGCCCTAGATGTTTAACCCTTCCCAGCCAGTGTCATTAGTACAGTGACAGTGCATATTTTAGCACTGATCACTATATTAGTGTCACTGGTTCCCACAAAGTGTCAAAAATGCCAGTTAGTGTCAAATTCTCTGCCGCAATATTGCAGTCCTGCTATAAGTCACTGATCCCCGCCAATAATAGCATAAAATAAATAAATACATAAAAATTCCAATATATATAATCTAAGTTTATAGACGCTTTAACTTTTTGGCGCTTATTGGGATTTTATTTTTTACCAAAGACATGTAGCAGAATACATATTGGCTTAAATTTATGAAGAAATGTGATTTAAAAAAAAAAAAAATTATTAGATGTTTTATAGCAAAAAGTAAAAAATATTGTGTTTTTTTAAAAATTGTCGGTCTTTTTTTTTTTTTATAGTGCAAAAAATAAAAAAAACTCAGTGGTGATCAAATACCACAAAATTATAGCTCTTTTTGTGGGGAAAAAATGAGATAACTTTTAATTGGGTACATCATTGTATGAGCGCACAATTGGTAGTTAAAGTAGCGCAGTGTCGTTATGCTAAAAGTGGCCTGGTCATGAAGGGGGGTAAATCTTCAAGGGGTTAAAAATCTAAAGAGAAATTGTCTAATCAGATTGTATTGTATGGCCTGTTCTATAGACAGCCTAAAGAGAAAAAAAGGTCTTCACTGTCCCATGCCACCAGCAGTGCCAAGGGGCGTTGGTGCTGAAACTATGTAGGAGGGAGATCAGGCCATTGCATTGCCTTGTGAAAGCCACTGTAAATGACACCATAGTTTGGGTATGGAGGAGCATGTGACCAATATTATTTTGCAGTGCTGGAATGTAATGGTCAATTTCTAGGCCTGGAAATCGTCACCTGAGGATGATGTCATCAATTCTGTATAAGCTCCAAGCTTACATAGGAGTTGAAAGAGATCAGGGGTCTGTACTGGAATTTAAAGAGAAATTTAAAAGTATCCAATTGTAAAATTTTGCCAAAATTGTTCGATCTTTGCCAAACTTAGGGGGAAATAAAACTCTCAATTTCACTCATCCCAGCTTGTGACACCTTTTTCTACTATGACATTACTGGAATGGATATTGCACTTGTAAAATATGAGTATATATAAGTATAGCCAGATAAATTTAGGGCAGATTGAAGCATAACTCTGAGCAGGTTAAAGTGTAACTCCTGGTTTAGCTTAAAAGGTAACTCCACTTTTGTGAGGAAAAAAATCAGCAAATAAAGGAAAAACAATATAACGTATACCATTGCAACACAAATCATATTGTAATTGAATGGTATTAAAAATGACCTTTCCTTTTCAATCTGCAGCCACTGTAATTTTCTGAAAATGCAATGCAATATGGCTACCTGGTGGTGTTCTGTACACAGAATGTATACTGACCACACCCCCAGAAACATCATTTCCTGCTTGTGTGATTGGCTCACCAATTTTCCTAGAAGTCTGCCTAAGATACAAGTTAGATTTCAGGCATCCCCTGCAACAAAAATGTAATTTTTGGTGAGATACTCCCAATAGGAACACATCTAAAGGGATGCAGGCCCAGCAGATTTCCTCATTAGAGCCCTGCAGGTGCAACAACTGATAGATAATTATGAAACCACTCCCATTTAACCCACTCAGCACAGAGGAACAAAAAGGGATTTCTTCAGAATAACAAAAGGTAGGAATCTGCAACAAAGATTGTTATAATCCTTGCAATGTACAGAAATCACCCAGAGGGGAATGTTTTTTTTTTTTCTCAACAGAAGTGGAGTTACGCTTTAACCACTTAAGCCCCAGAAGATTTTACCCCCTTCCCGACCAGGCCCTATTTTGCGATTCGCCACTGCGTGACTTTAACGGACAATTGCGCGGTCATGCAATGCTGTACCTAAACAAATTTGACGTCCTTTTTTTCCCACAAACAGAGCTTTCTTTTGGTGGTATTTGATCACCTGTGCGATTTTTTGATCATGCGCTATAAACAAAAAAAGAGCGGCAATTTTGCAAAAATAACAATATTTTTCACATTTTTTTATATGAAATTCCCCAAAAAATGTAAAAATCAAAACTTTTTAAAATTTTTGGCCAATTTGTTTTCTGCTACATATGTTTGGTAAAAAAAAAAATCGCAAAAAGCGTATTTTGAGTGGTTTGCGCAAAAGTTATTGCGTTTACTAACTAAGGGAAAGATTTTTGCCATTTTTTTTTTTTTTAACGAGTAATGGCGGCGATCTGCGATTTTTTTTGCGGGACTGCGACATTGCGGCGGACCCTTGACTGACATTTTTGACACTTTTGGGGGTATCAGTGATATTACTACAGTAATCAGTGCTATACATATGCACTGTTACTGTAAAAATGACACTGGCAGGGAAGGGGTTAACTTTATTGGAGAAGGAGGGGGTTAAGTGTGTCCCTATGGGCGTGTTTCTTACTGTGCAGGGATGTGTCTTTTCATGTAACAGCAGAGATCTACGATCCTACATAGCAGGACCGTATGATCTCTGCTGTTACACAGGGGAGAATGACAGGCGGCTTTGTTTACATTAGCCACCTGCCTTTCTCCCTCTGTAACCAGACATCTCAAGTCTCCCGCAAGTCGCGGGAGACTCCCGCTTTCCGCCCTGAGCTCACGGACACCCGCAAGCTCAGGGCGATATCCCGGCAGTGTGTGACTCATCGATGCAGGCAGAAGAGTGACTGTGTCAGCAAGCCTGCACGGAGCCGAAGTAGATCCGGCTCACAGGCGGAGTGATATGAGTCATGCACTCCGCCTGTGGGAGGAGCTGCAGAGAGCAAGCAGAGGCTTTGCTCTCTACTACAGCCACATCGTCTACTCCAGGAGGCATTTTGGCGCACGGGGGACCAATCATCGTGACACCCCACTCTGTGACAGACACAGTGACCTAACCTGAGAGCAGCACCAGAGAGCCAGCATCAGTGACCAGCACCAGTACCAGCACCAGTGACCAGGCCAGCACCAGTGACCAGCACCAGTGACCAGGCCAGTACCAGCACCAGTGACCAGGCCAGTACCAGCACCAGCACCAGTGACCAGCACCAGTGACCAGGCCAGTACCAGCACCAGTGACCAGGCCAGGACCAGCACCAGTGACCAGGCCAGTACCAGCACCAGTGACCAGTACCAGCACCAGTGACCAGGCCAGTACCAGCACCAGTACCAGCACCAGTGACCAGGCCAGTACCAGCACCAGTGACCAGCACCAGTGACCAGGCCAGTACCAGCACCAGTGACCAGCACCAGTGACCAGGCCAGTACCAGCACCAGTGACCAGCACCAGTGACCAGGCCAGTACCAGCACCAGTAGCAGCACCAGTGACCAGGCCAGTACCAGCACCAGTGACCAGGCCAGTACCAGCACCAGTGACCAGTGACCAGTACCAGCACCAGTGACCAGTACCAGCACCAGTGACCAGGCCAGTACCAGCACCAGTACCAGCACCAGTGACCAGGCCAGTACCAGCACCAGTGACCAGCACCAGTGACCAGCACCAGTGACCAGGCCAGTACCAGCACCAGTGACCAGCACCAGTGACCAGGCCAGTACCAGCACCAGTACCAGTGACCAGGCCAGTACCAGCACCAGTGACCAGGCCAGTACCAGCACCAGTGACCAGGCCAGTACCAGCACCAGTACCAGCACCAGTGACCAGGCCAGTACCAGCACCAGTGACCAGCACCAGTGACCAGGCCAGTCCCAGCACCAGTACCAGTGACCAGGCCAGTACCAGCACCAGTGACCAGACCAGTACCAGTGACCAGGCCAGTACCAGCACCAGTGACCAGGCCAGTACCAGCACCAGTGACCAGGCCAGTACCAGCACCAGTGACCAGGCCAGTCCCAGCACCAGTACCAGCGACCAGTACCAGCACCAGTGACCAGGCCAGTACCAGCACCAGTGACCAGGCCAGTACCAGCACCAGTACCAGCACCAGTGACCAGGCCAGTACCAGCACCAGTGACCAGCACCAGTGACCAGGCCAGTACCAGCACCAGTGACCAGACCAGTACCAGTGACCAGGCCAGTACCAACACCAGTGACCAGGCCAGTACCAGCACCAGTGACCAGGCCAGTACCAGCACCAGTACCAGCACCAGTGACCAGGCCAGTATCAGCACCAGTGACCAGGCCAGTACCAGCACCAGTGACCAGGCCAGTACCAGCACCAGTGACCAGCACCAGTACCAGTGACCAGGCCAGTACCAGCACCAGTGACCAGTACCAGCACCAGTGACCAGGCCAGTACCAGCACCAGTGACCAGCACTAGCACCAGTGACCAGCACCAGTGACCAGCACTAGCACCAGTGACCAGCACCAGTGACCAGGCCAGCATCAGTACCAGCACCAGTGACCAGCACCAGTACCAGCACCAGTGACCAGGCCAGCACCAGTGACCAGGCCAGTACGAGCACCAGTACCAGCACCAGTGACCAGTACCAGCACCAGTGACCAGGTATACTGATTACATTTCATTTCATTATTCTCTGGTAGTGTTAAATTGGAAAGGGGGGGCGCGGTGTGTGGGGGGGGGGGGGCTCACCTCCCTGAAATGAGTTTTTGCAGGTTGGGATGTCTGTGTAACTGACGATCGTGAGTGACCGGCGGACATCGGGTCCGCCGGTCACTCGCGCGGAGGTGTCCGTGAACGAGCGTGGGTGGGAGCACGCCTCCGGTGGCGCGCACTCGCCCCCTATTGGCTCACAGGCGAGTGACGTACCCATACGTCACTTTGCCTGCACCGGGCTGACCGCCGCAAGCGGTTAAAGTAGAACTATAGACAAAACTTTTTTTTTTTTTCATTTTGGATAGAGTAAGGAAGGGTTATAACCACTGTTAATTTTTTTTTTTTTTCGCCATCTGTGTCCCATTGCGGAGATTTCCCTCCACTTCCTGTTCCCTAGCCAAACAGGAAGTGATAGGAAATCTCTGTAAATCCGGGGAATTCCTTGGGGACTCCCAAGTCACCAGAACTTGTGTACCCTTGGGAAGATTTCCCCTCTACTACTTTTCTGGGGACAACCCAAAATGTAGGGTTTTTTTTACTTTCACTTTCAATGGTAATGGTAAACAGGACAAATAGAGAGGATGAATCTCCTTAAGTGGGACACAGAGAAAAAAATGGCAAGGGTTTTAGGCTACATTCACATTTGGGCGTAGCGGATCGAGGGCAGAATCACCGCGATTCTGCCCGCGATCCGGAAATCATTGCAAATCGTGGGACGCCTGTGTGATGCCCGTGATTTGCAATGGCACCCCAAACGCTGTGCGATGTTGCTGCGATTTCTGCCTGCTGAATCACGGTAACATCACGCAAACAGAATCACGGGACTCATGATGCACAAAAGAAGCTCTTGTACCTTTTTTGGGCGTCATGCGTCCCGCGATTCTGTTTGCGCGATGTTACCGCGATTCGGCAGGCGGAAATCGCGGCAACTGGAGGAAGACAGAGATCTGTGTTTCTGTTTATCGTTGGCCTACCTTGTTTACATAGGCAGATCGCAGTTCTGCCTCTTCTCCGAACGATCGGCAGGTCCTGGCGGACATCTTCTGATGGACCCGCTGATTGGCTCCTGCTGTGTCCAATCACTGCAGGAGCAGGTCACTGGCGGCGAGCACCCCAGACTTAGAGCGCAAGGTGACGTACAGGCTCACGCAGGAGGGCCGCCCTGCCGCAGTATATTTGCGTGGCGCGGTCCTTAAGTGGTTAATGCATTCTATGCATTAAGATATAAAGCCTTCTGTGTGTAGCAGCCCCCCCCCCCCCAGCACCCCCTAATACTTATCTGAGCCCATCTTTATCCAGCGATGTCCACGAGTGCCTCAGCCATCCGGGACTCTCTCTCCTGATTGGCTGAGCTACAACAGTGGCACTATTGGTTCCTGTTGGTGTCAATCAACTCAGTAAGCCAATCAGAAGAGAGGGGGCAGGGCCGAATGGCAGATCAGTGTCTGAATTTATACACGGAGCTGCAACTCGGCTCGGGTGCCCCCACAGCAAGCTGCTTGCTGTGGGGGCACTCAACAGGAGGGAGGGGCCAGGAGACCCAAAGAGAGACCCAAGAAGAGAAGGGTCTGGGCTGCTCTGTGCAAAACCAACTGCATAGAGAAGGTAAGTATAACATATGATTGCTTATATCCCGCCACAGGCAGGAGCTGAAAAAAGCCTGTGTTGTTTTCCTTAAAACACCTCTCACCTCAATCTGCTTATATAAGCATTCATTTTTGCTATATGATTCTGTCCGGGTGACCTGCGATATGTAAGCCTTGATAGTGATTTATTTATTTTTTTTTGATTTATGTCTAAATGAGTATTGTTTTGGCGTGTAACTAAATGTTTGCATTTCCTATAGTTTACATATGTAGTATCCAACTAACTCCTGAAGAAGCCAATATTTAATAGCGAAACATGTCGAGTGTATTGGATCAACTTACTAACCATATGTAAAAAGTCTTTTTATTGATCTTTTTGTAATTCTGTACCAATAAAATCTATTAGTATTTATATATATTTTTTGGCTTATCTTTGCATCAATTAAAAGCCCCAATTTTCTTATCCAATTCTCGTAAGTATAACATGTTTGTTATCTTAATAGAAAAAAAAACGAGACTTTACAATCACTTTAGGCTTTGTCTTACTTATAGTCGCAGAACTGGGAATGTCCTGAAAAAACAAAGCTGACTGTAAAACATGCTATTAAAACCTTTTTTAACCATTTTTTTTTTTTAACAATGCCTTGCACTTCACCTTTCATATAATTAGAAATAAAAAAAAGAAAAATCAAGCAATAGCTAAAAATAAGAGAAATTCACTACACATTAGAAATTATTTCTAAAATCCACATGAACATTGGGGACTCCAGCTAATGACCTTCGTGGTCTGTGGCTTTAGTGTACTCCCCATGTGTCTTTCTTGACATTCACAATGAGTAATTTGCTGTACCATTATTTGGTTTAAATTTACACGATCACAACCACTTGTATAGTGAGCCGGGCTCGGGCTCTTTTGTGTCACCTACTAACCTTCTCACTTGTGCAGTCATCTGGTGTAACCTCAAATATCAGTGTAGGCAGCTTTACTACTACAATTGCTAAGAAGCTAACCAGAAATCTGGGTCTGCCGACTGCAAGAGATTTGTGCATATTCCTGCCAAATTTCACAGCATTACTGTAAGCCCTAGAGCAGTCTGCATGGCCTTGCTGGAAGCAAGGACTGAAGAACTGTCAAAAAGTACAGAACAAAATCCAGTTGTCAATAGATGACTACCATGTAAATTTTTTAAAATACAGATTGTGTTTTTTGCATTCAGTAATGCAGTTTTCCTGGAATTTGTAGTGTGTGTTACAGTTCACGTTGTATCATTTCTGTAAAATGTAACATAAAAGCAGTGGAGGGGGGAAGAAAACAAGTGGAGCTTCCCCTTTTGGGTGGAGCTCTGCTTTAAGTATAGTCAAAGCCAGTCCCGGGACAAGGTCATCTAGTGCCCGGGGGGGAAGATACCAAACAGCGCGCCCCCTCAAAATGCATTTCAGCAAAAATCCCCTCCTTACCCTCCAAAAAAATGTGAGTGCTTGTCTTCACACTTACCCCCCTAAACATAAATTCCCTTTGCAAGCCAAAATTCTCCCCAAACAAAAATTTCCCCTCTTCCAGTAAACCAACCCCCCCCAGGCCAAATCCTTTCCCTCCCCAAATTCGCTCTCCTAGCACAAATCCCCCACTCTCAAATTTTCCCTCTGAGCATAAATCCTCTCCCCCTCCTCCAATTTCCCTTGTCCTAGCACTAATCATCCTCACATTTCCCCTCTTAGCACAAATCCCCCACCCCTCAAATTTTCCCTCTGAGCATAAATCCTCTCCCCCTCCTCCAATTTCCCTTGTCCTAGCACTAATCACCCTCACATTTCCCCTCCTAGCACAAATCCCTCACCCCTCAAATTTTCCCTCTGAGCATAAATCCTCTCCCCCTCCTCCAATTTCCCCCTGTCCTAGCACTAATCACCCTCACATTTCCCCTTCTAGCACAAATCCCCCACCCCTCAAATTTTCCCTCTGAGCATAAATCCTCTCCCCCTCCTCCAATTTCCCTTGTCCTAGCACTAATCACCCTCACATTTCCCCTCTTAGCACAAATCCCCCACCCCTCAAATTTTCCCTCTGGGCATAGATCCTCTCCCCCTCATCCAAATTCCCTTCTCCTAGCACTAATCCCCCTCACATTTCCCCTCCTAGCACAAATCCCCCTAACATCCCTACTAGCACAAATCCTCCCCCTCAATCCCGCCTCTTAACACTAAAGGTGCTTTTCCACTGCATGGAACCGAACGGTTCGGCTCGCTTTTGTGCTTTTCCACTGCTGGTACCGCATGGTATGGTGTAGGAGCGGTTCGGTACGGTACGGCGGCGCTTTTCCACTGCATGGAACCGAACGGTACGGCTCTCTAAAACAGTACCACCTTGATTGTGGTGGTTCCAAGAGGTACCATACCGGTACCATATCCCACAATCCTTTGCATGCAGTCACTACTAGCCACTGATTGGTCAGAGAATCGTTGTTATCCCACCCACTTACCTTTAGTACTACTTTAGTGGAAAAGCAAACCATACCAAACCGTACCGAACCGCTCCAACACCGTACCATGCGGTACCAGCAGTGGAAAAGCAAACCGGGCCAAGCAGGGCAGAGTAGAGCCGAGCCGGTACTTGCAGTGGAAAAGTGCCATTATATCCCCCCCCCCCCCAAAATCACCCCTTCTACCAAAAAACACCAAATCCCCACTGTGCCCAGGGCAGCCGCCCCTCCTTCCCACCTCTTGTTCCTGGTCAAAGTCATTTTGCATTGAGTAGGGAATAGTTAATCTAAACTCTAGGCAGATACACAAATGATTGAAGATCTGCAATCGTTAAAAGAGAAGTATGGGATTTGTTTTTTTTTCTAAGAATCATACTTACCTTGGTAGATGCAGCATCCGTCTGATGCTGTATCTGTCCCCGGTGGCCCTAATACTGAGAACTGAGCGATCAAAGCCTGCTGATCGCTCGGTTCTCAGAGCTTTGTAAGCAGAGAGCTAGTGACTATCAGTCACCAGCTCTCTTCTCTGTCTCCCCCCTCTCCGCTCAATAGAGGGCTGGGCTAAGGAGGGGTGGTAGCGCCCCGCTCAGGCTCTCAGCAGCTCACTAAGAGGCTGAGCTGGGTGCGGGTCCAGGCATGTAGGCGTATCCCAACCATATGGTCACGATCTTTCCCAAGCCTGGACCGGCTCTGTGCTGCTTCTCCATTTACTGTCCAGTCACAGGCTGGGGTGGGTCCAGGTTGACTTGGGTTCAGAGGAAGCAAGTTAAAGAGGAAGTAAACCCTCCTCTGCAAGTTATACCTATAGGTAAGCCTATGATAAGGCTTACCTATAGGTACTGTAAATATCTCCTAAACATGTACCGTTTAGGAGATATTTACCTTACATGCAGCCAGTGACATCACTGGCGCATGCGCTCTGAAGGAACGGCCGCTGGTGCCGTTCCTTCAGAGCCCCGTGCCGTGACCGTCGGCTCCCGCGCGCGTGCGATCCCGGAAGACGGGCGACTGGACATGTCCAGTCACCCGTCATAGAGGTAAGCGGGCGGAACGACGGGGGCTCATTCTAAGGTAAGTATTTGATAATGAGCTAGTATGCAATGCATACTAGCTCATTATGTCTTTCTCTTTCAGGGTGAAAAAAAAAAAAATTTGGTTTACAACCTCTTTAAATGATGCTGGTCATCAGAATAAAGACATCTAGCAGCAGAAAAGGTACTGTGGAAGCAGAATATTCCAGAAAAAGTTGGTTGTTATTTTATAATGGGTGATTCATTTTTATATTGCATTTTTTTTTGGCTGGAACTTTGCTTTAAAACCCTTGTCAGTTTTTTTTTTTTTTCACTGGCCGTTTGTGTCCCATTTGAGGAGAATTCACTGCACTTCTTCTCCTGTAGACACAGCAGGAATTAAGAGGAAATCTCTCCAAAGCGTCCTCAGGGCCGGCCCTACCATGGGTCCCGCTTTGTCCATTGGACCCGGACGGAACTTTGATAGGGGCAGGGCGGCAAATTGAAGCCCAAAAGGATTTTTTTCCAACAGTTTTTTGTGTCATCAGTTTGCGGTGCGTTACGGGCGGCATTTCCACAACTCATACTGCGGCCCATTTTTTTTTTGGGGGGGGGGGGCAGCATTTTATTCTTGGACCCAGGCAGCACAATGTCTTGGGCCAGCCCTGAGCTTCCTTATTGGAAATATTTTCCCCTGTTCTTCTGGTGTTGAATCACAATTTTGGATTTCCCATAGCCCTGTATCAACGGTTACCTGAACAAATAAAGAGGAGGAATCTCCCAATGGTGACATAAGCACCAATAAAAACAAAGATTTTGAATGCTCACCACTCAGTCCAAACTACAAGAAAGTTTTGGCTTAAAGCGGAGTTCCGGGCACAGAAATCATTTTTCAACAAACATACCCCCGGGACAGTCAGGGCTAGTACATTCCACAATGGCTAGCCTCTGATCATGCCCAGAAGCTGTTTAGCAGGGGAATGCGGCGTCGCCCGGAAGTGACGAGCGGGGCCGGTGCCGTCGCTTTGATTCCTGGGAGCGATGACGTTCAGCTCCCAGGAATCAGTGCAAGCCCGGAAGTGACGGCGGAGCCGCGGCACAGAGGGAGGAAGTGAAGACTAGGTGAGTATATTCGATCTTCAATTACAAGGTGAGTGAAATTAAAAAAAAAAACCTAACTATCCAATTCCTTTTCAGGTGAAGGGGAACAAGCGGACGGGCACAAAAAAAAAATATCGATTTTGTGCCCGGAACTCCGCTTTAAGCTACACTAAAGCCCAGAGGTGGGGGACTTGAGTCACATGACTTGACTTAAGTCACCAGTTTGAGGACTTGAGACTTACTTGACTAAAATTAATAAAAGACTCGACTTGACTTTGACTTGGTATTCATGACTTGAGACTTAACTTTGACTTGAGACATATGACTCGAAATGACTTTACTTTTTTAAATTATTAAATATTTGCATTTTCTCAAGATGTGTTAAAGCAAAATTAATGTGTCTGTTATGTTCTGACACCACAGTCACTTAAAACACCTCAGTGTGTTCTGATTTTTAGGACACTGGATGTTTAACAATGGAAATACTTAACATGTTTTTAGTGACTGTGGTGTTGAAACATGACCAGACAAAGGATTTTGAGCTGTTTGGGAATTCAAAGTGTTTCTTTAATATGCCAAGAAAAAAGCACTAAGCAGTTTTGTAAATGTTGAAAATAAAACAAAACCTTTCCTGACCACTGACTTTTAACTGATTTAAAGGTGAAAATTGGGGTAGATCAGTATTCTGAATTGATTTGTGACTTGACCAAAATAAATGACTTGACTTGACTTGCTTGACTTCTAGCAGGGACTCGACTTGACTTGCTTGCTTTTTGTCACAGTAACTTGGGACTTGCTTGAGACTTGAAGGTTAAGATTTGAGACTTGCTTGTGACTTGCACATGTGTGACTTACTCCCATGTCTGCTAATATCCATCGCATACTAGCTCATTATGGAATACTTACCTTAGAGTGAAGCCCTCCAGTGGTGTCCGCACACCGACGAGACAGCCAACATCTTCCCCGGTGTTTCTTTTGGGTTTGCAGGCTCCGGTGCTGTCAGTGGCAGGGGCCGCGATGACATCACCTCCGCGCACAGGAGCCGCCATTTACGGCACGAGCTCTGAAGGTCTGGTACGGTAAGCTAGACCTTCAGATCACATGTGCCGACGACGTCATTGGCTGCATTCACTCTGAATATCTCCCAAACTGTGCAAGTTTAGGAGATATTCACAGAATCTACAGGGAAGCCTTATTATAGGCTTCCCTGTAGGTACAATTACAAAAAAGGACATTACTTCCTATCTGACCTTTGGTCTGGCGCTTCTTTAATTTGTGCATGTTGAATGTAGAGTAGACAGGAGGGCGACTGTAAGTGGGAGCACCTCAGAGCTTTTGTTGGCTATCAGCTGATGTGGTGGAGCTGCTCCAGGTTAGGGAAAGGATCCTGACAATATTGCCGTGATCCAGTTGGCTGTTGGCTCCACCTCTCAGCTGCACCTACCCTGCTGCCAGCACAGCACTCCAGTGAGTGTAGAGAGCAGTGACTGACAGCCACTGATCTCCCCTAAAAACAGATCGAGAACTGAGAGATCAACGGTCATGTGATCGCTCATTTCTTGGTATTAGAGCCAACATGAGTTTGGATGCTTTTTTTTTGTTTTGTTTTTTTATATACCCATAATTTAAATGTAAGTGACTTTTATCTATACCATGACCTAGAAGCCTTTGCAGCAAGTACATTGATTGATTGATAATACTTGTTTTTAATTCATGCAACAGCGTGTATTAAAATATTCCTACTGTTATTCCTACTGTCATAATAAAGTTGTCTCCTTATCTCCTAGTAGAAAAAAATTCTCACATTTTATTGTGTTATCTAAAATGTTTGGCACATCCTGCATAATCCTTTTACATAGAAAAGAAAGTGAAAGTCGCTGTCCCTGAGCTATAAACATCTTTAATAGGCAGCATTACTGCTCTCCAAGGTAATGATTGAGGAATCTTTTGGTTTCCATTTTAAGGATTTATTATGGGGTGTTGTGCGATTCCTATGGTTATTATCTGATGATAGTCTGTGGCTGGACAAAGGTGAGAGCAGTAATGTTGTTTTGCAGTCTACATGTAAAGCTAGCTGGCTGGGCTCTTGCTGCTGAACACAACCAAAACTAAAGAAAACATTTTGCCTTTAGTTATACTTTAGGCACAATTAAGCAACATTAAAGCTTTTTTTATTTTTTTTATTTAGAATAACAAACATGCCAATAATAAGCCAATGGCTCCCACTGCTATCAATCTTCCCAGGGAGGAGGGAGACAGCAGCCATAGTCACTGCTCTCGTGCACATTGCTGGATTTGATCGGCAGGGCCACCATCAGGAGGGTACATCCAATACACTTGTAAGGGGCCCGGGCGTCCCAAGGGGCCCAGCCCCCACCCCCTACAGCAGTAGTATAATGAAATAGTGATCCGGCACTCACTCCGCTTCCTATCTTTCTGAGGCGAAGCCTGCTGCTAGGTTAGTAATTTGATTGGGCGGGACTCAAATGCATTAAGATAAAAAACCTTCAGCCTTTAGAACCAGTTTAAGTTGTAAGAGTCTTAAAATAAAAGTGGGTGCACTGAAGCACTGGGATGGCCAGTGGGCGTATTTGGTGGGACGTCCAGTGGGCGGGCCCTGGGGATTGTTGGTTTGCCACACCCCGGGGGGGGGGGGGTCAGGTCTTAAACTGTGTAAGGGGCCCCAACATTTCTGATGGCTGCCCCGTTGATCAGGCTCAGGTAAGTATAATGGGGGCTCGGGAGGATTTTGCAGCAAAGAAGGTTTTTTTACCTTAATGAACAGAATGCATTAAAGTGATTGTAAAGTCTCATTTAAAAAAAAAAATAAAAAAACAAATATGTTAAACTTACCTGCTCTGTGCAGGTGGTTTTGCGCAGAGCAGCCCAGATCCTCCTCTTCTCAGGTCCCTCGCCAGTGCTTCTGGCCCTTTCCTCATGTTAAGTGCCTCCACAGTAAGCAGCTTGCTGTGGGAGCACCAAGCCGAGTCACAGTTTCCTGTGTCCGTTCAGACACTGAGCCGTGACCCAGCCCCGCCCCCTCTCCTGATGGGCTTACTGACTTTGATTGACAGCAACAGGAGCCAATCATGCCACGCTGCTGTCTCAGCCAATGAGGAGGGGAGTCCCTGGCAGCTGAGAACCTCTTGCAACATCGCTGGATAGAGAGGGGCCTCAGGTAAGTATTAGGGGGACTGCACACAGAAGTTTTTTTTTATCTTAGAGTGCACTAGGATAAAAAAACTTCTGCCTTTACAATCCTTTTAAGGTGAAAAAACCTTAAAGCTTTAGAATCACTTTACCACTCCCAAATGTTTCCTATGGCATAGCAAATCTTCCCTTTTGAGTTCAGTTCCGCTGTAAAGAACACTCTCACCTAACCCTTAATATTTTTTCCCTAATCCTGTTGTGATCCCATGCATTTACCTACAGTATCCAGACCGTCCTTGCAGTACTATGTATTAACGTGCTTAACTAATAGAGCCGAATTCTCAGCCTCCCTCGAGCTCCTATTCTGCTTTTATGCAAAATACATGAGTCATTGCCACGCCCCTAATTCCCAAATGTTCACAGCTGTCTACATTTATCTTCAGCTGACAACAGAATGTTCAAATAATCATAACACTCCAGGGGACAAATATATGAACTGTCCTTGCTACAGACAGAAATTAGGCACTACAGCTCCTACAAATGCCCTAGTAGTAGACATAAGTCAGGGCACTGAATCAGAAGTAAAAAGGGGCAAGTGCTAACCAGAAGGGTCACAGATTCACAGATATTTAATCATCTTCATTAGGGCTGCCACGACGCGTCGACTACGTCGACTACAAAAAATCGTCGACGTGCGGAAAAAGCGTTGACGCGTCAACGCGTGACGTCACACGCCCCCGGCCGGCCGCCGCGCCGCTTGAAGCATTGCCGGCCGGGTGAAATTCCCCCGCCGGGCTCCGTCGGAGACGAGAGGTGAGTGCTGACCGTCTCCAGCACCCCTGTACTCCCTGTACTGCCACAGCTTCTGCCGCAACACATTCGCCATCCTCCCCGATCACCCAGCTGCGGCGCTACACCGGCTTGTAATGGCCTGTACTAGGTGGGAGGGCTTACTGGGGGGTCTGTACTGGGAGGGGGGGCTTACTAAGTGGTCTGTACAGTACAGACCACTTAGTAAGCCTCCCTCCCAGTACAGACCCCCCAGTAAGCCCTCCCACCCAGTACAGACCCCTTAGTAAGCCCCCCTCCCAGTGCAGACCCCTCAGTAAGCCCTCCCACCTAGTACAGTCTGTACTAGGTGGGAGGGCTTACTGAGGGGTCTGCACTGGGAGGGGGGCTTACTAAGGGGTCTGTACTAGGTTGGAGGGCTTACTGAGGGGTCTGTACTAGTGTACTGGGAGGGGGGCTTACTAAGTGGTCTGTACTGTACAGACCACTTAGTAAGCCCCCCTTCCAGTGCAGACCCATCAGTAAGCCCTCCCACCCAGTACAGACCACTTAGTAAGCCCCCCCCCTCCCAGTGCAGACCCCTCAGTAAGCCCTGTACTAGGTGGGAGGGCTTACTGAGGGGTCTGAACTTGGAGGGGGGCTTACTAAGGGGTCTGTACTGGGTGGGAGGGCTTACTGGGGGGTCTGTACTGGGAGGGGGGGGCTTACTAAGGGGTCTGTACTAGGTTGGAGGGCTTACTGAGGGGTCTGTACTAGTGTACTGGGAGGGGGGCTTCCTAAGTGGTCTGTACAGTACAGACCACTTAGTAAGCCCCCCTTCCAGTACAGACCCCTCAGTAAGCCCTCCCATCTAGTACAGACCCCTTAGTAAGCCCCCCCCTCCCAGTGCAGACCCCTCAGTAAGCCCTCCCACCCAGTACATACTGTACTAGGTGGGAGGGCTTACTGAGGGGTCTGCACTGGGAGGGGGGCTTACTAAGTGGTCTGTACTGGGTGGGAGGGCTTACTGAGGGGTCTGTACTGGGAGGGGGGTTTAGTAAGTGGTCTGTACTAGGTGGGAGGGCTTACTGAGGGGTCTGTACTGGGGGGGGGGCTTAGTAAGTGGTATGTACTAGCTGGGAGGGCTTACTGAGGGGTCTGAACTGGGAGGGGGCTTACTAAGGGGTCTGTACTGGGTGGGAGGGCTTACTGGGGGGTCTGTACTGGGAGGGGGGGCTTACTAAGTGGTCTGTACTAGGTGGGAGGGCTTACTGTGGGGGTCTGTACTGGGAGGGGGGCTTACTGAGGGGTCTGTAGTGGGAGGGGGGCTTACTGAGGGGTCTGTATTAATTACAGGATTAATTAGCTAATCAAAAAAACACTAAATTAAGCAAAAAAATAAAAATAAAAATAATCGATAGATTAGTCGACAGACAAATTAATCGTTAGTTGCAGCCCTAATCTCCATAATATATACGAATTGTCAACTTTACTTCAGTGGTCTTAGGCCTAGTTCAGACTTTTATGGCTCTGCGAGCCACGCTTTGTGTGGACACGGCAGCCCATTCATTTGAATGGGTTAATATTAAAGGTGTAGCGCTAATCCAATGAATGGGTAACAGATGTACAAGTCCATATAATAAGGAAAAATCCACAATAAATAAGTGTCCACTCCAAACAACATGTGAGAAACTGCAAGCCAGGAGAACCGCCATCAAGCCCAGAAATCACACTGCCTCTTACCAGATGGCCGAGACCCCCATTACAAAGGTCATATACAGCAATCAAACCGGTAGTGATATAACTCCTCCAATCTTATAAGGTGGCAGATATATTCCCCTCCAGAACTGGATGGCCCTGCCGGACCCCGGGTCACTCCCTCTCCATCCCCTGCTGCGTCTCCGCCCGAAGCGATGCCGACCCCCCAGACCACAGCTGCGTGATATGACCATCGTGCTCTCCCCCTCAACTCCTCCTCTCCAGCGCATGCGCAGCTTGGTGGCGGTTCTCCTGGCTTGCAGTTTCTCACATGTTGTTTGGAATGGACACTTATTTATTGTGGATTTTTCCTTATTATATGGACTTGTACATCTGTTACCTATTCATTGGATTAGCGCTACACCTTTAATATTTGCCTACTGTTGATCTGCTTCTTAATTCAAGATCTGTGTTAGCTGCTTTTCGCTTTTTATACATTATTGTGTTTTATATAATTTTTAGCGCAGCAATACCCTGGTATATTTGAATGGGTTACTGTGCTTTCTGAAAAGGCAGGGAAAAAGTCCCTGCTCTAATTTTGAAATCACAGTCTGCACGGAAATCGCAAGCGTACTGCAGTTCCCAGTGGGGGAAGGGGCTGCTGTGATTTCCAGTGCATGCGGCTGCCATTAGGATTAACGGCAACTGCAACTTCTGCATTTTCTGTGCAGGAGGAATGGGTGCAGAACCGCCACCCACACAAGTGTGAACCAGGCCTTAGGAAGATCAGCCTGGCATGTATGCAGTGTTCAACAACTCAAAATTCAGTTTTTCAGTGAGATTGTGGGGACTAAACTAAACCTGTGTTTTGCCTATTCAAGGTAAAGTAACATTTTTACAGGATAGTCCACACCTGATCCAATGCTGACCACCTTACCTCCCAGATAGAGCCCTGTGAAATATCTAAGTCTTCTGTATATGGAGAAGAATGTACCTCCCTTCTCCCACAATGTAGCTGTAGGTTCCTAAGCAGCCAACTTGCAGACCCAAGCCCAATCACATGGGGGAAGGGTCCTTATTCCTGTGTAAGCTCTGACCCTCTGTCTATAGGGAGACTGTATAATCAGATTTCAGCACTCAGATCTTTACCTTTGTACACGCTGCCCGACGAAGTGATCTCCTGCCTGATAGTATAAGCATAGTTCCATGGTGACGTCACCGCAGAGGTGTGGAACTCAGAATAGGAAACAGGTAAGTGTGCTCTGAGTCTCCCACTGACCATCAATGCTTTTGAGTAAAGAGGGGATGGGGAAAAATACCACTAACCACAAATGTTTTTCAGGATTTAGGGAAATAACGCTGACCTCTAATTTTTAAGGCCAGGGACACCGCTAACCACCATTGCTTTTAAGAGGGGAGGAGAGAAACCACCATCAACCACTAATGCTTTTGGGGAGCACCAATGTCTGAGAAGGAAGAAAGTAGACCTAATCCATTGAACTTCAATGCCTATTATAGAGGGTAGGGACCTTTAAGGGATACATTCTCAACAGCTACAGTACATTTAATTCACATTATGTCATATATATAACTTGCGTTGAATTGAGGCTGCTAGCACATCCGAGTGTACCAAAAATCAGACATGCATTAAGTTGCTTTGGACGGCTGTTGGGCGATTTAGAAAGAATCCCTTTACTTCCTGTCCTGCTGACAAAAACTTCTCTAGACATGAAGAGAAGAAATATCTGTAACAGAAACATCCGACAGAAGTTCTAGCCTTCTACTCTACTGCATGGTTTTTTTCCATCTATGTTGATGTTGGAGAGTTCCCCTCACTTCCTGTCTAGTAAACCATTGTCAGCAGGGCAGGAAGTGAAAGGAAATCCCCCTATTAAGTCCAGAAAGCTGAAATATTACAGGAGTTCTAATTCTTCTCCACTGTGTCCTGAATGTACAGCCCGGAGCAAAATATCGAAGAAATAAGTGGAGGGCTAGCATGACTGGGCCAGCAGGGGAATTATCCTAGCAGGGGTTAACAAAGTTAGGCAGTCGTGAGGGCTTTCTGCTATTGGCCAAGGTGTAGGTAAGGGAGGGGCTGCAGAGGGAGGAGTTAGCTCACTGTAGTCTTTCCCGGGCAGCAGTTCAGCGTGGGTGGAGGAGCATTCCCGCCCGCCCGCCCCTACATTGGAATGTCTGTTTCATGTGCTTGTTTGCTGATTTTATGGGGGTCTTTGGAGGTGTTGCTGGTAAAACCTGCTGTACTTATCAGCTGAGGGACCCCTCTTAGGTATGGAGTCACCTGGGGAATGCCAGTTAATAGATGGGTTAACTGGTATTTTAAATTGGGAGGTATCTGCTGTGTGTTGAGGTCGTCCCCGAGCCGGTGCTGCGGCTGGGGACAGTTAAGAGTTACACAGATACAAAAATGGTACTTGTTATTTGGGGCCTCCAAAGATCGGCAACCTTAGGTTATCTTTTATTATACTATTTTGGTTCCTGTTCTAAGGAACGTGTTATATATATTTTTGTTATTGGTTAATAAATGGCCACGTTGGCCAATTTTACTCCAATAAAGGTGTCTGTGTATTTATTGCAGGAAGTGTATTTAAGGAGTTTGGGGATTTGGGATAAGTGTTATGGTAAGTGTCCTAATTACATCTGGGGTGCCTTAGTCATGAATGTAGCACTACTCCTGCCGTTGGTTGATTGGGTCCTTTTGCTGCTGGAGATGATGACACACTTGGGTAGTACCTGAACTCATTGACACACCTGGGGTTTTGCAAGGCTTTCATTGGGTAAGAAGGCCCAGCAAAATGTTAAGAGTAGGCAATAGGCAAATAATGATTTACCGGTGTATAATACAATTTGGCTACACACAATAAAGCAATCAACACAGTAAGCACAACCGTTTGAATGTAGAACCTCTGAGGATACTAAATAACATCAAGGAGTCCCTCTCTAAACCCATGACCATTGGAATCTGAATACAGTTAGCTGGATTTGAGGCCCTGTATGTTTGGTTGGAGTGCTCACTCCCAACAGTGAGCATTTTTAGTCCGAAGGGTCAACAAGATAAAACAGGAATAAATTACCTGAGGACTCTCACTACTCTAAATAACACAACAGCATCCTCAGCGACAGTTCTTCTTTAGTGGAGTCTCCTCTGCAGTCACATGACTCTAAACCCACTGCAACTTTCTCCCTGGTGGACACAATGAAACACTAACCCTTGGAGTAATATAGCTTCTAGCCAGTGCAAACGGTAGCCTCTTTACAGTAACATTAAACCTACTCAAGTCTCAGATAGGTGTAGCTAAATACATTTTGTACTCGCCGTTGCCAACAATACAGCCTTACAGCAGCACTCCTGGAACAGCAGGTCTCTGGAACAGTAGATTTCTGGAACAGCAAGTCTCTGAAACAGCAGATCTCTGAAACAGAAGGTCTATTAAATAGCAGATTTCTGGAACAGCAGGTCTCTGGAGCAGCAGGTCTCAGGAATAACAGGTATCTGGAACAGGGGGTCTTTGCAACAGCAGATCTCTGGAGCAGCAGGTCTCTGGAATAACAGGAGGGAAGACAGCGCAGCGCCTTCTAAGTGCAGCAAGACATTTATTGAAGTATGTGCAGCAGTATTACACTCACATTTAGTCGGTGAATAAGATGCAGTTTGTCAAGTAATGTTGATCATCAGGAGCATCACTGGAGCAGGTCCTGGTGGTGGAGGCAGTGGATCCCGGTGAGAGCGGCAGGGGGTTCCTCCGTGTGTACAGGGATGGCCTCGGTGGTGTCCGTGGGCTCCTCGTCAACTGGTGGAACGCTGGCACTCGTGGGTCCTGGGATCCTGGAGTCACTCCTGGCGGTGATGCGGGATGCTACGGCGACGCGTTATCGGAGCATGCGCTCCTTCCTCACGGCCTGAGGAAGGAGCGCATCCACCACCAGGACCTGCTCCAGTGATGCTCCTGATGATCAACATTACTTGACAATCTTATTCACCGACTAAATGTGAGTGTAATACTGCTGCACATACTTCAATACATGTCTTGCTGCACTTAGAAGGCGCTGCGCTGTCTTCCCTCTTGTCTCCCCCCAGAGATCTCTTCTGTCTCTTCCGCCGGCAGCCGCTACAGTGGACAGCTACCCCCTGAACTGTTTGGGGGTCCCCCTACTCCTGGTGTTTCCCTTCTCCCCCTCCCCCGGGTCTCCAGGACCAGACTTTTTTTTTTTTTTTTTTGAGACCTCTTCTTGCGCCAATTCACCACCAAAATATTGTCTCTGGAATAACAGATATCTGGAACAATAGGTATTTGGAGTAACAGATCTCTAGAATAGCAGGTCTCTGGAATAACAAATATCTGGAAGAGAAGGTCTTTGGAACAGCAGATCTCTAGAATAGCAGTTTTCTGGAACAGCAAAGTCCTTGCATCCAGCAGTGTACTGCATCTCTCCCTTTCAGAGGTGACCCTGCACACACTGTCCATTTGCACAACTTCAGCCATCCATGTGCTCTCCCTTCAGAATGGTTCTCTCTTCCCTCTTTTCTCTGTCGAATGGGCCAAAGTTCAGGCTTTCAGCCAATAGGTTTCCCCGTCAGCACTTGGTCTCCTTCAAAATTTCCGCCGCTTCCCCTTTACTAGGGACACGTTCCAGTTGTGTATATTACTGTAGGTCAGGGATTCCCAAACTACGGCCCTGCAGCTGTTGCAGAACTACACATCCCATGGGGCATTGTAAAACTCTGAAATTCACATACATGACTAGGCATGATGGGAATTGTAGTTCCTGAACAACTGGAGGGCCGTAGTTTGGGAATCCCTGCTGTAGGTAATTTAAAGGAGCCACAGACCAGGCTACACTAAGAAAAAAAATGTTTTGGCTTGACAACAAACTGGACAGTGAAGGTTTACCTAAACTATGCATTCTATTTATTTAGTCAGGTAGGCCCTAACTAAATAATTGTTGCCAATTCTAGAGAAGTTTGTACAATCGAATTGTGGCCAGCTTTAAACACCCATTCCGCATGAATGGGGGAGAGACTGGAAAAAGACCAAAGGCACAATAATTGTAACACTCAATTTTTTTAGACACTAAAATAAAATACTTTGTTCGATTGAAACAAACCAGTTCCAATGCATCTGTAAGATATCAGTGGAACCAAGAATGTAATTAAAACCGCATTCATTCATTATGACATAAGGGTCCTGAATCTTTCAGTGCTGTGCTGTTCTTGGCATTCACCTAGTTCCTGAGCATTTTTGGAAACCGAGCACTGTCTTACATTCTATAATGGAGTGATAGGAGGGGCGTCTTCATCTGATCTTTCCGATTAACCATAACTTATAAACTACAAAAGAATCATGAATGCATTCTATGTGAGCCTGTGTTTTATATAGCTATATATTATTTTATAATTACCAATGCCATTTTGTTTTGTAAGTGGGATTTCAAGCTGAATTTCAGCCAGACAGATAGATTGTTGCAAGATGTTTGACATATTTAAAAGTTGTTTTGCCTTCCATCTATGCCTGAGATACACACAGCCCGACACACAGAAGAGCCAAGTTAGTGACCTGGCTTTGTTCTACCACAGTTAAGAACTACAACTTGGTTATGTCATTGCCCCAAGCCTGGGATTGGACAGTAAGGAAGCAGCTTTAACCACTTGCCGACCGTCGCACGACTATTTACTGCGGCGGTCAGCCCCTCACAGGCAGAGCGACGTAGTACTACGTTGCTAGCCTGTGAGGGTCTAGGGAGCGAGCGTGCGCCCCCGGAGGCGCGCTCCCACTCCTGCGTGGTCACGGACCCCCCCCGCGCATGTGACCGGCGGACCCAATGTCCGCCGGTCACTCGGCGATCGTCGGTGCAGAGGGAGAAAGGCAGGCGGCTAGTGTAAACAAGCCGCCTGTCATTCTCCCCTGTGTATGAATGGTGATCATACAGTTCTACTATGTAGGACCGTTGATCACTATTCATACACCTCAAGCCACAGCCAATCACAGTTAGAATCACGCCCCTAGGGACACACATAACCCCTCCCTCTCAAAAAAAGTTAACCCCTTCACTGCCAGTGTAATTTTACAGTAACAGTGCATATGTATAGCACTGATTACTGTAGAAATGTCACTGGTAACCCCAAAAGTGTCAAAAATGTCAGTCAAGGGTCCGATCTGTCCGCCGCAATGTCGCAGTACCGCAAAAAAATCGCAGATCGCCGCCATTACGCGTTAAAAAAACAACAAAAATGACAAAAATCTTTCCCTTTGTTAGTAAACGTGATAACTTTTGCGCAAACCAATCAAAATACGCTTTTTCCAATTTTTTTTTTACCAAACATATGTAGCATAAAACAAATTGGCCGAAAATATTAAAAAATTTTGATTTTTACATTTTTTTTGGGAAATTTCATATAAAAAATGTGAAAAATATTGTTATTTTTGCAAAATTTACGCTCTTTTTTTGTTTATAGCACATGATCAAAAAATCGCACAGGTGATCAAATACCACCAAGAGAAAGCTCTGTTTGTGGGAAAAAAAGGACATCAAATTCGTTTGGGTACAGCGTCGCACGACCGCGCAATTGTCCGTTAAAGTCACGCAGTGCCGAATCGCAAAATAGGACCTGGTCAGGAAGGGGGTAAAATCTTCCGGGGCTTAAGTGGTTAACACAGTGATGCGTCATTCTTTGCTAGCTCATGTGAGCTTTAGCATACCTGACTGGCTTCTAGTGGTGGACCTCCCAGTCTGGGAGTTTCTGTGTAGAGCAGGGGTCTCCAAACTTTCTAACCAAAGGGCTGGTTTACTGCCCTCCAGAATTTAGAGGGGGCTGGGCTGTGGCCATCAGGAGCAGAAAATGTCCCAGCATCAGTTGGAATAAACAATGCCCCATCTTTGGTGTCATTGGTAGGAATTGTATCCCATCATTGGTGTCCTTGCGCCCAGTGCCATCTTAAGAGCATTATAGGCCCCCGGGCAATGCAGTGCACTGGGGCCCCGCCTACACATTCACCCATGAGAATAAAAATGCAAATTATTGATAAAGGGATATTTATTGGTACAGGCTAAAGACAGCTTCCAAGCTCGGCGGCTGGGTCCGGTGAACACACACACGGACGGGAGTCAGACTCGACTCTCCTGTGTGCGCCTGTTCCTGTGGAGGCAGACAGGGATTCCTGCAGTTGTGGGCTCCCCCTCCACAAAGTGGCTGGACAGCAGCACAGGACCGACAGGCACTTGCCACCTGCTAAGTTCGGTGGCGGGATGCACACGGGAATCGGGACTAATGCTTGGCTGGGTCACTGGGCAGTTGGGGCCCCCCCGGGCAACTGCCCAGCGTGCCCATTCGCAAAGATGGCATTGGTGTCATTGGTAGGAACTGTGCCCCATCATTCGAGCCATTTTGCCCCATCATTGGTGTCATTGTGCCCCATCATTGGTGTCATTGGTAGGAACTGGGCCCCATCATTCGAGCCATTGTGCCCCATTGTTGGTGTCATTGGTAGGAACTGGGCCCCATCGTTCATGCCATTGTACCCCATCATTGGTGTCATTGTGCCCCATCTTTGGTGTCATTGGGAGGAATTGCGCCCCATTGTTGGTGTTGGTGAATAAAACCGTGTCCCAAGGGCCAGATAAAAGCAAGCAAAGGGCCTCATCTGGCCCCCAGGACGCATTTTGGAGACCACTGGTGTAGAGGATCACAAGAGGCAGATACCAATTTAGATACTTACCCTAGTTGCATACTAAAATACAATTGATCATATTTTATTTAATCCAGAACTGCAATAACTTGTATTTTTTATGTCAACGTTGAGTTCAGTTTTAGCATTAAACAAAGTCCTTAATCTGGCATATAGGGACTTCATCCTGAAGCTGTTGGGAGCTGCACTGTGCATGGCCTGCAGAGACAAGCAAGTTAGCTGATTTCTGCCAGGTGTTAACGTACAAAGAATGGCCACAGTGCTTTATACGTCTCCCAAGGCAACAGGCAAGCAAAGGACAGGGGGTGGCTATTCAAAAAGAATCTGAGCCAGGAAATTCATGTATATTAGGATTGAATATAGAAAGGAATATATTTGGAAGAAGGGTCACAAAACGGTTATAGACAAACGGAAGAACATGAAGGATTTGTTCTTGCAGAAAGTCTGGAGAGCTGAACTGAAAATTGGCGCTCTTAACCACAAGCAATTTCTTCCCCATATTGTATGGCTCTCTGAGTATTTGTCTGTATTTTAGGCGTTGTTGAGTTCTCTGTGAAATGTCTGCTATTTCCTCCAATGGGAAATACTAATAATTCTAATGATATAATGCCTGTTGTGAGGAATGCAATAATCTGAACTGAACTAAAGCATGCTTAAAGTGGACTCATCCAATAAAAATGAGAAATCTACCAATAAAACCGCAGTATAAGTATTGAGATTTACAATGTTTAATGACTATTATTAACCACTTCTGGACAGGAAGGTTTTACCCCCTTAATGACCAGGCCCTTTTTTGCGATTCGGCTCTGCAGTACTTTAATGGACAATTGCGCGGTTGTGCGAAGCTGTACCCAAATAAAATGTATGTTCTTTTTTCCCCACAAATAGAGGTTTATTTTAATGGTATTTGATCACCTGTGCGATTTTTATTTTTTGCACTATAAATAAAAAATAGCGACAAAAAAAACAATATTTTTCACATTTTGCTATATAACATTCCCAATAAAAAATGTAAAAATCAAATATTTTCATCATTTTAGGCCAATTTGTATTCTGTTACATATTTTTGGTAAAAGAAAATCCCAATAAGCGTATTTTGATTGGTTTGAGCAAAAGTTATTGCATCTACAAACTAGAGGAAAGATTTATGTCATTTTTATTTATTTCTTTACTAGTAATGGCGACGATCAGTGATTTTTAGCAGGACTGCGACATTGCGGTGGACAGATCGGACTAACTGACATTTTTGGGGGGACCAGTTACATTACTAACAGTGCTAAAAATATGCACTGTTACTGTAATAATGACACTGGCAGGGAAGGGCTTAAATCAGGGGCGATCAAAGGGCTAAGTGTATGCCTAGGGGGTGTTTTCTAACTGTGAGGGGGTGTTTTCTAACTGTGAGGGGGTGGGCTTGTGAAATCAACACAGAGTCCTGTGGTCCTAAATAGGAGGAACACAGGCGCTCTGTGCTGATTCCTGAGAGAACAACGGTCTGCTGTGTTTGCAACAGCAGACCGCTGTTCTCTCTCCACGGGGAGTGATCACGGCTGCCGGCCCCGTGACTCAGCTTCCCCGCTGGCTAATGGGGCGGGCACGGGCCTCCGGCGGCGCTCATGCGCCCCAAGGATCACCATTGCGGATCGCTGTACAGGTACAGTGATTCGCGCAGTTCAGCCAGCCTGCTGCAGTATATCTGCAGCGGGTGGTCAGCAAGTGGTTAATGCTTTTCATGAGCAATAACAGCTAAAAGGTCTTTCTCTCCTGTTCTGTTTTTGAATATAAGTCCCCATTCACAACTGAAAGATTTTCTGCTTGAAGCTTGTAGCTCTAAAACGCCCAAGAAGCTAAATTCCATTTATTTCAATGGCCCCTGTTCACATATGAGCGATCTGTCACCTGAAGCAAAACAAAGCACAAAGACCGCGCTCACAGCACGGAACATGCCTCATAGATTAAGGGTGGCGTCCTAATCTGGGTGTTCTGGCTAAAATGGCCTCCAGCCATTGAAAACGCAGCTCCAAGAAAGATGTAGCCGGCGAATCCAGAATCCCATGAAAGTCTTTATTTTCTATATAAAGGTTAAGATTAAAAAACCCCTGACGCGTTTCGGCACACAGCCTTGTTCACAGCATTGTGCTGTGAACAAGGCTGTAGGCCAAAACGTGCCAGCTGTTTTTAATCTTGACCTTTATGTAGCAAATAAAGATTTTCCTGGGATTCTGGAGTTGCCAGCTACATCTTTCTTGGAGCCTCTTGAAACAAAATGCCTATGGCACAATAAAAGTAGCTTCTTTTTGGCAGAATACAAGTGATTTTGGCCCCATAGACTTCAATAGAAACGCCTGATTTGAGCGTTTTAAGAGCGTTTTAAGAGCGTTTTGTCGCTCATTTTCTTCTCAAACAGCAGCCCTCCCCCCTAATTTCCTCCCCCTCTCCTCCCACTAGTGCTTTCTATTGGCTAAACAAAAACACCTGAAGCTGTAAAATGCTAGTAATACGCTTCTAAAACACTTACAAAAACGCCCGAACAATACCAGTAAATCGCTATGCTTAGGTGTGAATGGAGCCTTAAGGAAAGAGCTATTACACTAAAATGTAGGTGGCCATTTAAAGCCAATGAAAGCTGGGAAATTTCTGTAGTGGCACGTTTACAGGAGCAAACTGTGCATGCTCTGTTCAAATAAATAAATATATATGATTCTGAAATCCTCATAAATAATAATATAGAATACATTTGATTGTCTAGTTCAGCCATTCTGAAACAGGGTACTATGGAACTCTAGGGTTACTCCAGAGGTTGCTAGGGGTTCATCAAGCTATAGCTGATTAATCTCCCATCTGATAGTGTCTGCCTAGTATAAAGGCCAACATTTTTTGTAGCATGACACCAATGATTTTAATGCTGTCTGAAAAGTTGGAATTCTGGCCACCACTGTAAGAGGGGCGTTATTCCCACTGACTAACAATGTAAGTAACACCTTTACCACCTACTCCTGATAAATTAGTTTTAGCAAGGGCAAGGGGTTCCTCACAGGTAAAAAGGTTTATAAAGTTTGGTATCTTTGATGGCAGGTGGAACAAAAGTGTACAAAATTGGCTATATGGCTGTAACATTGTAATTGAAATCATTTCTTGTTATACATTCAGACTTTACTTGCTGCTGACCCTCTTGTGTCCCTGATTAAAACAATAGACCTGTTATTCTTAGCTAAGGTTCCAAACCCTAGAGTTCCTCTAGAACAGCCTTTCTCAACCTTTTTAACACTGAGGAACCCTTAAATTAACTTTCTGGTTTAGAGAACCCTTGCTAATAATTACTATATCTTTAACTCACGGTACATTAGCCTGATGGTCAGTGGAAAAAGTGCTCTTTACATTTGTGGTCAGTGAAAAGAATCCCCCTTAGAGATAGCTAAAAAGACCATAGATGTTAGTGGTTACTTATACGAGAGGCAGAAATTGCCGATTACTAGAGGAACCCGAAACAACCTCTGGAGGAACCCTAGGGTTTTACAGAACCCTGGCTGTGAAAGGCTTTAGAGGTTCCCAGGGATTCCTTGAGTAGTGGCTAAGTGACCTCTCATTGCATAGTTCTAGGGTCAACACCAAATGGGCAGAGCCAGCTGTATGACATCAATTCTGTAGGGATGGGGGGGCATTCTTCCTACTAGCCACCAATGTAAGGTTCATTCTTTCTATTGCGCCTCAATGAATTAGGTTTTTCGGGGGTTCCCTATGCCTAATACCTGAAAAAGAGTTTCTCTGGGGCAAAAAGGCTGAAGAAGGCTGTAACAGAATCTATGCAGGGTTTTATGATGCCAAAGAACCACAATGCACATGGCTACTAGGGGCCATATCATCTTTACCTTAGTGTGAAAGAGCTGTGAGCATCATTTTTTTCATGGTATAGAGGAGGTTACTTTTCCTAAACTCAGGGATATTTTATTTGTTAATGCTTGACATGGGCCCTGGCAATTCTCTGAAATTAAACTTTTATTGACAGATCTCTATTAATGAATAAAAGGTGTGCTTTTTCTATTCAGGTCTAATCAAATGGATTGCTTTAACCCCCTTCCCTTTCCTTCTCCAGCGAATGCTTACCTTTCCTTTCCCCACTGTGGCCTCCAGTGCCAGGAGAAGTAAATACCTGGTACTTTGAGGTATGGAGGAGCATGTGACAGCAATGTTCCAATAGTCCTGTATAAACTACACCTCCAATGACTCATAGCTTACACAGGAGTTTTCTTTTATTATTGGGATGGTGGGGGGATAGGGAAAGCTATCTACATGTGACTGTGGAGGTCTGCATATGCAAAGCCCAGGTTGTCTTTACGCTTTGCATATACAGATGAGTTTAATCCTGTAGAATTAGTCAGCTGCTTGGATGATCTTCCCTTCACCTTGCTGTGGGGATGAAATGACATTGAGTGTAACCTTGCAGAGAGCAGAAAGACATAACTGCTACTTAGAAAAGTAAACCTCTGCTTAAAGTGATTGTAAAAGTTTTTTTTGTTTTTTTTTACATAACCAACATTTTATACTTTTCTGCTCTGTGCAAGGGCTTTGCACAGAGCAGCCCCGATCCTCCTCTTCTGTGTGCCCCCACGAAGAGCCGCTTTTCATGGGTGCACCTGTGCGGGCGCAATCCCGAGTCCCGCTGCTGCATCCATTGACACAGAAAGCAGGACTCTGCCCCGCCCCCATTCTCATGTCACTGGATTTGATTGACAGCAGCGTGAGCCAAAGGCTCCTGCTGCTATCAATCTATCCAATGAGGACCCGAGACAACAGCTGGAGCTGCTGGGCTCGTGCTCGTCATTGGAACGTTCGGGTTCAGGTAAGAATAACGGGGGTCCGGGGGGCAGCTGCAACCAAGAAGGTTTTTCACCTTAATGCAAGGAATGCATTAAGGTGAAAAACCTTGGGACTTTACAACTCCTGGCTGGCTATAGATGGGTAGAATTTCCAACAAAAATTTTTGGGAAAAGAATGTCCTAAGAAAATGTGTAAATTTTTCTAATCAATAGTGGGTCAAATCAATGTTCGTTTTTAACCACAGTGATGAGAAGAATAAAAGGTGCAGAATAGAAAAATTTTCTTGAATTAATGAATTTCTTACAGTGTATATGGTTTTCGTTCAGTGAAGTCCATTCATTCCAAAAATCAAATATTATAAGCAAATAAAATCTTTTGAACAACATTCAAATGTTCTGAGAACGTTTTGAGAATTTTAATACAAATTTGCTGACAAGAGAAAGATGGACACCTTCTAGCGCAATGTACTTAGGAAACTGACACATCCCTGTCATGCCACCAGTTATGTGGGCCATTATGAATTTATTTGCCAAAAATTATTGCTTAAAGTTGTTGTAAAGGCAGAAAGTTTTTTATCTTAATGCATTCTGTGCGTAGCAGCCCCCCCCAGCACCAACTAATACTTACCTGAGCCCAATTTCTGTCCAGCGATGTCCACGAGTCCCTCGGCTGTCCGGTACTCTCCCTCCCCGGATTGGCTGAGACACAGCCGCGGTGCCATTGGCTCCCGCGGTTGTCAATTAAAGTAGGTTAGCCAATCAGGAGAGAAAGGGGTCGGGGCCGAATGGCAGCTCTGTATCTGAATAGACACACGGAGCTGCAGCTTGGCTCGGGTGCCCTCATAGCAAGCCAGGAGTGGTAACAGGGAGGGAGGGGCCAGGAGTAGTAACAAGGAACCCAAGAAGAGGAGAATCCTGGCTGCTCTGTGCAAAACCGACTGCACAGGGAAGGTAAGTATAACATGTTTGTTGTTTTAAAAAATAAAAAAAAACGAGACTTTACAATCACTTTAAACCCAAATGATTTTTTCCATCATTACGTTTTCTTTATACTAGCTTTCCAAAATTGCAAACAAGATTATTAAGGGATAGAATGCAGGTTTTAGTGCAGAATAACACTTTTGGTAGTTGTTACATACAGTAGGTACATAGTTGGTAAGGTTGAATAAAGACAACAGTCCATCCAGTTCAACCTGTGTTGGTTTGTGTGTGCATGTAGAAAATAATTTCCCATATCCCGTATATTGCGTTTGCTAAGATGCACATCCACGAGTCTTTTAAAACTATCAATACTTCCTGCTGACACCACCAATTGTGATAGAGAGTTCTATATCCTTACCGCTCTGTCAGTGAAAAACCCCCTATGCAGCTTAAAGAGGTTGTAAACCCCCCCAAGAAAAAAAAAAATCTGAAAGACAAAGGCTGTATGCATCGAATACTAGCTCATTATGAAATACTTACCTTAGAACGAAGCCCCCACAGCGGCGCCCACTCACTTCTGACACAGTCGACTTGTTCACCTGTCTTTCTTCCGGGTTCGTGTCCTCTGTCCATCTGATTGGCCGCAACCGCGATGACCGGGGCCGCCGTTCAAGGCACAGGGCTCTGAAGGAGCGGCACAGGTGGCAAAACCTTCAGAGCGCATACGCCAGTGATGTCATGCAATGCAAATAAATATCTCCGAAGCGGTGCAAGTTTAGGAGATATTTATACTACCTATAGGCAAGGCTTATCATAGGCTTAGCTTTACTTCCTCTTTAAGGTTAATCCGCTTCTCTTCCAGTCTCATCGTGTGGCCCCATGTCTTCTTACACTCGCTGGGACTCAAAGTTACGTTGGGATCACCGTTGAGATATTTGTACAGTATATTGCTATCATATCTCCTCTCAAGCGTCTCTTCTCCAGAGAGAATAAATTTAGTGCTTGTAGTTGTTCCTCAAAATTGAAGTTCTACAGTCCCCATATTAATTTAGTTGCCCTTCTCTGGACTCTCTCCAGCTCCAGCACATCCTTCCTGAGGATTGGTAATCAGTACTGGATGGAATAGTCCAGATGCGGCGGAACCGGAGTTTTATAAAGTGGCAGGATTATTGTTTTATCTCTGGATAAATGTATAGTACATTTTCATAGCTAACTGTATATCCAACCAAAAAGAGGGGCAACTGGGGAGCAAAGAGGGACAGATGGATTTGATTCTAAAAAGAGGGATAAATGGGAGGAATGGTTGTGGTAAATAAAAAAAAATAAGAGCCTGTTCACAATAGCCGCACACTTCCTATTGGATGTTCAGCAACTGAGTCCTCCCAGGATTCAGAAGAGCATGACATCATCACAGGGGACAGCATGGGACTTGCGATCTCAGGGGGCAGTCAGATGTAAATGAACTGGCTGTCCATTTATGCCCAACTGCCCTCCGATCAAATCTGGCCAGACGAAGGGGAACGAACCCCCCTTTGGTTTTGTCCCTGCTAGATCAGATCCAAATGGAGGAAGCCGGGTCTGTTTACAACCAACAACCCATAGAGAAGAATCGAGTGTCTAAACAAGTCTTCCTGAAACGTACAGGTAGCACCAATTAGACCCTACGTGAGAAAGGGGCCTAAGTGTGAATGCAGCCTTAGGCTAAATTTACATATCAGCGGGTGGGAAAATGTGCTACAGTTTTGTGGATGCAGGCTGCCATTAATTGTTAATGGCATCCCTATACATCGACAACAATGGTGTGTTTTCACGTGTGCAAACCTCGTGGTGCTGTAGCACCATGCGATTCGGTGCTGCACCATTTAAAAAAAAGGGTCAGGGATCTTCTTTCCCTGCTTTTCTGCAATTAGGGCAGCCTACACGCAGCAAGCATGTTACAATAATGTAAAATTAACTTTGCACTACAGTCACATGAGCATTTCCTGAACACGCAAAAAGCATACATTGTATTTTTGTTGGCATTTATTTTTAATGACACCACAAACACAGTGAGCAGATGTGCAATTTTTTTTTTTTCTACACAAAAAAGTGGAAAACATGCTGTTAAAAAACATGTAAAGTTTAAAAGCTCAAATAAGTGCCTGAGATACTTTACTACATTTGTTGTGCGTAGGGCAGCCCTTTAAAACAAATGGGCTGTCCTATGTGTGTAGTGCGACAAAAATAAGTGCAAAAAATATGCAAAAACACGTCATAGTGTGAATGGGACCTTAGGGTGCATGTACTAAAGTGGCAGTGGTACAGGCTGGTCACATTACAAAGTGTATGTATACTTTGCAGCAAGAATGTTAGGCTGGCCATAGATGGATCGAAATTCAGCCTATTCTGCAGGGGCTGGGGGAATTTCGATCCATGTATGGCCATTCCCCTCAGCAGAATTTCATCTAACAATCAACTTCTGTTGGAGGGCAATGTTGGAAAATTTTCATTCGGTCAGCGGTTACAGCACCGATTAGTGTATTCTGACAGCAGAGGAGTTCCTGCTCTCAGAATAGAATACACATTGGGGAGGATTCTTCCATCCACCTCACTTGTGTGGATGGGGGAATCCGTTCCAATTTTTTAAGCCTGCTAGCTGATCAAAAAAACATATATATAACATTAAAAAAAAAATACCCATCTATGGACAGTGTTAGTAAATAAGGTATACCTGTGTTCATGATATTACAGCCACTGGCTCAATAAGACAGCCAGGCAAGTAGCATTTTCAGAAGAAGGGATCAAAGTGTATCTAAACCTAAGAACAAAAATTCATATAGAGTATTGCAGTCTTTAGCTGCAGTGACTGCATTGGGTTTTTTTCCCAGGCTTTTCCACTTTTTTTAACCTGGTGGCTTTGCCATTAGCACATGTCGTGATCTAGGATGACAATACTCACTGGGGTTGATTTACTAAAACTGGAGAGTGTAAAATCTGGTGCAGCTCTGCATATGAACTAATCAGCTTTAGGGTTTTATTGTCAAAGCTTAATTGAACAAGCTGAAGTTAGCAGCTGATTGGCTACCATGCAGAGCTGCACTAGATTTTGCATTTGCCATGTTTTAGTAAATCAACGCCACTGTTCTATATCTATGAAGCGGCATTATCACCCAGAACAGTAAACATGTTAAGACCACACAACACCCCCCCCCCCCTTCTCCATAGCATAGCAGGGTGATGTTCTGTAGTCCACAGAGAAAACTCACACTTGGCTGATAACAACATTTGAGATATCAGTGCAGCATTGTCCTCTCCCTACAAAAATTTATCAGCTTGCTGAATTTTTGGCAGAATGCACAGGGATTTTTTTTGCATTCATCATAAAACCCAATTAAGTTACACTGTATATTTCACAGAATAAAAAGGAGAAAACAAAAGATGTTCACTGTTAGGATTTACATACTGTGATCAGTATTGCCAACCATCAGTATTTGTAATGCCAGCCAGTAAAAAACAGGAACTTTTCTCCCGCCAGTAAATACCAGTGACAGGAAAAGATTGCCAGTAAAAGAACTGGCTGTGACGCGGGGCTCGGAACTGAGCATGTGCCGCACACAGGGCTGCTGTTAGAAATCACAGCCCCCCCCCCCCCCCCGAATTTATCAAGACAATATTTTCACTAAAAATACACTAAAATCATTATTAGCGGACACAAACAAAACAGAGAACCTGTGTGAATTTGTCATTTCTAAATATTTTTTTACATTTAAGAAAAAAAAATGTAACGTTTTTTTTTTTTTTTTAAGTGTTAAAAATGTTTACAATTCTTTTATTTTACAAACTTTATTTAATTATTAAGCGCCGGTTCACATTGCAGCGACGCTACTTCGCACCGCGACCTCCGAGGTCGCGGTGCGAACAGCGCGCCGCGACCTCGGAGCGGCCGCCACGGACTTCATAACATTGAAGTCTATGGCGGTCGCCTCCGGGTCGCCCCAAAGAAGCTCCGGAACCCTTTTTCTAGGTCGTAGCGACTTGTGTCGCTCCTATTAGAACGGGTCCGCAGCTTCCCTATGGGAGGCGACCTGCAGCGACCTGTGAGGCGACCAGGTCGCCTCACAGGTCGCCCTAGTGTGAACCGGCACTTATTACAATGTTTAATTATTCATTTTTTTTTACAATTTGTTTATTTTTTTACAGGACAGGGAAGCCTGCAGGGCTGCGGGGGTGGCACAGTGAAAAGGGGCACACGGGAAGGGGGAGGTATCAGAAGCAGGCAGGACAGGGAGGGGATCAGTATCAGAGAAGCAATTACAGGAATGATGCCCTGTGTCTGTGTCTCTCCCTGCAGCAGCTGAAAGCTGGCAGGAGGGGGAGAAACTAGCTTTCAGCTGCTGCAGAAAGCCACACAGGGCGTCCTTCTGTAATTGCCCGACCGCACAGTTTTCCCGTCCTGTTGGGGCCCCCCTGTGTGCCCGGGCCCCCTACAGGAGGACTGGTGGTCCCCCTCTATCAGCGGCCCTGTCCGCACAGTCTGCAGGACTGGAGCAATGCAAGTCGGGAGCGGGACTGTCAGTGCTGTTTGGCCTGGAGTGGACTGAAGGGACCACCTGGTCTTGCGAGAGAGACTGTCACTGTGACTCACGAGAGGACATGTCATGTCAGAGAGGTGTCATCATCATCTGTGCTGCAGGGTCACTCTGAGAGTCATTTTCATGTCCTAAATCCTGTCCCTGTTTCTTGAGTCCTGTCCCTGACCTACTTACCTACTATATAGAAAATGAAATAAGAAATATGTTTTTTGCCTTAATCTCTACCTTAAATCACATTGCTAATTACATATTGTACTTGCTTGTAGCCTTAATACTGAAATTTAAAACTGCAATTTTGTAACTTTTGGAAATGCCAGTAAAAACTTGGCTGTGCCAGTAAATTGTTGGTGTCCTGTCAGTAAATTTCAATCTGGTAGGCTGGCAAGGCTGACTCTGAGAGGTAAGGTATGGATTAGGAAGTAATAATACCATCAGTGCTGACAATTAGGCTACGTTCACATGTGGGCCGCAATTCTGCCCGCGGTCCGGAAATCATTGCAAATCGCGGGACGCCTATGCGATGCCCGTGATTTGCAATGGCACCCCAAACGATGTGCGACGTTGCCGCAATTTCCGCCTGCCGAGTCGCGGTAACATCGCGCAAACAGAATCACGGGATGCATGACGCACAAAAAAAGCTCCTGTACCTTTTTTGGGCGTCATGCGTCCCGCGATTCTGTTTGCGCGATGTTACCGTGATTCGGCAGACGGAAATCGCAGCAACATCGCACAGCGTTTGGGGTGCCATTGCAAATCACGGGCATCACACAGGTGTCCCGCGATTTGCAATAATTTCCGGATCGGGGGCAGAATCGCGGTGATTCTGCCCGCAATCCGCTACACCCACATGTGAACGTAGCCTAAAGCCCCGTACACATGTACCGGTCATCGGCCGTCTTTTGTCCATGGCTGTCGTGTCTGTTGAAAACTGCAAAAGACTGCACACGAATTTTGTCGGCCAACAACAGCCGACTGCAGAAGTGATGTCATGTGATGGTTAACTTTCCTTGTCTTTTTTCTTTTCTGAGCATGCCCAGTCTTGCTAATCTGCTGTCTGTCGGCCGAAATCTGTACTGACTGGCGAACAATCGGCCGTTCTGGTGTTGGCCAACAAAAATTTTAATGCCTGCACGACAGATTCTGTTCGGCCGAAAATGCGCTGTCGGCTATCGGAAGCATCATACTAACAAGCCTACAATCGGCCGATCGGTCGTCGGCTGAATATTTATGGCCGACAATTGGTACGTGTGAACGTAGCCTTAGTGCCGGTTCACACATATGCGATGCGGGAACCCTGTGAATCCACAGCGGGTTCCCGCATAGCATTCAAATAAAATCATATGCGAATGGCTGGGGGTGTCAATACACAGTTAACAACACCCCCAGATCAGTTCGCATATCGCAGTGCGAACTGTGATATCGGACATGAATCGGATCATCCATGCAATATGATTCTGGTGTGGACCAAAAAAGGGTCCTGTGTGACTTTAGTCCAACTGCAATGTGAATTCAGCCATATAATCAGTATGGCTGAATGTGCAACGCACAAATATTGCATCTGATTTGCAGAGCAGTGTGGATGCGAATCACATGCAACGTCTGATATCACATATGCGTAAACCGACTCTTACTGAACTGTTTGACCTTTTAATTAAAAGTGAAATTAACTAAAAGTGTCACGGAAGAGGGCTGAGCAGAGGGATTGCACAAAGCCAAATGTGATTGCATCAGCGCTCACTACAAAGGAACAATGCACGATTGCATCATGTCAGTCAGAATTAAAGCATTTCCTCCAACCCAAGCCTTAAACTCAGAGAGCCAACAATCGACTTCAAAATCATTGGTTTGCTATAACCTGGGCTATATATGAATAATTTAGGAATGACTGCGGGGAAGCATGCAGTGCAAAAACACTCTTTACTCATGAAGCCTTTCCAATGCAATAGTATTATATTATAAAGAGTGTGTTGTGCCTTTGAACAAACTTTCTTTCTGTTCCTATTATGGTTAGTATCAAAAAATAAAATAAAAAAAATATTTTTCTTACGACCGGTATCACACCAGGAATCACGCAGGAACACGCTCGCTTTCCAATAAAAGATTTCATGGAAAGTCTCCTTTCATGTTGGGAGCTCTGCCTGTCTGTTCAGAGACTCTGCCTATACCACATCCCTTGTATACTGTAGAAGAAAGAAAATCCCCCTTGGTGTTGGGACTTTTAAGGCATTGTATATTGGATGAAAAATCAAATGAAAAAAAAAAAATGTAAATATAACAAATGTTTATTAACCACTTTACCACCGGAGGATTTTGCTGTCTTCCGTCCAGGCCACTTTTTGCGATTCGGCGCTGTGTGACTTCAACTGACAATTGCGCGGTCGTGCGACGCCGTACCCAAACGAAATTTACGTCCTTTTTTTCCCACAAACAGAGCTTTCTTTTGGTGGTATTTGATCACCTGTGCGATTTTTACTTTTTGCGCTATAAACAAAAAAAGAGCGTTTATTTTGAAAAAATAACAATATTTTTAACATTTTTTTATATGAAATTCCCCCCAAAAAAGATGTAAAAACCAATTTTTTAAAAAATTTTTGGCCAATTTGTTTTCTGCTACCTATGTTTGGTAAAAAAAATCGCAATAAGCGTATTTTGATTGGTTTGCGCAAAAGTTATTGCGTTTACTAACAAAGGGAAAGATTTCTGTCATTTTTGGTGTTTTTTTTTTAACGCGTAATGGCGGCGATCTGCGATTTTTTTTGTGGGACTGCGACATTGCGGCGGACAGATCGGACCCTTGACTGACATTTTTGACACTTTTGGGGGTACCAGTGACATTACTGCAGTAATCAGTGCTATATATATGCACTGTTACTGTAAAAATGACACTGGCAGGGAAGGGGTTAATTTTATTGGAGAGGGAGGGGTTAATGTATGCCTGGTGCTTACTGACGTGTGGGGGGGGAGGTGACTGAGTGAGTCAGGGACAGATCGGATGTCCAGCTATGCTGAACAGTCCGATCTGTCACTCCCTGTCACTATGGAGATCCGTCCGCTTGTGTTTACACAGGCGGGCGGATCTCCACACTAGATCCCCGGCGATCGGGGCAGAGCAGCGGCGATCGCAGCTGCTCCTCCCCTGGCCCGACTCCCGCTGTGAATGAAAACAGCGGGAGCGAGCCTCCGGCGGCGCGCAAGCGCCGCCCAGAAGGGGGAGTGTCTGACGACGTTAATACTACGTCGTCAGACGATAACGAACCACTCTGCTGCAGTAGTATTACCGCGAGCAGACGTAAAGTGGTTAATCCATATAATATAAAAAAAAATGTGTAGCGCTAATACATATAATGATCAATATAATAGTGAAAAATTAAAATGATCTGAATGATAATAAAACACTCTGAATGTGAATAATAATAAACAAGCTCAGCAAAAAAAAAAAACATGAACAAAAAGTCCTCTATTGTGAATATATCCGTGGATATAAAAGAATGAAAAATTGTGCTCAAAAATTATATATAGTCCTAATAGAAATCCAAGTGAAAAATCCATATGAATAACCCGTGAAGAAAATTGTATGGTAAACTGCTTACCAGACCCTTAAAGAGGTTGTAAACCCACTCCACAAACTTTTACCTATAGGTAATCCTATATTAAGGCTTACCTATAGGTGCTATAAATATCTCCTAAACTTGTACCGTTTAGGACACAATTGTCAAACACAAGGCCCGCGGGCCGAATGCGGCCCCCCAAGCCATTTCATGTGGCCCTCGCACCTCTCCTGCAGCTGCAGGACCCCCCTATTTTCTGCCCCCACCTTGTCTCAGTAGTCCGCAGCAGAGAGGACAGAACTCCTTTGCCAGATCCAGAGCTTCTCTGTGCAGCTGCAGAAAGGCTCGCCTTTACCCAACCCCCCTTCCCAGCAGTCCGCAGCAGAGTGGAGGGCAGAACTCCTCCTACAGATCCTGCACCTCTCTGTGCAGCCACAACACCACCTTGTCTATCCCTCCCCTGATCTGAGCATTTAGCAGACTCTGGAAGCTGACTCCAGCCCGACTCTGGTCCTCCCCCAGACCCTGTACTTTCTTCTTCCCAGATCCACCCACATCTTCTTCCTGGCAGCAGCACAAGGTAAGGAGGTACATTGTGATGTAAGGAAGGGTGGGTGACTCTTGACTTCTGATGGTGGGGGAGCTCTTGAGTCTTGACATCTCATGTAAGGTTGTAAGGGGGTGTGGGGTGCTCTGGACAAAGTGGACATCTAGTCTTACAGATATAACCGGCCCTTTGAGGGCAACCATAATGCTGATGCGGCCCGCAATGAAAATTGAGTTTGACACCCCTGGTTTAGGAGATATTTACAGTGCATACTGCCGATGATGTCCTCGGCGCATGCGCTCTGAAGGAACGGCCACCCGTGCTGTTCCTTCAGAGCCCAGTGCCGTGAACGGCAGCACGCGCGGGAGTGATGTAATCGTGCCTCCGGCCAATCAGATGGCCGGAGGACGCGAACCAGGAAGCAGGACAGCCGGACATGTCGGCCGTCCTGTCGCTGAGGGGGCGGCACGGCGGGGGCTTCGTTTTAAGGTAAGTACTTCATAATGAGCTAGTATGCGATGCATACTAGCTCATTATGCCTTTCTCTTTACAGGGCTTTTTTTTTTTTCTCGTTTTTTTTTTTTTTTAATGACTTTACTTCCTCTTTAAGGTCTTCAGAGCATGTAGGTAAAGCACAAAATAGCTGCTATCATGGGAGAAGGATCACATAGATTCCACAGGCACAGATCTCTCATAATAATGGCACCAAATCCAATCATGATCCATAAGGAAAGCCTCATGTAGACATAGCCCATGTATGGGTAATGGAGGAAAAAGGATGGAAGGAGCACATAGCGTAATACAGTTTAAATAAAATGCTAATTTATTAAAAGTTGCACTTACAAAAGTAGAAGGAAACTGGCATAACACAAAAACGAAGCTGCGGCGTCCCGCAGGTGTAGATAGGAAGCTCAGACACATGCGGGACGCCGCAGCATTGTTTTTGTGTTATGCCAGTTTCCTTCTACTTTTGCAGCTTTTTTAACATCATTTTTTATACTCACTATTTGGCTTAGCGCAGAAACATCTCTTGATTTATATTAATCCATCCAAAAAAGATCATAAAATAGTTACATATTTAAGTGAAGATACAGAAATTGCATACAATACATAACAGTGTAGATACAGCACAATAGCAATAAAGTGAAAATGCACCGACTGTGGTGGGTGCAGAGATGAAATTGTGATTTTCTCCACCCGACGCGTTTCGGACAAAGAGCTCTCCTTCATCAGGGGGTATAGGAGGTATCACTGCAAGTCAGTCACAGAGCAAGACATGTAGATAGTGTGTGTATCTTCTTAAAAACAAGGTCTGGTATTTCTGACTCTCCACCCAATATATGACATGCTGTTTAGAGCCTGAGCCTGGACTTCCAATAGATGACACCGCATCGCACACCATTTTGACATCGGCGGGTTTCCGTGGAATTTTATAGGTGTATCAGTTTCAGTACATTTACATCAGTATTTGGGACTTCCAGGGACGGAGTCCTTTTGGGTCTCAGTGATACCTATGTTCCTGATTTGTGGCTTTTCCACAGAAAATCCGAGGAACATTATAAGATCATAACTTTATGCCATTGTCTTCTTTCTTAATGTATACGATGCGGTGTCATCTATAGCAGTGGTCCTCAACTCCAGTCCTCGGGGGCCACTAACAGGCCAGATTTTAAGTATTACCTTGTGGAGATGCAGACTATCATACTGCAATCACTGAGCAGCAAATGAGATCACCTGTGATGTAATTTAGTTATCTTGCAAACCTGGCCTGTTAGTGGGCCCCGAGGACCGGAGTTGAGGACCACTGATCTATTGGAAGTCCAGGCTCAGGCTCTATACAGCGTGTCATATATTGGGTGGACAGGCAGAAATACCAAACCTTGTTTTTAAGAATATACTTACAATATTCACATGTCTTGCTCTATGATTGACTTTCATTGATACCTCCCATACCCCCTGATGAAGGAGAGCTCTTTATCTGAAACGCGTCAGGTGGAGGAAGTCATCATTTCATCACTGCACCCTCCACAGTCGGTGCATTTTCAGTTTATTTCTATTGTACTGTATCTACACTGTTATGTATCTTATGCAATTTTATTCACTATTTTATAATCTTTTTTATATTTTTCTATGGATTAATAAACATTAGTTTTATTTACTTTTTATTTTTCATTTGTAATGATCCAATATACAATGCCTTAAAAGTCCCAACACCAAGGGGAATTTTCTTTCTTTTGGCTGTGTCTGTAAGTCATCTCTTTCCACAACTTCCTGGATTCCCTACATGCTTCTCCTCTGCTCAATCCATTGGATTGCTTTCTATTTCTAAGGACTACATATCCCACGGTACCTTGCTGTCTGCCAGCAGTGATTTCTATACTGATTCCGCCTCCTGAAACTCCTCCCCTCGGCCTCTCTAGTTCAGAAGGCAGGATCTGTGAAATGTACGACACAAGCTATGCATATTTACAAGCCATGGTGAATATGTGTCACGGCATCGAAGAAGTAAATTATTATTCAAAAAGTTTTCAAACATGACGATCTTTCAGATCAGGATTCAGGACTGGGCTAGAAAGAATTAAAATACAATGTAGAGGGCTGAGTATATGATTTATATTTTGAGGAAGGCTACTGCTATACTGGCTTTTTAGCTAAGCCAAAGTGCTCTGAGATTCTTTATATATGAAATGTTTTATATATATATATATATATATATACTGTATATATTAGTATCAAGAGCTCTTATATAGTTCTGCAGTACTTCGATTATAGTGGGCCTTAAAAAAATCTACATACCAGTCTCCTTTATTAGAAGATTTATTATACTTACCTCTACATATCATGGCAGTATCATAGAGTTTGGCTCCTAAGGAGGGACAATTACTCCAAATGAGGTAACGTTGGGTGTTATGGTAATATTTTGCACATTAACCACTTAACCTCTGGAAAATTTACCTCCCTTCATGACCAGGCCATTTTTTGCGATATGGCCCTGCGTTAGTTTAACTGGCACACTTGCGTGCTCATGCAACGCTGTACCCAAATAAAATTGCCCACTTTTACCTATTATTTTGCCCACAAATAGAGCTTTTTTTGGTGGTATTTGATCACCACTGCGTTTTTTATTTTTTGTGCTATAACCTACATAATAAAACATATCTAATAAAAAATATTAAAAAATCAAATTTAATCAAAAATGTAGGCCAGTATTGATTGGTTTCTGCAAAAGTTATAGTGTCCCCAAACAATGAGATATATACTGGCATTTTATTTATTTATTTATTTATTTTTATACTAGTAATGGCGGTGATCAGCGACTTATAGCGGAACTGCAATATTGCAGTGGACAATCTGACATTAACTGACACGTTTGACACTTTGTGGGAATCAGTGACTCCAATACAGTGATCAGTACTAAAAAATATGCACTGTCACTGTACTCATGACACTGGCTGGGAAAGGGTTAAACGTCTAGGGCGATCAAAGGGTTAAACGTGTGCCTAGCCAGTGTTTTTGTGTACTTTTTGTGCTGCTTTTACTGAGGGATGTGATGACTTTTCTTTCCCTGCTGCACCCTAAAAAAATTGATGTCCTTTTTTTCCCCACAAATAGAGCTTTCTTTTGGTGGTATTTGATCACCTCTGCGGTTTTTATTTTTTTGCGCAATAAACAAAAAAAGAGCGACAATTCTGAAAAAAAAAAACAATATTTTTTCCTTACTGCTATATAACATTCCCAACAAACAAAATTTAAAAATCCATTTTTTTCGTAATTTTTGGCCAATTTGTATTCTGCTACATATTTTTGGTAAAAAAATCCCAATAAGTGTATATTATATGATTTATTGATTGGTTTTCGCAAAAGTTATCGCGCCTACAAACTAGGGGAAAGATTTGTCTTTGTATTTTTTTTTTACTAGTAATGGCGGTGATCAGCGATTTTTAGTGGGACTGCGACATTGCGGCGGACAGATTGGGCCCCTAACTGATATTTTTCACACTTTTGGGGGGACCATTGAGATTACTACAGTAATCAATGCTGAAAATATGCATTGTTACTGTAATAATGACACTGGGAGGGAAGGGGTTAACACCAGGGGCAATCAAAGGGTTAAATGTGTCCCTAGGGCAGGGTTTCCCAATGATTTTTTCCCTTGGAACCTTTGATATGGTATAGCAAAAAGTTGGAACTCCAACAAAAAAATGTGTGCCGCAACGCAGAGCAAACCTGTCAATAAGCAGAGTGCAATCTTCTCTTTTTCTGGCAAATTCTTTTTATATCTGGTGTAATTGCTGACAGAGTCTTTCAATGCCCCTCAAAGAGTCTTTCAATGTCCCTAACAGGGAATTTCAATGTCCCTAATAGTGAATTTCAATGTCCCTGACAGAGAATTTCAGTGTCCCTGACAGAGTCTTTCAATGTCCCTGACAGAGAATTTCAGTGTCCCTGACAGAGTCTTTCAATGTCCCTGACAGAGTCTTTCAATGTCCCTGACAGAGAATTTCAGTGTCCCTGACAGAATCTTTCAATGTCCCCGACAGAGAATTTTAATGTCCCTGACAGAGAATTTCAGTGTCCCTGACAGAACCTTTCAATGTCCCTGACAGAGAATTTCAGTGTCCCTACCTAAGAGAGATTTCTATCTGACAATAATGGAGCTTTAGCAATGAACTCCACTTTCTATTACTCCTCCACCACGAGTGACAGAAAATGGCGGATGGCAGGGCTGGCTGGCTGACTGCTGGGTGGGCTCTCTCATATACGAGCTTTGTAAGGCTGATCATGGCAGGGTGGGAATAAGATCAAGCTCCCATGATCTCTTATGAGATTGCGGTTGCGCGATCTATGTTGTTTCCAACCTTCCGGGAACAGCAGGCGGCAGCCATCTTGGATGTGGAACCCCAATTTTGTTCTGGCGGAACGCTAGGGTTCCGCAGAACACCAATTGGGAAATGCTGGCTTAGGGGGTGCTTTCTAACTGTGTGTGTGTGTGGGTGGGTGGGTGGGGGGGTTGGGGTGTTATATTTATTGAATGAACACAGAGACCTGTGTTCCTAAATATGAGGCACACAGGATCCCTGTGTTCATTACTGACACGACAGTGGTCTGCCATGTTTACAACGGCAGACGGCCAATCTGTCTCCACGGGGAGCGATCGCGGGTGCCCAGCGAGAAGCTGATTGGCTCCCTCTGTGGCGAATGGGCGCACGCATCGTTTCGTGGGACAGAGCCGACCTGTCGCAGTTTATGTACTGCTGGTGGTCGGCAAGTGGTTAAAAATAACAAACATGTTATACTTACCTCCTCTGTGCAGTTGGTTTTGTACAGGGCAGCCCGGATCCTCCTCTTCTTGAATCCCTCGTCGGTTCTCCTAGCCCCTCCCTCCTATTGAGTGCCCCCAAAGCAAGCAGCTTGTTATGGGGGATCCCGAGCTGAGCTGCAGCTCCGTGTGTCCATTCAGACACGGAGCTGTCGTTTGGCCCCTGCCCCCTCTCTCTCTCCTGATTTGCTGACTGACTTTGACAGCCTCGGGAGCCAATGGCGCCACTGCTGTGTCTCAGCCAATCAGGGCGAGGGACTCATGGACATCGCTGGACAGAGAGGGGACTCAGGTAAGTATTTGGGGGGGGGGAGGCTGCTACACCCAGAAGGTTTTTTATCTTAATGCAAAAAATGCACTGAGATAAAAAAAAAACCTTCTGACTTTATAACTCCCTTAAAGTCTGGAACGGATCCAGATGGTCTTTATCCAGTTTATATAAAAACGGAAGACAATTAAATGCTAACAGATGAGAATTTTATTTCAACATCACCAGCAGCACAGTGGCGGAAATTCTCGATACGCTTCCTATAACACCTCTGATGGATAGAAATCCACATAAGCCAAGGCATGTTTTATCAGAGAGGAGAATGCTGAGAATTTACTTCTGTAAGGCAGGAGATAAGAAGCTGCCTGACTTCATAGACAGATCATTTCTGAGCGGCTTGATGATGTGTAAATTCTGTGCGAAATATATAAAGGGAAGAAGGTCAAGAACAAACCTCATTTACAAAGACGGCCCATCCATAGACTGACATGGGTAGCATGGGAGGGTTCTGTCTCTTAGATACTCCGGTAGTCAGATTTCCGTCCATCCGCAACAAATGATAGAAAGCTTTCTTTCCTTGTTGGATATTTAGTTTGCACTACGAATAATGCAGCAGAAGAAGTGAGAATCAGTGACATCTGGGTGATAGATTTGGATACCTTAACCACTTCTGGACCGGAAGGTTTTACCCCCTTAATGACCAGGCCATTTTTTGCGATACGGCACTGCGTTACTTTAACGGACAATTGCGCAGTCATGCGACGCTGTACCCAAATAAAAATGATGTCCTTTTTTTCCCACAATCAGAGCTTTCTTTTGGTGGTATTTGATCACCTGTGCGATTTTTATTTTTTGCTCTATAAACAAAAAAAAAGCGACAATTCTGAAAAAAAAAAAAAACATTTTTCACATTCTGCTATATTACATTCCCCCCAAAAATCAAGTTTTTTTTAACATATTAGGCCAATTTATTTTCTGCTACATATTTTTGGTAAAAAAAATCCCAATAATCGTATTTTGATTGGTTTCGCGTCTACTAACTACGGGAAAGATTTACAGTGGGTACGGAAAGTATTCAGACCCCCTTAAATTTTTCACTCTTTGTTATATTGCAGCCATTTGCTAAAATCATTTAAGTTCATTCTTCTTCCTCATGAATGTACACATAGCACCCCATACTGACAGAAAAACACAGAATTGTTGACATTGTTGCAGATTTATTAAAAAAGAAAAACTGAAATATCACATGGTCCTAAGTATTCAGACCCTTTGCTCAGTATTTAGTAGAAGCCCCCTTTTGATCAAATACAGCCAGGAGTCTTTTTGGGAAAGATGCAACAAGTCTTTCACACCTGGATTTGGGGATCCTCTGCCATTCCTCCTTGCAGATCCTCTCCAGTTCTGTCAGGTTGGATGGTAAACGTTGGTGGACAGCAATTTTTAGGTCTCTCCAGAGATGCTCAATTGGGTTTAAGTCAGGGCTCTGGCTGGGCCATTCAAGAACAGTCACGGAGTTGTTGTGAAGCCACTCCTTCGTTATTTTAGCTGTGTAGCTGTCCCTGCAGCTGAAAAACACCCCCACAGCATGATGCTGCCACCACCATGCTTCACTGTTGGGACTGTATTGGACAGGTGATGAGCAGTGCCTGTTTTTCTCCACACATACTGCTTAGAATTAAGGCCAAAAAGTTCTATTTTGGTCTCATCAGACCAGAGAATCTTATTTCTCACCATCTTGGAGTCCTTCAGGTGTTTTTTAGCAAACTCCATGCGGGCTTTCATGTGTCTTACACTGAGGAGAGGCGTCCGTCGGGCCACTCTGCCATAAAGCCCCGACTGGTGGAGGGCTGCAGTGATGGTTGACTTTCTACAACTTTCTCCCATCTCCTGACTGCATCTCTGGAGCTCAGCCACAGGGATCTTTGGGTTCTTCTTTACCTCTCTCACCAAGGCTCTTCTCCCCCGATAGCTCAGTTTGGCCGGACGGCCAGCTCTAGGAAGGGTTCTGGTCGTCCCAAACGTCTTCCATTTGAGGATTATGGAGGCCACTGTGCTCTTAGGAACCTTAAGTGCAGCAGAAATCTTTTTGTAACCTTGGCCAGATCTGTGCCTTGCCACAATTCTGTCTCTGAGCTCTTCAGGCAGTTCCTTTGACCTCATGATTCTCATTTGTTCTGACATGCATTGTGATTTGGAAGGTCTTATATAGACAGGTGTGTGGCTTTCCTAATCAAGTCCAATCAGTATAATCAAACACAGCTGGACTCAAATGAAGGTGTAGAACCATCTCAAGGATGATCAGAAGAAATGGAAAGCACCTGAGTTAAATATATGAGTGTCACAGCAAAGGGTATGAATACTTAGGACCATGTGATATTTCAGTTTTTCTTTTTTAATAAATCTGCAACAATGTCAACAATTTTGTGTTTTTCCATCAATATGGGGAGCTGTGTGTACATTCATGAGGAAGAAGAATGAACTTAAATGATTTTAGCAAATGGCTGCAATATAACAAAGAGTGAAAAATTTAAGGGGGTCTGAATACTTTCCGTACCCACTGTATGTCATTTTTATTGTTTTTTTTACTAGTAATGGCAGCGATCTGCGATTTTTAGCGGGACTGCAACATTGCGGCGGACAGATCTGACCCCTAACTGACATTTATGACACTTTTGGGGGGACCAGTGACATTACTGCAGTAATCAGTGCTAAAAATATGCACTGTTACTGTAATAATGACACTGGCAGAGAAGGGGTTAACACTGTGGGTGATCAAGGGGTTAAATGTAAGCCTAGGGGAGTGTTTCTAACTGTATGGGGCGTGGCTTGTGAAATGATCAGAGACCTCTAATCCTATATAGAAGGATCACATGAGCTCTATGATCATTACAGGGAGAAGAACGGTCAGCTGTGTTTAACAGGAGCGATCGTGGGTGGCAGGCAGCAATCGGAGCCCCCGCTGCCGAGTGGAGGTGGGAGCACACCGCGACGGCGCGCACTCGCCCCCTAGCTACAGGCGCTCGACCGACGTACAGCTACGTCGGTTCGCGCAGGAGGGGCTGCCTACTGCAGTAAATCTGCGGCTGGCGGTCTGGAAGAGGTTAAAGTGTTACTAATCCCACAACAGTAATATCAGTCTGTATATGAAGTAAAGCATGCTTGTTATACTCACTGTAGAACCTACACATCGTGTAAAAAGGCTGTTTGATCCTGTCTTCTCTGATCCTCACTTTCTTCCAGTGTCCCCAACTCATCTCTGGATAGTACAGAGGGCAGAGGACATGCAGTTTGGTGTGTATTGCTAGAGATTTTTTTTTCTTGGGAGAGTGCATGTGATCAGCACAAGGCCAATCAGCACTGTCCAGACAGAGGGTCAGGGGTTCTGCAGTCTTATAGGACAGTGAGACCAGAATGAAAACTCCTCCCACTAGCTTTAAAGGGATTGTAAAAGGCAGAAGGTTTTTATCTTAATGCATTCTATGTATTAAGATAAAAAAAAAAAAAAACCTGCTGTGTGCGTCACCCCCCCCCCTCACCCCCCCCAAATACTTACCTGAGCCCCATCTCTCATCAACGATGTTGCAGGAGTGTCTCAGCTGCCCTGGACTCCCCTCCTTATTGGCTGGGACAGCAGCGTGGTGCGATTGGCCTATCACTGCTGTCAATCAATGTCAGTCAGCCAATCAGGATAGAGAGGGGATGGATCGTGGCTCTGTATCTGAATGGACAAAGGGAGCTGTGAATCGGATCTGGTGCCCCCATAGCAAGCTGCTTGCTTGGGGGGCACTCGTCAGGAGGGAGGGGCTAGCAGCACAGAGGCGGGATCCGAGAAGAGGAGGATTCAGGCTGCTCTGGGCAAAAGTAACTGCATAGAACAGGTAAGTTATACAGGTAAGTATAACATGTTTGTTATTTTTTTAAAAACGAGACTTTAGAATCACTTTAACCAGACACTGATAGAAGTCACAAGACTGCTATATACTGCTGATGAGAAAAGGTATTTAGCAGTTTAGATTTACTAAAATAATTGGATTCCCATGTTCTGTGTACTGTGGGATGGAGAGCAGATATAGTGAATGCAAGCTCCTGGGTTTAGTAACACTTTAACCACTTGACCTCCAGGAGATTTTCCCCCCTTCGTGACCAGAACATTTTTTTCTATTTAGCACTGTGCTACTTTAACTGGTAATTGTGCTGTCATGCAATACCATAGCCAAACAAAATGTATATAATTTTTTTTTCACAAATCAAATTTCAAATAGAGCTTTCTTTTGGTGGTATTGAACACTACTGGGTTTTTTATTTTTTGCGTTATAAACAAATAAAGTGTGAACATTTTGAACTGTGTTTACTATGCTTCAGTTTGTGAATGAACAGGAAGCCGCTCAGCACAGAGCACTTCCCATTCATTCCCTGTCCAATGCAGCTGAGGCTGCAGAGAAAGGCATGTGTGTTTGAGCTTTGGGGTGCACCCCCTAAATCAATAGGCTGCACATACCTATGGATCTCACCAGGGCCGCTGATAAGGCAGTACAGCCAGCTCTCCTGTACCGGGCCCGGCCACCATCAGTTCAGAGGGGGGCCCAGGCAATTGCTGAGCAGGAGGGCTGACTGTACCGTCTTATTGCAGACACCAATCCTCTTCTTCCTCCCCCTGCAGTGCAGCCAGCTTCTCCTCCTCTTTCTTCCTCCGGCTTCACTGCAGGGGGATTGGTTCCAGCACATACTCCCCTTCCATCTGCTGTCCAGGCCCTCTATGTGCTATTCCCCTTTGCAGTGCTGCCGGCTTCCATCCTGTCCTCTCCTGCCGACAGCTGTTGTGGGCACACAGGGGGTGTTTCAGGATGGAGAGTGAGGGAAAGGGCTGATAAATATATAATGTATTGGCCCCTTTCTTTCCTGAATGAACACAGCAATCAGTACCAATGACTCCTGTGCCTATTCATCACTGAAGCATAGTAAACTTTGTTTACTATGCTTCAGTTTGTGAATAAACAAAAAGCCTCAGAGCGCTCCCAATTCATTCATCTGTACAGCTGAGGCTGCAGAGAAAGGGACTGATAAATCTATGTCCTCAGTCACTTCTGGACAGGGAGGGGCCCTGTCAGGTAGGCTGTATGGATTCCACCATTGGAGATTCCATTAATTATAGGAAACTGTCTTGTGACTCACCTTCTAAGCAGTTCCTGGGATTAACATTAGTTTCATATGAGATAAAAGGATCTTCACTTCTATTCTTCCAGTGTTAGCTTTCAAGCCTGGGGAAATTATGCCGGAATTTCAAGACTGCAAAACTGAAAGCAGTCCAACTGCCACTGACAGCATGCTCAGCATTAATGCAGGATGTGTCACCGAAACACCAATTCTTGTCTATGCATTTCTTTCACAGATACTTTGTTAGGAAATCCTGTCATTTTTCATTAACAAAAAGCAGAGGCGTAACTAGAGCCTTCAGGGCCCCGATGCAAGAAACCATGAAGGGCCCCCCCAGATCCCTGGCCTGGGCCCTTCCCTTCAAGCCCAGGGCTCTTCCCACTAATCCTGGGGCTCTTTATTCTCGTTGCATGGCCTTTTATTACGGTCCCGCAGCAGGATCCTTTCACAAGTTCTGCAGTGGGCTCCCTTCCTGCAATCTTGGGGCCTCCCCACAGTGGTGCAATGCCAGGGCCCGGTCGCAAGTGTGACTTTTGCAATCCTGGAAGTTCACCCACTGGTTTGCTACTGGGCCCCCTGGAGCATGGGGCCCGGTAGCAATCGCAACCCCTGCAACCCCTGTAGTTACGCCCCTGACAAAAAGTATTTTCGTGTTTGTTGCATTAAACATGAACGACTCATCACTTTCATGCTAAGAGGAACTCGATTCTGAACATACAGGGAGGACTGCTACTGAGCCACGTCTGCGTTCTGCCACAGCCTGGCACCAATGCCCCATAGACTCAAACGCCATTTCTGTGTGCTTTGTGAAAAACATTAGTCATTAAACACCGGGCAGAGCTTACACCTTATTGCAGCAATGTAATGCAATAAAAAAATGACCGTTTTTTTGGATTACATGTGTCAGTCAAATAGAAAAGACAGTTGAAACATCGATTTTTTTTTCTTCCTTGTATCCCAGAAAGGTAGAACTCCTTAAACTTCCAGGTCTTCTTATGTAACTTGATTAAGATTAACCACCTAAGCCCCGGAAGATTTTACCCCCTTCCTGACCAGGGGGTATTTTGCGATTCGGCACTGCGTGAATTTAACGGACAATTGCGCGGTCGTGCAACGCTGTACCTAAACGAATTTGACGTCCTTTTTTCCCACAAACAGAGCTTTCTTTTGGTGGTATTTGATCACCTGTCGATTTTTTGATCATGCGCTATAAACAAAAAAAGAGCGTCAATTTTGCAAAAATAACAATATTTTTCTCATTTTTTTATATGAAATTCCCCCCAAAAAAATGTAAAAATCCAAATTTTTTAACATTTTCGGACAATTTGTTTTATGCTACATATGTTTGGTAAAAAAAATCGCAAAAAGCGTATTTTGATTGGTTTGCGCAAAAAGTTATCGCGTTTACTAACAAAGGGAAAGATTTTTGTCATTTTTGTTGTTGTTTTTTTTTTTAATGTGTAATGGCGGCGATCTGTGATTTTTTTTTGCAGTACTGCGACATTGCGGCAGACAGATCGGACCCTTGACTGACATTTTTGACACTTTTGGGGTTACCAGTGACATTTCTACAGTAATCAGTGCTATACATATGCACTGTTACTATAAAATTACACTGGCAGTGAAGGGGTTAACTTTATTTGAGAGGGAGGGGTTATGTGTGTCCCTAGGGGCGTGATTCTAACTGTGATTGGCTGTGGCTTGAGGTGTAGGAACAATGATCAATGGTCCTACATAGTAGAACCGTATGATCACTGTTTCTACACAGGGGAGAATGACAGGCGGCTTGTTTACATCAGCCGCCTGACTTTCTCCCTCTGCACCGACGATCACCGATTGACCGGCGGACATCGGGTCCGCCGGTCACGCGCGCAGGGGGGGGGGGGGTCCGTGACCGCGTGGGAGCTCTGCCTGTGAGGGGCTGACTGCCGCAGTAAATATACTGTGCGCAGTCGGAAAGTGGTTAAAGTGATTGTACAGTATATACAGTATATATATATATACAAACACACACACTATATTGTCAAAAGTATTGTGACACCTGCCTTTACACGCACATGAACTTTAATGGCATCCCAGTAGGGTTCAATATTGAGTTGGCCCACTCTTTGCAGCTATAACAGCTTCAATTTCTCTAGGAAGGCTGTCCACAAGGTTTAGGAGTGTGTCTATGGGAATGTATGACCATTCCTCCAGAAGCGCATTTGTGAGGTCAGGCACTGATGTTGGACAAGAAGGCCTGGCTTGCAGTCTCCACTCTAATTCATCCCAAAGGTGTTCTATCAGGTTGAGGTCAGGACTCTGTGCAGGCCAGTCAAGTTCCTCCACCCCAAATTTGCTCATCCATGTTTTTATGGACCTTGCTTTGTGTACTGGTCCAAATTATTTGGTGGAGGGGGGATTAAGTTGTGGGGTTGTTTTTCAGGGGTTGAGCTTGGCCCCTTAGTTTCAGGGAAGGGAACTGTTAAGGTGTCAGCATACCAAAACATTTTGGACAATTTCGTGCTTCCATCTTTGTGGGAAAAGTTTGGGGATGGCCCCTTCCTATTCCAACATGACTGCGCACCAGTGCACAAAGCAAGGTCCATAAAGAAATGGATGAGCGAGTTTGGGGTGGAGGAACTTTACTGGCCTTCACCTCAACCCGATAGAACACTTTTGGGATGAATTAGAGTGGAGACTGTGAGCCGGGTCTTCTTGTCCAACATCAGTGTCTGACCCCACAACTGAGCTTCTGGAAGAATGTTCAAACATTCCCATAGACACACTCCTAAACCTTGTGGACAGCCTTCCCAGAGGAGTTGAAGCTGTTATAGCTGCAAAGGGGGGGCCAACTCAATATTGAACCCTACGGACTAAGACTGGGATGCCATGTGCGTGTAAAGGCAGGCGTCCCAAAACTTTTGACAATATAGTGTATATATATATATATATATATTTTTTTTTTTTTATATACAAAAATATAACAAACTTTATACTTACTTACCCCCTTACACACACTTTCTGTAGACCAGAAGATAGAAGACCTGGAATGTTGTTTGTCACCATCAATTGGATAGTAAAGCATTTTGGTTGCTTTTTTGTGGGATAGTTTTTTTTTAAACTGTTTTCTTTTCTTTAAGAGTCCATTCACACTGACGCGACATGTCAGGCGACTTGTCAGCCTGACAAGTCGCAGTCCCTCGCGGTCCATTGACTGCTACAGGGCCCATTCTAATAGGAGCGACACAAGTCGCTCCGACTTAGAAAAAGGGTCCTGTACTACTTCGGGGCGACCTCGGAGCGACTTGCATAGACATTCATTATATGAAGTCCGTGCAAGTCGTGCCGAAGTCGCGGTGCGCGGGACTTCACAAGTCTCCCCCGAAGTAGTACAGAGTCATGCCGCGGTAGTGTGAATGCGGGCTAAGGGATCAGCCTTAAAGTTTATCTAAACTCAAAAACAAAAAATAGAACATCGCAGCTTACCAATCCTTGGATGTGGTGGTTGCAGTAGTTTTCTTTTTTGTAGGCTTGTTTTTTATCTGGTGATTTGGTCAGTAACACAATTCCTGTCTTAAGCCTCGTACACACGCACCGATTGTTGGCCGTGAATTTTCAGCCAACGTCCGATCTGATGATTGTCGGCTTGTTAGTATGATGCTTCCGACAACGACTGCGACTTTTCGGCCGAACAAAATCTGGTGTGCATGCTATAAAATTTTTGTTGGCCGTCAACAGAACGGCCGATTTTCCGTCAGTCAGTACAGATTTCGGCAGACAAAAATCAGATGAGCAAGACTGGGCATGCTCAGAGAAGAAAAAACACACGGAAAGTCAACCAGAACATGACATCACTTCTGAAGTTGGTTTTTGTTGGCCGATAAAATTTGTGTGCAGTCTAGAGCACATTTCAACCAACACAACAACACTGGACAAAAGACGGCCGATCGGTCGGCCAACAATCGGTGCGTGTGTACGAGGCATTAGGGTGGCTACATTCATTCTTCTACTTTATCTATGGAGGAGCAACATAACCCCCCTTGGACAGCAGCCATGTTAACCAGTAAAGTGGATGGTGTTAGATGGACTTGTAGATGTAGATGAACTTTAAATAAGTGACTATCAAATTAAAGCCTAACCACAGCTAAAACTTTTTAAGCAGTTAGGCTCCGTTCACATCTAGGCGTTTTGGGGCGTTTTTGGGGAGTTTTTCTGCTCTAGGATCAGCTCTCAAAACGCCCAACAAGACAAATCCTATTCATTTCAATGGCCTCTGTTCACATCTGAGCGTTTTGACGCTGTAAGCAAAACGCCTAACGCTCAAAAAAGTACATGAGCGTCTTTTTGGGCAGATTACAGGCGTTTTCCATTGGTATCTATTCAATCAAAAAACGCCTGCACAAAAAATGCCTGTAAATCGTGGTAAAAAACGCACGAAAACGCTACGCTCAGGTGTGAATGTAGCCTTACAGAAACAGGGTTTTTTTGCCTTTGAAATAAGGATTTTAGCTAGAAATAAATAAATAAATAAATAAATAAATAAAAGCTCACCGTTGTATGCACCCCTATTAGCGTTAAAGGGTTTGTCCCGACTCCCAACCCTCTAACTGCTAACTTTGCTGGACAGCTTGATTTGTTAACGGAAGTTGAAAAACAACAGACAGACTGTCAGGATCAATAGGTAATAGAACAGTTGCTGTGTTGATGGTATTGACAGCAGTCTTTGTCATGGTGTGGCCACAGAAAGCAGTGCAATTATCAAAGCTTTTAACCCGACTCCTAATGTTTCGGGTGATAATATCAGTGCTGTATTTTGGCCTAGGCCAACAAGGCCCAGGCCTAGGGTGGCACTTTGCAGGGGGGCAGCAAAGAAGCCGCCCCCCCCTCCACTTGAGACTCTATTGGCCACTGGTTGCTAGAGCCGCCTCTCTCATTCCCCCCTCTCTCTCACCCCCCTCTCTCTCACTCTCATCCCCCCTCTCTCTCATCGTCCCTTTCTCTCACCCCTTCTCTCTCACCCCTCCTCTCTCCCTCACCCCTCTTCTCTCTCTCACCCCCCCTCTCTCTTACCCCCCTCTCTCTCTCATCCCCCCTCTCGCTCTCTCTCTCATCCCCCTCTCTCTGTCTCTCTCTCTGTCTCTCTCTCATCCCCCTTTCTCGCTCTCTCATCCCCCCTCTCTCTCTCAACCCCCCTCTCTCTCTCTCTCCTCCCCCTCACCCCCCCCTCTCTCTCCCTCACCCACCGCCTTTCTAGTGAGATCTCAGGGGTTATGCTGGGACTTGTAGTCCTTCAATTTTGGAGGGAGCCACATCCATTAAAAAAGGAGTAGGGCAAGGTTACAGAGGTGGGGGAGGGTTGGGCGCCCAATTTTAGTCTTGCCTAGGGCAGCACAAAACCAAAATACACTACTGGATAATATGCTTTAAATTAACACCAATTTTTTTGTATGTCAGTATACCCTTATAGAAACCAGTGCTCGTATTATTTCATAATTTAGTCGGGACCCTGATGTTTTGATTTCAGCGATGGAGCGCTGTTCTGGGACGGCAGTCACATTGGAAGAAGTAAGGTAGCACCTAATCCTGATTAAGACCAAGCGGGTGTCTAGTTTGTAGTCCATTAAGCCAGAAGCCGTCCTTGAATTTCATCTCTGGTGTTCAGTTACCATATAACATACATCAGGCTGTTACTGTAATATCTGATACTTGAGTGAGTAGAGGGATAGGATATCATACCCCAATAACATGGAGCCTGGAGACAGGTACAAACAAACACACCTTGCTGAGGACTTGACATCTCTGGATTGTGTGCTATTACTATATAGATTTGTCTTTCACAACTGGGTCTTGGGTTTAATTCCTTTGAAGGACACTGTCCACATAGAATTCATATGTCCTTCACGTGTTTGCTTGGGTTTACTCCAGATGCTCTGGTTTCCTCTCTGAATCCAAAAAGACAAACAATTTCATTGGCTTTCACCCAAGTTTATTTGTATGAGTGATAATGGGTCTGATAGGAACATTCGATTTTAGGCTGATGATTTGATTGGTCTTGAGGCTTCTGTAAACATTTACAGAACCTGTCAGTACCATAAAAAAAAAGAAAAGCTTTGAACTTTAAAATCGTGTCTTGAATTTAGGAGTAGATCTCATCTCTGTGTTGACTATGGGGGGGCTTCTTATCCTCTTGGCTTCTTATCCCTCCAAAGCTTTGAGTACTGATTAGCAAAATTGAGAAATTTTAGCTATTTTTTACAAAAAAAAAAAAAAAAAAACCTAAAATAAAGGTGGTGAAACTAAAGGTTGCTTTGAAGCAAAAAAGAATACAAATTCTAATCAAATGCATGAATAAAAATAGAGGAATCAAATGCACAAATCAAACACCAAGTGAACTCTACAATTGTAATGTAACTTCTTTTATTTGTAAAGAGCTCTGCTAACTGTTGGCACTATATAATCCCTATATTATATTATTAATAATAGTAATAATATTAATTTACAAAAAAAGGAACAAAAACTTTTCAAGCAAATGTTGTCAAAGTTCATCTAGTAATGAGCTTAAAGTGGAAGTAGACTTCCTTTTCTGACTTTTTCCTATAGGTAATCCTATAATAAGGCTTACTTATAGGCAGAGCCGGTGCTAGACTATTTTGCACCCTAGGCAAGACCAGCTCCTTGCACCCTGCACCCCCCCCCCCAAAAAAAAAACTGTACACATTGCCCCCGCTTCCTGTACATAATGCCTCCCCTTTTCCTCTTTTAACCCCACTCTCCCCTTCCTGTATACACTGCCCCCTTTAATCCTACAGCCCCCTTACTACGCACACTGCCCTTCTTTAATGCTACACCCCCCTTCCTGCACACACTGCCCCCCTTTAACCCTACACCCCCCTTCCTGCACACACTGCCCCCCTTTAACCCTATACCCCCTTCATATACACACTGCCCCCCTTTAATCCTCCACCCCCTTCATTTACACACTGCCCCCCCTTTTAACCCTACACCCCCTTCATATACACACTGCCCCCCTTTAACCCTACACATCCCTTCATATACAAAGTGCCCCCCCTTTACCCTACACACCCCTTCTTGTACACACTGCCCTTCTTTAACCCTACAACCCCTTCATATACACACTGTCCCCCTTTAATCCTACACCCCCTTCATTTACACACTACCCCCCCTTTTAACCCTACACCTCCCTTCCTATACACACTGCCCCCCTTTAACCCTGCACACCCCTTCATATACAAAGTGCCCCCCTCTCTAGAGGTGACCTCCCCTGGGGATGAGGAGGTGACAGGAGAGGAATTGGGCACTGGCCATGGCTGCGCCCTAGGGGTGGCAGTGCGCCCTAGGCGGCCGCCTAGTTTGCCTAGTGGTAGCACCGGCCCTGCTTATAGGTAGTGTAAATATCCCCTAAACGTGCAGCGTTTAGGGGATATTTACATTACAGGCAGCTAGTGAGCTTCTGAGCCTTGTCCTGTGACCGGCGGCTCCATGCGTGAACGGCTAGTCACAGTGCCGGAGCCCGCGAACCCTGAAGCAAGACGGGTGAAGATAGAAGCGGCTTCAGCGCTGACATTGCGGCACTGGAACAGCTTTGGATTAAGGTAAGTTTCACATAATGTACTAGTATGCAATGCATACTAGCACATTCTGACTTTAGCTTGCAGGAAAAAAAAAAGAAAAGGCCAGTGGTATACAACCACTTTAAAGCTGAACTGCAGCTTTTGATATACTTTACAACCTGGCCCAAATGAAATATGTCCCTCACTAACGTGAGGCCCCTGGATGTGCTGTATAAAGCTGTGTTCCGGGTTTGAGCCCATCTTACCAAATGGGCACACTGGGCAGTTGCCCGGGCACCCCACTTGCCCAAGGACCCCACTTGCCCAGGGGGGCCCCACTTGTCCGGGGGGGCCCCACCTGCCCAGAGACCCAGCCCCAGCCAAGCATTAGTCTGAATTCCCGTGTGCATCCCGCCGCCGAACTTAGCAGGTAGCAAGCCCCTGTCGGCCCTGCGCTGCTGTCAGGCCACTTAGGCCATGAAGGGGGAGCCCACAACTGCAGGAATGCCTGTATTCCTCCACGGGAACAGGCACACACAGGACAGACGAGTCTGACTCCCGTCTGTGTGTGTGTTTACCGGATAAAGCAAGAAGGAATGACCAAAGTTCAAAAATGGAGTGTATTTATTCCACATCAAACGAATGGCAAAATAAAACATACACACTGTGAGTGCAGGACAAAACGGTAGACGCGTTTCACGACTGGATGTGTCGCTTACTCATTACCAAGTTTCTGTGTTTACCGGACCCAGCTGCTGAACTTGGAAGCTGTCATTAGCCTGGCAACACTGTACCAATAAATATCGCCTTATCGATATTTCGCATTTTTATTCTCGTAGGTGATTGTGTAGGCAGGGCCCCAGAGTGCACTGCATTGCCCCGGGCCCTTTATTGCTCTTAAGATTTGAGCTGAGACATTCCTCTCTTATACCCGGAACACAATAGAGTCTATCTAATCGGCACTCAGCCATTCAGAGAAAGCAATGTATTCTAGTAATAAATACAAAGCTTCCTCTGATTGGCTGAGTCATAGAGGCGGGCTGATGAGGGTCACAACCTCTGACTCAGCCAATCAGAGGAAGATGGCCCAAACAAACTATGTCAATTATATCAAAAGCTGAAGTTCAGCTTTAAGGCCCCTTTCACACTTGTGCTGCGATTTGGGACTGCGAAGTCACATAACAAGTCGTTCCCCATGAGTACCGTTCATATCTGAGCAACTTCAAGTGGCAGCGACTTCGAAGTAGTCCCTGCACTACTTTGCTCTGACTTTAATGTGACTTGAGGTCAACAGACCTCAAGATTTCCCAGGCATTGCTTCAAGTCGCGTCAAAGTCACGCTTCAAACGTTCGTCAAACTTGCATCAAAATTGTGCGAGTTTCAGGTTGTACAAGTGTGAAAGGAGCCTAAGTGAAACGTTGCCAACAGCAAAATTGGTAATTTCACGGTAAAATCAGTTTTGACAAAATCAATTCAATCTTTAGTTTCGAGATCTTGTGTGAGTTCCCAGTTTTGCCTCTTTGTTATGAACTTTTACTCCTCCTACTGCAACAAAGGGAATCAAATTCTATATTTTCTGTATGTAACTAAAATTTACAAAAAAAAAAAAAAGGATAAGAACCCATTGTGTTCTGTTAGCATCAGAAAAATAAATTCATCTAAACAATTTGTCTAAACATCTTATTAGCAAAGGGAGTTGGTATGACAGCATCCAACCAAAACTAAGATTTGGATGGACTGATCCTTTATGTTTTGTGTTAATGAGCCTTCAAAATATGTGTTTGGCAAAAGGTCAGATCCTGGGGTAGGAAAATTCCTGAATTTCATCCTTGCCATTAATTATTATTATTCTTTTGACTGGCCACCTGATCAATCCAGCAAAAGTAAACTGTAAAATGTTATACTGTAGTTGGATTTATAATCTACCACAATGTCATTTGTATCCTATAATGAAGATATCATACAAAGAATGGGAGTTTAAAGGTAAAGGTAATTTAAAGGTAACAAAGTATTAACATGACCCGAACAAAATAAACTGTATAAAAAGTACAAACTTTTTTTTCTGTCCTCATAAAATATTGTTAAAATCACAAATTGCAAAGATATTTCTCTTTGTTCTCATACATATGTATCATAAATACAATAACCTCCAAACATCTAAAACAATATGAGATGTTTGGATGTTATTGTACTTAATCATACATATGTATGAGAACAAAATGAACATGTAATGGCACTCATCTTTGCAATTTGTGGTTTTATCAGTATTTTATGTGAACAGAAATAAACATCTGTACTTTTTATACTTTTTTTTAATACAATTTATTTTATTCAGGTCAGTTTTAAACCTCTTTAGTACCTCTAAAACATCAGTCTCCAAACTGCAGCCCAGGGGTCAGATGCGGCCCTTTACTTGTCCTTATCCAGCCCTTGGGGCACTATTCCAGCCACTGACACCAACAATCGGACTCAATTCCTCCCAGTGACACCAACAATGGGGCACTATTCCTTCCACTAACACCAAAAAGGGGGCAGAATTCCTACTTTTGACACCAACGATGTGGCACTATTCTTCCCACTGACACCAAAGATAGGGCATTATTTACTCCCATTGGATGTCAGGACATTTTCTACTCCCATTGGCCCTAGTTTGGCCCCCCCTAAAGTCTGAAGGACAGTAAACTGGTCCCTTGTTTAGAAAGTTTGGAGACTCCTGTTCTAAAGTCCCATGCTTTTTATGATATGGTCATTCATAACCAGCAAAAAAAATGTGTAATGGAGAGTGATGGGGCTTCAATAAGTAATCACAAGACTCTCTGCAGGTCAAGAAACACCCACTCTTCTTCATCATACTCCACTCTTCTTCATCATACTCCACTCTTCTTCATCATACTCCACTCTTCTTCATTCATACTTAGAAAGTATTATTTACCAAAAAAATAGTTGATGCTTGGAATAGACTTTTAGCAGAGGTAGTGAGTCAGACAACAGTAAGTGGCTTCAAACATCCTTTGGACAAACATACACTATATTGTTAAAAGTATTGGGACGCCTGCATGAACTTTAATGACATCCCAGTCTTAGTCCGTAGGGTTCAATACTGAGTTGGCCCACCTTTTGCAGCTATACCAGCTTCAACTCTTCTGGGAAGGCTGTCCACAAGGTTTAGGAGTGTCAATGGGAAAGTTTGACTATTCTTCCAGAAGCACATTTGTGAGGTCAGGCACCGATGTTAAACGAGAAGGCCTGGCTCGCAGTCTCCTCTCTAAATAATCCCAAAGGTGTTCTATTGAGTTGAGGTCAGAACTCTGTGCAGGCCACTCAAGTTCCTCCACCCAAAACTCGCTCATTCGTCTCTTTATGGACCTTGCTTTGTGCACTGGTGCGCAGTCATGTTGGAACAGGAAGGGGCCATCCCCAAACTGTTCCAACAAAGTTCGGAGCATGAAATTGTCCAAATTTTCTTGGTATGCTGACGCCTTAGGAGTTCCCTTCCCTGGAACTAAGCGAACAAACTCAACCCCTGAAAAACAACCCCACATTATAACCCCCCATGCACCAAATTATTTGGATAAGTGCACAAATCAAGGTCCATAAAGACATGGATGAGCGAGTTTGGGGTGGAGAAACTTGACTGGCCCGCACAGAGTCCGGACCTCAACCCAATAGAAGATAGATCTGTAGGATGAATTAGAGTGGAAACTGCGAGCCAGGGCTTCTCTCAAACATCAGTGCCTGACCTTTACAAATAGGTTTCTGGAAGAATGGGGAAACATTCCCAAAGACACACTCCTAAACCTGGTGGACAGCCTTCCCAAAAGAAAAGAAGCTGTTATTGTGACGGACGCGGGTATCAGATCCCTGCCCTTCTCAATAATGCGCGACAAAGGACCGGCCAATCTCACACTACTCTGTCACTTACCTAACAATGCCACTCTAAGCTGCACCCTGCACAAAGATTTTCCAGCTCACAGGACCGTAATCTAGGTGCCAGCAGGCTGAGAGTGATTGTCACTGGAGTAATTAAGCAATTAACCCTTTAAATGCCACCACCTTTGTTTGGTCCGAGTGGGAGAAAGCTCGTCATTCTAGCAATATCAATTATGGTATGTTCACAAGATTTATCCTGTACAGTAGCACTCTTCAAGAGACAGGTTCTTTTTTAGCTTGCATTAAGGGACAAGGTTAACACTTTTCAAAATAAGGTTTTAATGATGAAAAGGTCAAAGTTGGTGCAAATAAAATATTTACCGAAAAAAAGGTATTCAAAGAAATACAGACATAATTCAGTAATAGAAAAATAAGGTACAATTGAGAAGGAAGAATACTTGTAGTCAATGTCCTGGGTGTTTTCAGGGTTCCGTTGATGAGCCAGGTGTTATTGATTCTCAAACTTGACAGATGTTCCTGCTTTGATGGTACCCTAAGAACTCTCAACTGGTTAGGGATCTCCCTTTTTCTCTGGGATCAAAGGGGTGTTGACAGATGCCCCTGACCAATAAATTGGAGTGGCCATGGGCTGCCCTGAGTTTATGACAATAGCAGGTCCCTCCTCTATAGACAGTTTTATACCACTATTCATATCTTTCAATATGTACCAGTGGCATTCTTGAAACTGATAGATTATTGTTCAGCCTTTAATTTCGCATCCAGGGATACTAAATACACGGTAGCTCAGATAAACCCAGGGAAAATCTGAGAGCTATCTTCCCTTCTATATGTGCTAGTGTGGTCATGTATGACCTTAATTCGTTCAGTATGACATTGCTCATCTAAATATATACTTATTATTAATGTGTCATGTGTTCCTGTCTGAGTTTGAATCGTGTGTGGATTTGTTAAGTTTTGAATTGGACAGAGCTCTCTGATTGCCTTTTACGATCCCCATTAGTTCTGGGTATCCTTAATGGATTTGGTCATAGTATTACGATAGGCCTGGACAGCAGAAACAAACATCCTGCCAGGACTCAATTAGCGATTTACAGCTCTGCACAGGCCTAAGTACTGGTTTCTGATGTCTCTGTGTTGAGATTTTGAAGTGTAAAACCTATGCATTCCATGAATTAGTGGAGGGGGAAATCACTGCGGCAATGTGTAACTGTTCTGCAAGACTGTCATGGCTGACCTATAATGACTGAACAACATGGCCACTTGCTAATGATATCCCGTGTGTCCAGTACGGGATATCATTACAGTTATAGCTGCAAAGGGTGGGCCAACTCAATATTGAACCCTATGGATTAAGACGGGGATGCAATTAAATTTTATGTGCGTGTAAAGGCGGGCGTCCCAATACTTTTGGTAATATAGTGTAGATCTATACTGAGACTAAAAAAGTTAAAAAAAATAAAAAATAAGTCAGACTCGATTGACCACTTGTCCTTTTTTCTGTCCTCAATATTCTTTGCTTCAATGTTTCTATCTTAGCTGGTGGACTGTACTGTCTTGTGGTAGTCCTAAACATAGAAAGGGTGGGGTGGATTTACAAAAGGCAAATTGACTCTTGGTGAACGAGGGGAAGCCCTGCTGACTTCCATCATCCAATTATGTCCAAGCAAATATGCATGTTTTTTCTTGCATGTGATTGGGTGTTCTTTGTAAAGTGAAGCTGCACCTATTTACTAAGCTCTGAAGCAACTGCACTTGCAGAATTCACAGTCATTTGCCTTTAGTAAATCAACCCCCATGTATCTTCTATTAGCCAACATTTTTATTTTTGAGATAACATCGAGTGACTCTTCATTCCCCTACAAATGAATGGATATTTGATGTAGTCACTGGTTACCTCACCACACTTTTCACTTTAAGCCCAACTCCATTCCAAGCTTTATTCTTCCTTAATGAAATGTGTATCGAAGCAAGAAATATAAAATATGATTGAAATGAAACAGACATTCCTGACTTGTAAATAACATTTAGCCCCCGTTCCCACCGGTGCGGCTTGTCCTGTGATTTGACAGGTCCAAATCGCATGACAAGTCGCATCCTATTGTCGGCAGAAGAACTGTTCAAATTGGTGCGATGCAAACTTTGCGGTGCCGCAACGATTTGAAAAAGAGCTTCTGCACAATTTTTTTCCAATTTCAGGTGCGACTTGCATAGACATCTGTGCAGGAAGTCACACAGATCTCAGCCAAGTTGCACTGACCTGCGTCTTTGAAATCGTTCAATTTCAAGTGAAGACGCACGCTTTCAAAGCCGCATTCAGTGTGAACGGGGCAATGAGATACAAGTAGAGTCATACATTAGCATAATGTTATATACAGTATGTCAAAGTTGTATATTGTAGAGAATAGCATAAAATAATTTTCTTCAGTAAAAAAAGTCTCTGCAACACTTTTATAACCCTGTTAGAGAATTGTTCCTCTGCTGCTAATGAAGCAACTGGGGCAAGGATACGCATTACGCTTGCTTCCCCAGACATGCTGCATATTACACCATCAGTGCCATCAATGCCGGAGTAAGGGGAGCCCCAAGGTTTTGGCCATTGAGTAGTCAAAACCTTGGGGCCCCCCTTACAGGTTTCGGTAGGTATCTTGTGCACGTGCTCTAGTGGGATAACATTAAACTAAGTATTGTGCACATCGGCCGCTAGATGGAGATGACCATCACTACTGTACATTACACAGATGTAGGTTGCACCAAATTTTTTTACAAACCGAAAGATGAGCTTCTAAGAGACAAACTGTAATGTGAACCTGATATCTATGGTTTATGTACTTTACATTGTTATTGCATTAATACAGTATTTTCTCTATAGAGTCTTTAATGCAAAGTTTTTGTTTCTTTTAGTTGATTAATTAATCAATATTATTTTGAGCCGTTTTCGCAGGGCCCAGAAACAGTATTGGGCCCATAGGCTGTTGCCTACTCTGCCTATTTGGAGACACTACCTTGCTCCTATTACACAGGTTATTAGGTTTACATTCAGGGCTTCTAGGATGGCCTAGAATTATTGAGTATTACAGTGCCTTGAAAAAGCATTCATACCCCTTGAAATTTTCCACATTTTTGATGTTACAACCAAAAACGTAAATGCATTTTATTGGGATTTTATGTGATAGACCAACACAAAGTGGTATATTATCACAAAGTGGAAGGAAAATTATAAATAGCTGCCACCACCATGTTTCACGGTAGGGATGGTATGTTCAGGGTGATGCGCAGTGTTTGTTCTCCGCCACAAACAGTGTTTTGCTTTTAGGCCAAAAAGTTCAATGTTGGTCTCATCTGACCAGAGCACCTTCTTCCTCATGTTTGCTGTGTCCCCCACATGGCTTCTTGCAAATGGGACTTCTTATGGCATTCTTTCAACAATGGGTTTCTTCTTGCCACTCTTCCATAAAGGCCAGATTTATGGAGTACACGACTAATAGTTGTCCCGTGGACAGATTCTACTAACTGAGCTGTGGATCTCTGCAGCTCCTCCAGAGTTACCATGGGCCCATCCTTGCCCAGCCTGTCAGTTTAGGTGGACGGCCATGTCTTGGTTGGTTTGCAGTTGTTCCATTTTTGAGTGAGGGATTGAACAGTGTTCCGTGAGATGTTCAAAGCTTGGAATATTTTTTTTTAATAACCTAACCCTGCTTAAAACTACTGCACAATTTTATCCCTGACCTGTCTGGTGTGTTCCTTGGCCTTGATGACGCTGTTTGTTCACTAAGGTTCTCTAACAAACCTCTGAGGGCTTCACAGAACAGCTGTATTTATACTGAAATAATTACACACAGGTGGACTCTATTTACTAATTAGGTGACTTCTGAAGGCAATTGGTTCCACTGGGATATAGTTAGGGGTATCAGAGTAAAGGGGGCTGAATACAAAAGGACGCCACACTTTTCAGATACTTATTTGTAAATGTAATTTTGAAAACCATTTACCATTTTCGTTCCACTTCACAATCACGTGACACTTTGTGTTGGTCTATCACATAAAATCCCAATAAAATACATTTACGTTTTTGGTTGTAACATGACAAAATGTGGAACGGGGTATGAATACTTTTTAAGGCACTGTATTTATAATGCCCTACAGTGTGTGATCTTGTTTATGTCAATGAGTGTTGGTATCGCATTGTGACCTGAGTCACAACCAGCACGGGACTCGCAGTGAGACTCCCAGCAACTGACTTAATTAGGTTATTTTCAGGCAGGTGGATGGGTCACGAGGGTTTAAATGTTTTTAATTTTGTGACTGTGTGCTTTATGTCAGGTCACATGCTTCTTGGGATATTTTGTAATATATTGTTGGCTGTCTCAATAAAGCATATTATACTTTTTAATTGTATTATATCATGTTCTATATTTATTGGTGCAGAGTCTTTTTGTACTAAGAAATGTTTTATTCGTTGTATTTATATAGTTTTCCTATTTATTTCTACCCCTAGGACACATCAACATTGTTGTATTGAACATGGGAAAGAGGGACTTGGAGAGAGATTGTTCCAACAACTTCATATATAAGTGAAAAAAATGAAACATATTGATGAGTTTAATACATTTTTGTGGAAAACTAAGGCTCAGTTTACACCGGCTTTACAATCCACAGCAGATCGCTTTTCAAAGGCATTTGACAGGCGCTGAGGATCTGGTATATGGCCTCCTCGCCACCTGTTTTAACCTTGTAATGGCGCACCACCGCACACCAATCACATTCATTAGTAAAAAAAAAGGGGGGGGGACAACGCTCACAAATTAATTAAATAATCCAAATCTCATAAAATATACAAATAAATATTTTCAAAAGATGCACTGTGCAAAAATATGTGAAATAAATTCATTACATCAATGCTATATATCACATTCCAATAAAGTGACCGTGCATTGTGCTTAATATCACATGGATAATCCAAAACTCTTGAGGTATATACATTTCTCAAAAAGTACTGTGCAAAAGCAGGATGAATTCAATACATCAATATTATATATATCACATTCCAATAAAGTGACCGTGCATCGTGCTAAAAACCATATGAACAAAGCGACATCGCATAAATCCTGAAATAAATATATATGCAAAAATATAGTCTTTATGTGCAAAAAAGCAAGTGCAGATTAAAGTGCATAAAGGTGCTCAAAAAGTCCTATTAGGAGTGCTTCCTTAGATCGTGCTGAAACAGGAGAAGGAAGGGAAATCCACCACCCGATGAATAACTCACTTACCAGATGGCCCCTTGGGGTCTAGCATTGGTAAGTGGTATGCTGAATCCCAGTAAAATGGAATGCCGGCCCCAGTCTGTATATGGATCTCTCCACTAAATCCGATAAATGAATATCCTTCAAACCTCTCCTCAGACCGTAATCAACTCGATCATATAAAGAGAAAAAAACTCCATGGTGTAGTATGTATTCACAGTTTAATAGAAGTAAATGGAGCCACTTACATCAGGTTGTACATGGAAGAGCAGTTACAGCATCGCACGCCGGTTTGCGTTCCGGCTGCGTTCCAAGGAACCGGAAGTGACGTTGGCGTAATGCGTGGACCCGACCGGTTTCGTCAGTCTACGTGTGACGTCATCAGGGATCACCTTCATTGCTCCTGGCTGCAGGCAGTGTTAATTTTGTTGACGAAAATATATTTGTCTACGAAATTAACACTATTTTATTAGACTAAATTATGACTAAAACTGAAACAATTCAGATGACTAAAATAGGACTAAAACTAAAATGACATTTTAGCCAAAAGACTATGACTAAAACTAAATTGAAATTTAGTGTCAGAATTAACACTTCACTACTACAGACTGTACAAATAGGTAGGGGGCATTTACTAAGCTGCTGAAAGAAAAAAAAATTTAAGAAAAAGGCTTTTCTTATATTTTATTTTTTCTTAATATTAAATTTTGGTAAAATATTCAGGTAACATGTGCAATCATGGGCGTCCGCAGAACTTTTTTCAGGGGGAGACATCATTTTAAGGTCACCCATGCTCCACCCCTTTTTGCTCCCATGGATCCCACTTTAGAGCAGGCCAGGCCAGGGTCCCCCATAGATCCCCTTTTGAGCAGGGTCCCCCATAGATCCCCTTGAGAGAAGGCCAGGGTCCCCATAGATTCCTATTTAGTCTTACCTTTTCTTTTATATTCCTCGTGCTACCAGGTTTTCCTGCACCACCAGGTACTCCAGGCTCTCCCTGCAAAGAATATATATATTAGTGATCAACCGATATTGTTTTTTTATTGCCAATACCGATACCGATATTTTGGTCATCGATGTTTTCGGACATTTTTTTTTTTTTACAGGTACTCTTGTGGAGGGACCCCTCCTTTGCACTTAAAAACATTCAAAATGCCAAGTTTGGCTGTTTTGAATGCTGTCATTTTTTTTAATTTGGCGCCGAGTACCCGGAAGTGGTGTCATGACATCACTTGCGGGTTTTTACATGGAGACCCGATCAGAGCCGAATGCGGCTTTGATCGGGTCTTCGGTGGCTGTGCATGTAGGATGCCCAGGTCTCCCATCCCACCACGGAAGGCGGCTGCAGGGGGGACGTCCACTCCCGCTCCTTGTAATGACAGCCGAGCGGCTTCTCAGCCGCATCGGTTGTCATTACAAGACAGCCGACCGTCAGCTATGGACGCAGGTCCCGGGGTGATGCCTCTAGCTGCAGACATCACTCTGGTACAAGCACTTTCTCAAAATATCGGCAATATCGGTAACCTCAGGGGCCGATTCCGATATATCGGGGAAAGTGCAAATCGGCCCCCGATATATCAGCTTTGCTGATAATCGGTCGATCCCTAATATATATATAGCCTATATGACCCCCCCTTAGAGCAAGCCAGGATCCCCCATAGATCCCCTTTAGGGCAGGCCAGGGTCCCCATAAATCCCCCTTTAGAGCAGGCCAGGCAAGGGTCCCCCATAGATCCCCTTTAGAGCAGGGTCCCCATAGATACCCATTTAGAGCAGGCCAGGGTCCCCCATAGATCTCCTTTAGACCAAGGTCCCCATAGATTCCCCTCTTAGAGCAGGCGAGGAAATTTCCGGGGGGGCACTTGCCCCCCTTTGCCACCTCTTGGGTACAGCGTCGCATGAACGCGTAATTGTTAGTTAAAGCAACACAGTGCCGAATCTCAAAAAATGGCCTGGTCATTAAGGGGGTAAAAGCTTCCGGGGCTGAAGTGGTTAATGTTAACACTGCTCATTACATTGTACACAACAACTTATAAAGTTGTATCATGATGACGGAGTAGGTAAAGCAAACGTGCTTGGTCCATGTAGCGTAATTTAGGATAATACTGAAAGAAGCAGAATTTAGGAACAGAATACAAAGTAGTTCTTATTTTCAATTTCTAAAGGAATGTACCACTCAGTAATAAAACATAATATACCGTATATGACTGCTTTACAAGCTTTTGTTTTAATTGCTTTCAAAAATGACTTCCACTTTTTATTTACTGCTTTCCTTTTCCTAGAACTGTCAATAAAATTTCTCTCTTATGCAATTAAAGCAACAGTTTCTCTTTGCAGACAGCAGTTCTTAGAATTTCATAAACTAGCTTTCAGTTTTCTCAGAAGTCTTCACAGAGCTGGAGGTTCAATTAGAGGCATCCACTGCAAAGTGAGTTTCATTTTGGGTGAGAGAAGCCGAGCCTAGGTAATAGGATGAAGAGGTTGCAACTACAGTATTGTTGTATGCTAAGACTGAGAATATGATTCCAGGAAAGGCAGATCCCCCCCCCCTTCCCCTTAAAGCGGAGTTCTGGCCATGAAAAAAATGTTTCAATAAAAATACCCCCGGGACAGTCAGGGCTAATACATTCCACAATGGATAGCCTCGGAACTGTCCCGGGTCGCACTTACCTGCAAGAAGAAATACTTACCTTTAAAATTTCTTCTCCAGCGTTGCCATCTCGGATGTGGGCAGCTGAAGCCAGCGCGTCCTCTTCTGCGTCCTTTTTCCGTGTCCTCTTCTCCCAGAATGCGCCTGCACCGGCCCCGCTCGTCACTTCCGGTGCGGCACATTCCGATGTCGCACCGGAAATGACGAGTGGGGCCGGTGCCGGCGCATTGATTCCTGGGAGCGATGACGTTCAGCTCCCAGGAATCATTGCAAACCGGAAGTGACGGCGCGGGCCACGGCCGCCGAGGGAGGAAGTGGAAGAAAGGTGAGTATATTTTTCTACAATAACAAGGTAAGTAAAAAAAATAAATAAATCGTAATTATCCATTTCCTTTTCAGGTGACAAAAAGCAAGCGGATGGCCACAAAATCGATTATGTCGATTTTGTGGCCGGAACTCCGCTTTAACACTTGAGTTGCAGTATGGTTGATGATATGCCTATCCCAATATATCTACACATCAGAAGCAAGTAAGAAATCTGCAGAAATGTATTTAAACTCTAGAAAAACAAATAGTTGAGTTGGGAGGCAATGTTTTATCTCACTAGGACGAGGTGTTCTTCTTCACTTACGTGGCCTTCACTTTCATGTTACATGATGTTTGCCAAAAAGTTGACCAGACAAACACGTGTATGTTTATACACTGCTGAAAAAAATTACAGGAACACTTTTTAATCAGAGTATAGCATCAAGTCAATTAAACTCCTGGGATATTGATCTGGTCAGTTACGTAGCAGAGGGGGTTCGTTAACCAGTTTTAGCTGCTTTGATGTTAATGAAATTAACAACAGGTACACTAGATGGGCAACAATGAGGCAACCCCCAAAACAGGAATGGTTTTACAGATGGAGGCAACTGACTTTTTTTCCCTACTTGTCTTTTCTGACTGTTTTTCACTAGTTTCACATTTGGCTAGGGTCAGTGTCACTACTGATAGCATGAGGCGATACCTGGACCCTATAGAGGTTGCACAGGTAGTCCAACTCCTCCAGGATGACACATCAATACGTTCCATTGCCAGAAAGTTTGCAGTGTCTCCCAGCACAGTCTCAAGAGCATGGAGGAGATTCCAGGAGACAGGCAGTTAAACTAGGAGAGCTGGACAGGGCTGTAGAAGGTCCTTAACCCATCAGCAGGACCAGAATCTGCTCCTTTGTGTAAGGAGGAACAGGATGAGCATTGCCAGAGCCCTACAAAATGTCCTCCAACAGGCCATTGGTGTGAATGTCTCTGACCAAGCAATCAGAAACAGACTTCATGAGGGGGGCGTAAGGGCCTAAGGTCCTCTAGTGAGCCCTGTGCTCACTACCCGGCACCGTGGAGCTCGATTGGCACTGGCGCCCTGTGCTTTTGGCAGATGAGAGCAGGTTCACCCTGAGCACATGTGACAGACATGAAAGGGTCTGGAGAAGCCATGGAGAACGTTATATTGCCTGTAACATTGTTCAGTATACCAGTTTGGTGGTGGGTCAGTGATGATCTGGAGAGGCATATCCAGGGAAGGGATGCACATACCTCTACAGGCTAGACAAGGGCACCCTGACTGCCATTAGGTATCGGGATGAAAACCTTGAACCCATTGTCAGACCCTACGCTGGAGCAGTGGATCCTGGTTTCCTCCTGGTGTAAGACAATGCCCGGCTTCATGTGGCGAGAGTATGCAGCCAGTTCCTTGAGGATGAGGGAATTGATACCATTGAATAGCCCCCGCGCTCGCCTGACCTAAACCCGATAGAATACCTCTGGGACATTATGTTTTGGTTGATCTGACGCCGCCAGGTTGCACCTCAGTCTGTTCAGGAGCTCAGTGATGCCCTGGTCCAGATCTGGGAGGAAATACCCCAGGACACCATCCGTTGTTTCGTTAGGAGCATGCCCCGACGTTGTCAGGCATGCATACAAGCACGTGGGGGCCATACAAACTACTGAGTACCATTTTGAGTTGCTACAATGAAATTTCAGCAAAATGGACTAGCCTGCTCCATCATTTTTACACTTTGATTTTCGGGGTGTCTTTGAATTCAGCCCTCTGTATGTTGATAATTTTCATTTCCATCAAATGATTCGGCATCCTTTCCTTCCTTACACATTACCCAGTCCATAGCAATATAGATATCCAGCATGAGATTTTTCCCCCTTGAGATCTGATGTGTTTTCAAAGTGTTTCTTTGATTAAAATATTACGTATTTATATATATATATATATATATATATATATATATATATATACACGGTACATGTATTAAGTCTTAAATACACATTCAGTCACTTTCTGTCAACTGCTTGGCTAGAAGGGGGACACCACTTTCTCCATTACACTAAGTAAATACAGTGGTGTCCGCTCCCAACTCCCAGTTTGCTGACTGGACAGCGAAGGAGCAGCGGCAGAAACATTAATTTATCCATCTTTTCTCCCTTCTGTAAGCATATTCACCAAGTTAGACTGACTGCATCATGCAATGTGATAAATGTATTAAAGCCCTTATTGGCTCAATAAAAGTTATTGGGGAAAAAAAGCCATCCTTGGCTGGCTAACATTGCTGTCCCTTCTTCTTAGTCAGGTCATAACAGAAATCTAGTATAAAGATAGAATATATAAGATAGAATATATATATATATATACAGTCTATATATATATATATATATCTATATATATATATATATATATAGATATATATATATATATATAGATAGATATTAATAATATAAAATATAATATACTGTATAATATAATATTCAGCAATAAAAAGCCTGTCTATTTAAAATTTTTTACATTTTAGGTGAAGTTCCACTTTAACCACTTTACCACCGGAGGATTTTCCTGCTTTACGTCCAGGCCACTTTTTGCAACTTGGCACTGCACGACTTTAACTGACAATTGCGCGGTCATGCAACGCTGTACCAAAACAAAATTTCCGTCCTTTTTTTCCCACAAACAGAGCATTCTTTTGGTGGTATTTGATCACCTCTGCGCTTTTCATTTTTTGCGATATGCAATAAAAAAAGAGTGAAAATTTTGCGAAAAAATTGACATTTTCTACTTTGACAGTTAAAAAATATCCAATATATTCAATTTTTGTCATATATTTAGGCCAAAATGTATTTAGCTACATGTCTTTGACAAAAATATTCTCAATGAGTGTATTTTTAACCGCTTTAAGACCGGAAGATTTTACCCCATTCCTGACCAGGCTATATTTTGCGATTCGGCACTGCGTTACTTTAACGGACAATTGCGCGGTCGTGCGAAGCTGTACCCAAATTAAATTTATGTCCTTTTCTTCCCGACAAATAGATCTTTCTTTTGGTGGTATTTGATCACCTGTGCGATTTTTAATTTTTGAAAAAAAGAACAATGTTTTTTACATTCTGATATACTGTATAACATTCCTAAAAAAAAATAAAAATCAAAATTTTTTAACATTTTAAAACAATTTGTTTTCTGCTACATATTTTTGGTAAAAAAAATCACAATAAGCGTATTTTGATTGGTTTGTGCAAAAGTTATCGTTACTAACTACGGGTAAGATTTGTCATTTTTATTGTTTATTTTTTTTACTAGTAATGGCGGTGATCTGCGATTTTTTTTGCGGGACTGCGACATTGCGGCGGACAGATCGGACCCCTAACTGACATTTTTTACACTTTTGGGGGTACCAGTGACATTACTACAGTAATCAGTGCTAAAAATATGCACTGTTACTGTAATAATGACACTGGCAGGGAAGGTGTTAACTTTATTGGTGATCAAGGGGTTAAATGTATGCCTCATGCTTACTGACGTGTGTGGGGGGAGGGGATTGTGTGACAGAGACCCAGATCACAGGTTCAGCTATGCTGGTCACTGTCTTTCACATAGGAGATCCGCCCACTTTGTTTACACAAGCGGGCGGATTTCCTCACTCGATCCCCGATGATCGGGGAAGAGCAGCGGTGATCACCTCCTCTCCTCCCCTGGCCCGACTCCCGCTGTGTCTGAATACAGCGGGAGCGAGCCTCCGGCAACGCGGGCGCGGCGCCGAGAGAGGGGAGAGTCTGGTAACGTACAGTAGGTCTACGTCGCCAGATGATAATGCAGCGTCCCACTCATGACACGTGGGAACTGCAAATGTATTATTTCTTTGTCATCGCTGTATTGCATGTCATTTTGCATTTGACATTTGTTAATCCCTGTTCATAGGCTGGTCAAGTGTGCTTCATACTTCCCACCACAAGATGGGGATAGCACCACCCTGGGATATCTATCCCAGCTCAGGTTTATCTGTGGTCAGTGTTCAGTTCAGGAAGTGAGTGTACAGAGGAGAATGTGAAGGTGACAGAAGGTCAGTCCAGAGAAGGGACAAATTGGAACTGCTTAAATCAAAGGGTAAAAGCCACCAAACGGCAGCAAGACCTTTGAGAATAAAGGTGAAGGATTTCTTAGCCACTGGCAACCTCACCAAATTTCACTGGATTCTAAAGGGACCAGGAACAAGTAAGCATTATACTGAACCACAGCCTGAGACAAGACCTACCAAAACCTATTAACAGTGGATAAGCAGAATTCCTCTATTTACCCAGAGACTGTATTCTATCTGGATGTTTGTACTACAATCAAAACCAGTCACAGTAAAAGTTGTGAGTTGTATCCTACCACTGTCTACCTCATTCTTCACTATTGCTACTACAACTGGTTGTACCACCATTAACGGTACTGGCGTCACGACAAATACCACCAAGGGATCCAGCCACCACAAGCACTCTAAACACCCCTGTCATCATGGGCACCTCAACCACCATCTTGGCTGGCGTTTCCCTATCACAGAGCGTGCCCCGGAGGATTTCGTGCTGTCTTCCTCTTCACTGTGCGACCAGCCCAGGGAGGCTTTCTGCTAACCGTGAGTAAACCGATGAACTGTATTATTGCTGTCTCTCATCGGCCCACCGTGCACCTCACGTGTCGCCCCTGCGGTTCTGGCTCGTCGCATAAAAATTTGGCGTCACGAACAGGATATTAACCCCTGCGCCTTATCTAAAAGACTGTTGCATCAGAATAAGCCCCTTTGCTTTATTGAGAGACTGTTTACTTATTGCACACTGTGTGGGGCCACAGAACTGTTTAAACTGTTTCAAAGTCGCATGGAAGTGTTATCCCAGTTATCGGCATAAAAATCGCAGCATCCAAAGAGAGGAAATCAGACATTTGTGTGTCAACAAAACTGCCTGCTGTATTTGAATTGACTGTTTCTATTCACTTAAAATGGCCGCCGGAGGCCTTCTTCTTCAAAAATGTCTGTGCCATCACTGTGGATAAGTTAGTGACACCCCCTGGAAAGCGGGAAAGTTTGGTGCCACCCATATATGCAAAATTGTCCAGCCAGCCCGCCTTACCTTTGCTGTGTCAATCCTGGGAGTAGAGTGTGACAAGCGCACGCCACAGAAGTCGCGAGACTTCGCATGCGAGCAAAAGAAGAGAAAATAATCGCATTGCTTGCTGTCCGAGCAGTAATCGCAACCTGTCAGCTGCCTCTACTAACTATAAGGAGCACTAATAGCAGGAACTCTGCCAGAGACCCAAAATCAACATTGCTGCAGCATTATATTGAGCCAGCATTCAATTCTTAAAGGGCCATACACCCGCAAGACAGCAGTCGCCCATAGCAACACCTTGCAAAAAGTGTCTAAAAACGCATTTGACTTACCTAACTAGAATTCACCTGCTGTTACCATGTCTGTGCAGGAAGATAACATGCAGCCTGACCTCAGCGGACCCCCTGCAGCAGCCGCAGTCGGTCCCAGTACAATACCAGCCGCTGCAGTACCAAGCTTAATGCCTTTAACCATGCCTTATTATTTTGGGGCCCCCTGGTTCCCACGATATTCTGGAGAAATTCATACTTTAATGGACTTTAAAGAAAAAATTCTTGCTGTGTTCAGATTGTACCCTGTATCCTCAGAGCAACAGATGGAGATTCTTCTTGCTCAATTGGAAGGAGCTGCGCTCAGAGAAGTGGAATCTTGGCCGAGCTCAGAGAGAAAGACCATTGAGCAGATTTTTGAACGTCTCTACACCACCTTTGAACCCAGAATCGTGTCAGAGGTCAAGATGAGGTTCTTCAGCAAGAAACAGCAATCTGGTGAGTCACTCAGAGACTTTGCATTATCTTTGCAGGAAGCCCTTAGAGCTGTTGTCCAAGTAGACCCCCCGTGAGGCAGAGAATCAGGACAAAACCCTGAAAGAACAATTTATTGAGGGCGTCAATACAGACAATCTAAAGAGCCAGCTAAGAATGTTAGCCGCCCAACATCCAGGAGCTACCTTCTTAGATTTCAAAGAACTAGCTATCAGCATACTGGGAAAAAGCCCACCAACAGAACCTGTTAGATCTGTTGAAGTGCCTGTATCACAGCTGGTTACCCCTGTAAAGTCTTTACCTATAGTCAGTCAGGCAACCCAAGCTCCAGTTCCTGACGCAGTTGCCGCCTTGACTGAGCAAGTCCATTTCCTGACTAAAAGTCTGGAGAAAGTCCACCAAAAGTTGGAACAATGGGAGAAACCATTAATGCTAGAGGATGAGAAACCTGTGTCCAGAAGACTCTTTCCCTCTAATTATAGAGAGACTTATTCCAGAAATTCGGGCGGACGCCCCCCTGACCGCACTAGTACCCCTAAGCGGCCAATCTGCACGTACTGTCACAAACCAGGCCATACAGAAGCAACCTGCTGGCAGTTAAACAGGGAAACCCCCGAGGCCAAGGACCACCCCTCGGGAGTTAAACCAATAGGTCCAGAAGATCCCCACTGGATGCCAAGATACGTTGGATCCCGTCCAGAAGTGACACTTCAAATAAATGGAGTTCCTTTTGTTGCCCTAGTTGACACCGGATCCCAAGTCACCACTATCCAACAAGCAGCCTTTGAAAAATACTGGGATCAAAATCAGCTTACCCAGCCTCCAGAATCCTGGCTGAGTCTCATAGCCAGTAACGGCAAACCCGTACCAGTCCATGGTTATTGGGAACCTACCATTCAAGTAGGAGGAACTACACTACCTCGACAAGGCCTTATTGTGGTACGAGTCAGAGACAATAACCCTAACCCCCCAATAGTCCTAGGAATGAATGTCCTCAGGAACTGTTATGTTGAGATGCTAGAAGCCTTGCACCAGTTAGTGCCTACTGCCTCTCCTGATTCTAAGAAGGTGATCCAACAAACCATCCGTGTACTAAATGCGCAACAGAGATTCACCAACGAAAAAGGAGAAATTTGCTGTGCCCGCATCCGGGATAAGCAACCTGTGATCCTCAAACCCAACACCGAAACTCTCTTGTGGTGCCGAGCTGTAGTCGGAATTCAAGGTCAAGACTACCAAGCCCTGGTAGAGCCTGTTGTTTTGGAAGACTATCCTCTAGTTAGAGCTGCAAGAAGCCTAGTAACCGTCTCTGAAGGTAAAGTGCCTATTCGACTCCTAAACTTGAGTGATAGCAGTGTAACACTAACAAAACACCGTCCTATTGCACAGCTAATCCAAGTCACGTTTCAAGATGTCATCAGTGTGGCTACAGCTACCACAGAGCAAATTACCAAGAGACAGAACCCACAGGACCAAAATGTAAACACATCCTGGTGGAAAGAACTTCATGTGGGAGATGCTTCCACACCAGCAAACCAAATTGAGGGAGTACTAAAAATTGTGAAGGAGCTTCACCGTGCCTTCAGTAAGCATTCCACAGACTATGGAGAAGTGGATATCATCAAGCACTCCATCCCTACAGGTTCACACCCACCGATCAAGGAAAGATATCGGCCTATACCACCAACTATGTACCAATCCGTAAAGCAAATGATCCAAGAGATGAAGGACTCCAATGTCATTAGAGACAGCCATAGTCCATGGGCTGCACCTCTAGTCCTTGTCCGTAAAAAGGATGGTAACATCAGATTCTGTGTGGATTACAGAAAAATTAACCAAATCACCCACAAGGATGCTTACCCTTTACCACGCATAGAGGAATCTTTGACAGCTTTAGGATCTTCAGCCTACTTCTCTACCCTTGATTTAACCAGTGGATACTGGCAAGTACCAATGGCACCTGAAGATCGTGAGAAGACTGCATTTACCACCCCTATGGGCCTATTTGAGTTCAACTGCATGCCTTTTGGACTTTGCAATGCGCCCGGAACTTTTCAAAGATTAATGGAGCGTTGCTTAGGACACAAAAATTTCGAAACCGTCCTGTTGTACTTAGACGATGTCATCATCTACTCCAAATCTTATGAAGATCACTTGAAACATTTGGCCGAAGTTTTTCAAGTCCTCATTAAACATGGACTCAAAGTCAAACCATCTAAGTGCTATCTACTGAAGTCAGAAGTCAAATACTTAGGGCATATTGTAAGCTCTGAAGGTGTTAAACCGGATCCAGAGAAGATAGCCGCAGTCCGAAATTGGCCTACTCCTACTACAGTGAAAGAAGTGAGGAGTTTTCTCAGTTTCGCAGGATACTACAGACGCTTTATTCCTCATTTTGCCCAAATTGCGGGGCCAATACTAGAACTTCTGAGAGGACATCCTAAGAGGTACCAAAAGTCTCCAATACCAGTTGAATGGAACACAGAAAGAGAAATTGCCTTCCAGCTCCTGAAGAAGAAGTTAACAGAACCACCAATCCTAGGCTATCCAGATTACCAGCAGCCATTTCATCTTTACACAGATGCTAGTAAGAAAGGTCTGGGAGCTGTCCTGTCGCAAGTACAAGAAGGAAAAGAAAGGGTTATTTCCTACGCTAGTAGATCTCTTAGAGGTACTGAAAGAAACGACCAAAACTATAGTTCCTTCAAATTGGAATTCCTCGCACTCGTGTGGGCTGTTACAGAAAAATTTAAAGATTACCTTGCCGCAACACCATTTGTGGCCTTCACAGATAACAACCCGCTAGCACATCTTAATACCGCTAAGTTGGGAGCATTGGAACAAAGATGGGCCTCACGCCTAGCTAACTACGATTTCACCATAAAATACAGAACAGGAAAAGCAAATGAAAATGCGGATGCATTATCCCGTCTGCCTACCCAAGAAGACCCTACTACAAAGGAAGATGTTTGGGAAGAGGTAGAAATGCCAGCTTTTTACAAAAATTTTGCCCAACAAGACATTATCACCATCAAAGGAAGAAAAGTTCTTAACCTTCAACAACAAGTGGATCCAAGATCCCAAATGGACAAAGAAAGGTGGATAAAGCTGCAAAATGAAAGCAGAGTGTTGGGAGAACTGCAAGATTTCTTCACCAGCGGAAGAACACCTGAAAGAATTCGCAGAAGAAATGCTGATCCAGAATTGTCAAAACTTTGGAGACACAGAAAACATCTCTTCCTACAGAAGGGCCTACTATTAAGAAGAACTTTAGACCCAATTACCTGGGATCGTCTATACCAAATCTTAATACCACGCCGAGATGCAAGAATCATTCTTGAAATGTACCATGACCAATCGGGACACTTTGGTGTGCAGAAGACAGAAGCTACCATCCGTAGAAGATTCTATTGGATTGGGATGAGAGGAGACATTGAACAGTGGTGTCGAGAATGTTCCACCTCTGCTGTTGGAAGAAATGAAAAACATGACCAAAAAGCACCCTTACATCCCATTGTAAGCCAAACACCGCTAGAAATAGTTGCAATTGACCATGTGAAGCTGGAACCAAGTCGCTCAGGTTACACATACGCCATGACCATCATTGATCATTATACCAAATTTGTTGTAGCCGTACCTGTCAAGGACTTGACCGCTAAGACCACTGCAGATGCCTTCTGGAAACATTTCCTATTGCCATATGGATGCCCAGAAAAAATCCTTACAGATCAGGGATCTGCCTTTGAGTCGCAACTCTTCAAAGAACTGTGTACACTTCACAATTGTCAGAAAATCAGGACCACAGCCTACCACCCCCAAGGAAATGGACTTTGCGAGAAAATGAACCAAACTTTAATTGAGATGTTAAGAGCAGTACCGCCTGCTACAAGAAGTGATTGGCCTACTCTATTGCCTCAATTGATGTACACCTACAATAACACCATTCACTGTTCTACTGGGTATACACCTTACTATCTCATGTTTGGCCGACAAGGTAAACTACCTGCTGACCATACTTTGGGCGTACAAGTGCCTGATGCAATCAACCCTCTACCAAAGACTGATTGGGTGAGTGAACACCAAAGACGTTTAATTGATGCACAAGAAATTGTTCAACATCGCATGGAACATGCTCATGAAAAGCAACAAAAAGATTATAACCAATCTGCCAAAGCAGAACCTCTCAAAATTGGTGACCATGTGTGGTTAAAAAATGACCATCGCACCAGCAAGTTAGATAGCAAATGGGAGAGAGAACCTTACACCATTACAGCTATTCTCAATCCAGAGACTCATACTTATGAGATCACCAAAGAAAACAAATCACGTGTAGTACATCGCAATCGCCTTAAGTTATGTCTCAAGGAAAGTACTCAAGAAGAAACTCTTCAAGAAGAAGCTGTCCAAGAGGAAACACAATCCATAGAACCAGAGCCTACAAAATCATCTGATTCAGAGAATCCACTACAGTCTTTTGGAAAAGCATTATTAGACTCTGATCCTTTACAATGGTTCCTTACACCATGGCTCAATATCTTAGTGCCTGCCAAGACCAATACAACCGCACTTCAACCAGAGGAGCTATCTCAAGAAGTGTCTACTACAGCTCAAGAGACACCAAGTTCCCTTGAAACAAGGCCTGTAGAAACTCAGCCACTACGAAGATCCGACAGGACTACAAGAGGACAACCACCTGTCCGTTTTAAGGATTTCCTACACCAGCAGCCGAGAAGACAACTACCAGCCCTGCCATCTCATCGTTAAATGCATCCTTACATCGTTTGAAGTTCCAGAGTGAGAAGAAGACTTACTTGTGATATGTTCATTTCCTTTAAAGGACTTTTTAAAAGGACTACTTACCTACTGTTTTGCAACGTTCAAGCTTGCACCCGGAGATAGACTTTCACGTACCTGAGCCTCCGTGATATTCGTCTGTTGACATTTTCCTGTGCCCAGGGAACGGACTCATACCCTGTGAGCCTCCTGAGATGTTATTTTTGTTTTGTTTTCCTTTTTCCATCTCATCGTGGACTATTTTGGTTTTGCCATACATCACCAGTCTTCAGAGGAAAAACTACACCCCTTTTTGTCACCTTTTGACACATTTCGTTGTTGCCTGAGATATGTTTGCCTAACCCATTTTACTTTCAGATACAAGAAGTACAAGAATGGGGTTATGTTGTTATTTCCTATGCATGCATGCTTTTCCCTTTCTCTTATATCTTACAGGAAGACACAACATCGAGTCAAAAGTGTGTCGAGGTCGACACACGTTTTACCATGGGGGTATGCAGCGTCCCACTCATGACACGTGGGAACTGCAAATGTATTATTTCTTTGTCATCGCTGTATTGCATGTCATTTTGCATTTGACATTTGTTAATCCCTGTTCATAGGCTGGTCAAGTGTGCTTCATACTTCCCACCACAAGATGGGGATAGCACCACCCTGGGATATCTATCCCAGCTCAGGTTTATCTGTGGTCAGTGTTCAGTTCAGGAAGTGAGTGTACAGAGGAGAATGTGAAGGTGACAGAAGGTCAGTCCAGAGAAGGGACAAATTGGAACTGCTTAAATCAAAGGGTAAAAGCCACCAAACGGCAGCAAGACCTTTGAGAATAAAGGTGAAGGATTTCTTAGCCACTGGCAACCTCACCAAATTTCACTGGATTCTAAAGGGACCAGGAACAAGTAAGCATTATACTGAACCACAGCCTGAGACAAGACCTACCAAAACCTATTAACAGTGGATAAGCAGAATTCCTCTATTTACCCAGAGACTGTATTCTATCTGGATGTTTGTACTACAATCAAAACCAGTCACAGTAAAAGTTGTGAGTTGTATCCTACCACTGTCTACCTCATTCTTCACTATTGCTACTACAACTGGTTGTACCACCATTAACGGTACTGGCGTCACGACAAATACCACCAAGGGATCCAGCCACCACAAGCACTCTAAACACCCCTGTCATCATGGGCACCTCAACCACCATCTTGGCTGGCGTTTCCCTATCACAGAGCGTGCCCCGGAGGATTTCGTGCTGTCTTCCTCTTCACTGTGCGACCAGCCCAGGGAGGCTTTCTGCTAACCGTGAGTAAACCGATGAACTGTATTATTGCTGTCTCTCATCGGCCCACCGTGCACCTCACGTGTCGCCCCTGCGGTTCTGGCTCGTCGCAATAACGAGCCACTTTGCCGCAGTACCAGCTCAGTGAGCGGTCGGCAAGTGGTTAACCACTTGCCGACCGCCGCACGACTATCTACGTCGGCGGTCAGCCCCTCACAGGCAAACTGACGTAGGGCTACGTCGCTTGCTTATGAGGGTCTAGGGAGCGAGCGCGCGCCCCCGGAGGCGCGCTCCCGCGTGGTCACGGACCCCCCCGCGCGTGTGACCGGCGGACCCGATGTCCGCCGGCCACTCTGCGATCGGCGGGGGAGAGGGAGAAAGTCAGGCAGCTTGTGTAAACAAGCTGCCTGTCATTCTCCTCGGTGTAAAAACACTGATCACACGGATCTACTATGTAGATGCGTTGATCAGTGTCCTTACAGCTCAAGCCACAGCCAATCACAGTAGAAAGCACGCCCCTAGGGACACACACAGCCCCTCCCTCCCAAATAAAGTTAACCCCTTCACTACCAGTGTATTTTTACAGTAACAGTGCATATGTATAGCACTGATTACTGTTGAAATGTCACTGGTAACCCCAAAAGTGTCAAAAATGTCAGTCAAGGATCCGATCTGTCCGCCGCAATGTCACAGTACCGCAAAAAAAATCGCAGATCGCCGCCATTACGCGTTAAAAAAAAAAAAACAACAAAAATGACAAAAATCTTTCCCTTTGTTAGTAAACGCGATAACTTTTACGCAAACCAATCAAAATACGCTTTTTGCGATTTTTTTTACCAAACATAGGTAGCATAAAACAAATTGGCCGAAAATGTTAAAAAATTTTGATTTTTACATTTTTTTGGGGGGGAATTTCATATAAAAAAAAAGTGAAAAATATTGTTATTTTTGCAAAATTTAAGCTCTTTTTTTGTTTATAGCGCATGATCAAAAAATCGCACAGGTGATCCAATACCACCAAAAGAAAGCTCTGTTTGTGGGAAAAAAAGGACACCAAATTCGTTTAGGTACAGCGTCGCACGACCGCGCAATTGTCCGTTAAAGTCACGCAGTGCCGAATCGCAAAATACCCCCTGGTCAGGAAGGGGGTAAAATCTTCCGGGGCTTAAGTGGTTAAGCAATGACTTTAAGCCCCCGTTCACAATGGGCCAATTTGACATGCGATTTGACACTACCAAATCAAAGCCTAATGGCAGCAACGGCACTGTCCGAATCGGTGCAACGCCGACTTTGCAGCGCTGTACCGATTCCCAAAAGTTGTTCCTGCACAAACCCGCACATATGTCTTTCAAATCAACCCCGAAGTCGGAGTGAAATGCCGGTTTGAAATCATGCCAGTTCAGCGAGTTTCAAACCCGCATTCGGTGTAAACCTAAACTAACATGTAGAAGGCATGTATGGTGGACAAGCATGACCATAACCTGGTCATCTTAGAAAAGATGAATTGTTTTGGTGATTCTTAGTCGGAGAATCAGTGATCATTGGTGCAAGTCCTGTAGAATCTGCAGACAGCACACTTTCCTATGACTCATACCCTACAAGCTACTGGTCTTACTACGAGGAATTGGCAGAAATCTTGTGGCCACCCATTAATCCCTCAGGTTACCCACCAGGAAAACCGATATGATTGTGGGTTTTCAAAGATAAAAATGGATCTGTCAGGATTATTATTAAATACGGAGAAGATTCTCCTTAAACCTCACTATTGAATTCCCTTGGGTTCTCCCACTGACACAAATACAAAACCGAATTAGTGGTGTTCTCCATATCAAGCAGTTACTAACTGCCTTTTTTTTTTTTTTTTCAACCTGTGATCTTTATTTTTTTGCAGTAAATTCCCCAAATAGTGTGTATTATTAGTCCAAGCCATGTTTCCTCGCTACATAATGTGCAGTGCTATCAGCATTTACAAAATGAAATAATCAATGAAAAAGTGATCTAAGCATAACAATCACACAAATAATAGTGATAATCTAAATAAAGTGACCAAATCAAGTGACATAAAAGTTCATATATCTGTGTGCTCAAAAAAGTCCACAATGTGCAAAAGATGTTTTCTCTTTCCAGAGAAGCCCCGAGATTTCCAGTAGGGACAGAGATAAATTAAATGCTTACCAGACCACCATGGACTTCTTGCTACTGAGTGGCCAGAAGCGCTTAAAGTGGAAATAAACTCTCCTATCATTTTGAGCAAAGGAAGCTGCCATCTTGACATACTTTCTAGTAGAATGAGGAAGGTTTAGAGCAGAGGTAGGCAAGTTTTGCACTCCAGTTATGGTGAAGCTAGAAATCCTACCATGTCTCTTGCCATACCTCAGGGTACTTTTAGTTTCACCACAGCTGGAGTGCCAAGGTTGTCTACCCCAGGATAACGTCTCTGCCAGGATTATATTGCTGTCTGCTGTATTCTCCTGAAGAAGTGCATGAGGCGAAACGACCGTAGAACAGGGTTACATGTCAGAGGTCCATAAGCCACCATTCTTAGTCCGAGTCTGGTGGCTTTATATTTAGGTGCTTTTATCCACGTTTGCACTATATGGAACTTTATTTGGATGTCACATTCAGCTTGTATTAGCTACTTTTATGCTTTTAACCACTTAAGCCCCGGAAGATTTTACCCCCTTCCTGACCAGGCCCTATTTTGCGATACGGCACTGCGTGACTTTAACGGACAATTGCGCGGTCGTGCAACGTTGTACCTAAACGAATTTGGATTCCTTTTTTTCCCACAAGCAGAGCTTTCTTTTGGTGGTATTTGATCACCTGTACGATTTTTTGATCATGCGCTATAAACAAAAAAAGAGCGTAAATTTTGAAAAAATAACAATATTTTTCAAATTTTTTTATATGAAATTCCCCCCCCCCCCCCAAAAAATGTAAAAATCTAAATTTTTAACATTTTTGGCCAATTTGTTTTCTGCTACATATGTTTGGTAAAAAAATCGCAATAAGTGTATTTTGATTGGTTTGCGCAAAAGTTATTGCGTTTGCTAACTAAGGGAAAGATTTTTGTCATTTTTGTTGTTTTTTTTTAACGAGTAATGGCGGTGATCTGCGATTTCTTTTGTGGGACTGCGACATTGCGGTGGACAGATCGGACCCTTGACTGACATTTTTGACACTTTTGGGGGTACCAGTGACATTACTACAGTAATCAGTGCTATACATATGCACTGTTGCTGTAAAAATGACACTGGCAGGGAAGGGGTTAACTTTATTGGAGAAGGAGGGGTTAAGTGTGTCCCTAGGGGCGTGCTTCTAACTGTGCAGGGATGTGGCTGTTTGTGTAACTACAGAGATATACGGTCCTACATAGCAGGACCGTATGATCTCTGCTGTTACACAAGGGAGAATGACAGGCGGCTTTGTTTACATTAGCCACCTGCCTTTCTCCCTCTGTAACTGACGATCGCGAGTGATCGGCGGCGCGCGCTCGCCCCCTATTGGCTCACAGGCGAGTGACGTACCGGTACGTCACTTTGCCTGCACGGGGCTGACCGCCGCAGTATATGTACTTGCGGCGGTCGGCAAGTGGTTAATAAATACTACACTATGAGGATATTTATTTTCTCTTATGCCTGGTGATTTTCCACACCCGTTTGATTGAAATATCTGAGGAGAGTTTGTCCTCTTGAGGAATAAGAAGATCACACTCAGCCCAATCAACCTGGCTTTATCCAAGACCTGATATTCTTATCTAATAAACAGAGTTGTATAAAGTACTCGAAATTTCTACTTGAGTAAAAGTACAAGTGCTCGATCAAAAAGTGACTTGAGTAGAAGTGGAAGTGCTCGCAGGAAAAGTTACTTAAGTAGAAGTACTAAAGTATTCAACATTTTTTTTACTTAAGTATTGCAAGTAGTTTTTTCAAAAAAATTGCTACTTAAGTACTAAAAGTAAAAAGTACCAGTAGTTTTGAAAAAAAATTTCTACTCAAGTACTGAAAGTAGAAGTAGAAGTACTGTGTTATGTAGTTATTAAAGAAAGAAGTCAAAAGTTTGAACATCATATTGATTTTTATTATTTCAAATGATTTATTCAAATGATTAACCTGTGTTTGTTAGTAGTTTCTTGATGCACTTTAAGCGCTGTAGCACCATTTATTTGTTTGTTTCATATTTTCTTTTTATTGGAAAGATTTGGTATAGCAGCTTTTATTATACACAGCCTTTATTTTAGTATGCGCTGATTTACAAATGACATTATACACATTTTTTTGAGCTTTATGCAACTTCCATCTACTGTTCTGGCAGTGGTAATTTTTTTAAAAGTAACGAGTAACTATGCAGCACAAAAAAAAAATATCGGAGTAGAAGTATCGAAATCATCGAAAAAATGTAGTGAAGTAAAAGTAGAAGTAGGAGAAAAAAATTATACTCTAGGAAAGTACAGATACCGCATTTCGGTACTTAAGTACAGTACTTAAGTAGTTCTACTTCGTTACTATACATCTCTGCATAGCTGTCCTAATAAAACAGCATATTGGTCTGGTGAGTTTGCATTTCTTACCTTGGTGGAGGATCACATGGTGGTGTCTTTTAAATCACATTGACACTGAATATCATCACATCTATGGATATATTATTTGATGGACTGAATCATTATACACAATCTGTCACATTAAGTCATTATATTAGCAACCTTGTTTATTTATATTATGTTGGTGTTTGTATGTTCACACTGTTTGCAAGCTGCTTTCACTTTTTGATAATTAGGCGCTGACATTTCCTTTATTCTAAATCTCAGGAGGGAAATTTCTCTTCACTTCCTGCCCAGGAGATGTGTGTCAGACAGAAAAGAAAGTAATGCCCCATACACACGTGCAGATTATCTGCAGACTTTTGTCTGCAGACTTACCAAAACCATATAATATGAGGTCAAACCTAAACACTTTCAATTTGTATGCAATCCGGCAGGCCCTTGCACTACATAGAAAAGGTAAGTCTGCAGACAAAAGTCTGCAGATAATCTGCACGTGTGTATGGGGCATGAGAGCAAATCTCCTCTGCATTTCAAACCTGACAGAAAAATCTCCACAGTGGGCAGCAGACAGCAACTAACTGGATGATGTTCAGATGATTTGCTGTTCTATCTAAGCTAACAGAAAAACACGTTTTAGCTGAGGTTGGGCTTGAAATGTTAAGAATGAGTTTACATTAGATAATTTCTACATTTGTCTTGTGTTGATGATAGAAGAAAAATGTCTAGCATGCTAAATATGCAGGGAAACCTCTACAGAGTACAGACACAGGCCTACCTGCCTAATGAGTCATTGTACAGCACATGTACAGTATATGTAACGGGACACAGACAAAGCTTCTAACCCTTACCCGCTCTAATAGCTTACCAGTTCAGAGCTGTGTGTGCTTTCCTCATTTTTCATGGCTTTGTCTTTATTTTTATGATGATTCTGCCAATACCACACTTCCTGACCTACAGTGACAACTAGGGTTGCCACCTCATCCCTTTAATCCAGGACACATATTAATTACACAGGTTCTGTCGCTGATTAAGGTGGTAATTAAACTCACTTAGTGCCTTATGTGCATCATATCAGCCTCAGAACCTGTGTAATTAATATGTGTCCTGGTTTAAAGGGATGAGGTGGCATCCCTAGTGACAACGCTCACTTACTGCATCAAATCTATGGAGAAGCAGCGTTGTCACACCAGTACAGGACTACAGAAAACCTCCCCCTCTCTTCATCTTCATGACATAGAGCCAGTGTTCCCCCATGGACTCTGCCCCCGTGTCCCAAATGGTAGCCTAACTAACCCATCTGTGGGTGCTTTGTCTGTTCCAGGTCTTGTCACCTCCCAAGCACAGTTCTCCCAGGAACAGCATCAGGCCGCCTACTGCCAAGCCATGCAGCTTCAATAACTCTATTAACATCCATCCATCATTAGCCGTGGATTAGCTTATAGATCCCCTGCTGATCGCGACAGAATCTGCATTGTGTGAAAGGGGCCCAATGCTTACAGGTACTATATATCTCTTCCAGAGATCAATGGACACCCTGCCTTTATCTCCTGAGAGGAGCACCTCTGAGCCTAGGCACAGTCAATTTCCTACTGTTCTGAATGCCCTTCTTGGCCTAGACACAACCAATTTCTCTTTCTCCCAGAATGCCCTTCCTAGCCTAGGCACAGTCAATTTCTTATTCTTTTGCAATGCCCTTCCTAGCCTAGGCACAGTCAATTTCTTATTCTTTTGCAATGCCCTTCCTAGCCTAGGCACAGTCAATTTATCATTCTTTTGCAATGCCCTTCCTAGCCTAGGTACAGTCAATTTCTCTTTCTCCCAGAATGCCCTTCTTAGCCTAGGCACAGTAAATTTCTCATTATTTTGCAATGCCCTTCCTAGCCTAGGCACAGTCAATTTCTCTTTATCCTAGAATGCCCTTCCTAGCCTAAGCACAATCAATCTCTCATTATTTTGGAATGCCCTTCCTACCGTAGGCACAGTCGATTTCTCTTTCTCCTAGAATGCCCAAACCAATAACCAAATGAGAACACACAGTCCAGCCAGCAAGGTATAACTTCTGTTGTAGGTGTGAAGTTCAAACCATTGCAAACAGATGAAGATGATGAAATCTCATACTGATGTAATAATATGCGCTTACCGCAATATATGGACTCACAATACCTTATGGTAAGTAAGTACTGACAAATATACTTCTGTCAGTATACGGCTTCCTCCCAGTCGTGAACATAGATATCAGATTTTCCCAGCCGCCCCCATACAAAGTTAGCCGGAAACTTAGCAGCCAATCCACATACACATATACATCCCATAATAGGTTTATCTTAAGGCAGACAGAAATAATAGAACAATGGGATACAGGCACTTACCAATAACAAACCCCACCCCACCTCACTGTCTAACAAGGGTCTATGAGAGACTCCAACAATATTCAAGCAATCTGAAAAGTCAAATTGTTTATCTTTATATATTTCTTGAGGGATATTGTTCAGAAATATTATTGTCCCAAATGTAAGAGGCCCTTCATTCTTTTCAACACAAATCACACATATAGAACCCGGGATAACCGGGGTAACACGAGATGCGGTGTGGTTGTACAGCGAGTCTGATTAGTGCAGACCCAAATGGGGTTCTTGGTCACCCTGTGCCCCTAATAGACACAGGGTGACTTACACATAAGAGGGGCCAGGGAAACTGGATAAGGAGTTTCCTGACCTTTCTAAAGTAATCTGGGTTCCACGAGCCCCCTACCCGAAGTGACTCCTGTCACAATGACATTGCGTCTTCTGAATTTCTATGTGATCACTGCTGTGGAAATATCTCATTGAAGCTTATTACTTCAGAATTGTTGTAAGTTTTCTACCTTTTAAATTAATTATTTTTTTACCACTTCTGGACCGGAAGATTTTCTCCCTTAATGACCAGGCCATTTTTTGAGATACTTTAACGGACAATTGCACAGTCATGCGACGCTGTACCCAAAAAAAATTGATGGCCTTTTTTTCCCACAAATAGAACATTCTTTTGGTGGTATTTGATCCCCTGTGCGATTTTATTTTTTGCGCTATAAACAAAAAAGAGCGAAAATTCTGGAAAAAACAAAACAATATTTTTCACTTTCTGCTATATAACATTCCCAAAAAAAAAATGTAAAAATCAAAAGTTTTCATCATTTTATGCCAATTTGTATTCTGCTACATATTTTTGGTAAAAAAAAATCCCAATAAGCGCATCTTGATTGGTTTGCGCAAAAGTTATCGCATCTACAAGCTAGGGGAAATATTTTTTGTTATTTTTTATTTATTTATTTGTTACTAGTAATGGCGGCGATCAGCGATTTTTAGCGGGACTGCGACATTGGGGTGGACAGATTGGACCCCTAACTGACTTTTTTGACACTTTTGGGGGGACCAGTGTCTTTACTACAGTAATCAGTGCTAAAAAATATGCACTGTTACTGTACTAATGACACTGGCAGGGAAGGGGTTAACCGAGGGGTGATCAAAGGGTTAAATGTGAGCCTAGGGGGTGTTTTCAAAGTGTGGGTGGGGGGTGGCCTTGTGAAATCAATACAGAGACCTGTGATCCTAAATAGGAGGAACACAGGAGCTCTGCATTGATTCCTGAGAGAACAACGGTCTACTGTATTTACAATGGCAGACCGCCGTTCTCTCTTCACGGGGATCGATCGTGGGTGCCCAGCGGCAAGGCAAGTGGGCACGCACGTCCCCAGGATTGCTCCTGCGAACCGCCGTACAGGAACGGCGATATGCGAGAACCTGCCGACCTGGCACTGAATATAGGCAGTGGCTGGTTGGCGAGTGGTTAAGACAGTTTTACACTATGTGGGGGTTTCTTGTTTTCTATAAATGTTGGAGTCCATAATCTACCAAGAGGGTTGGTCGGCGTGGAGAGTTGCGGTGTAAAACCCCTAGAGATCACTGCTTCGACCACCATACTGACATTTCCAGCTTCATGCTCGTTTGACTCATTTGAGTCCATACATTCTGATAAGAGTGTTTACTCTCACTCCTGGATGGTGGATGCACGTGTCACGGTGACTCCTTAAGTTGACAAAGATTGCTTTATACAGTATATAATGTTAAAATAAGTAAGCAATATTGGTTTAGATAATCTGTCAGAAGAAAATGGGATTAGTAGTAGGGGCAAAGAAGTAAGATTGAGGGTGACATAGGTAGAAAAAAAAGAGAAGTGGTAGATGGTAAAGAAAGGAGGAAGGTCAATTCTTCCACATGTTGGTAAGCTTTATGTATTTGTATGGGTTATTCTACTTATCCCACAAAATATTGATAGGAGGGAGGTTAACCACAGTTCTCAACCACCATCCGGAGCCCCATCCCCACCCATACACCACCCAGGTGCCTGCAAAACAAGCCTATAGCTCAGGGAGTTAGTATGAATGATCAGGGGTTATTCCATGGTATGCTACAAATTCCAAATGGAATCATTATTAGTAGCTGTAAAGTATTCTATCCTTTTGACCTCCCTGATCCTAGTGTGAAGCTCCGTCAAAGAGGGAGGTTCACTCTCTTTCCAGTAATAATCGTGGTGCCCTAAGAGGACACACCATCAGTCAGTTGGAATTTTTGGATAATGTAGTAGGAGGTAAGCCTAAAAGGTAAGTTTTAGGCGTAAAATGGGATCCAGGTGTCAAAAAGTCAATGGATTAGGTTATGAACAGCTTGCCAGTAAGGTTGGGTAATACCAAGATGATTCCAAGAGCTCTCTTGCATCTTCGGCATTGGCTGAGTACATTTTGGTTGAATGCAAAGGGACATGTGTCTTTGTTCAACTTACCAATGTACCAATGGTGTTAAAGCTTTGTAAGCTGAGCCCATTACCTATCAACAGACATGTTGCTATTGACTTTTACCGAAAAACAATATACTCTTTAGCTGGCTTATCTTGTTTTTGATTTTCTTGCAGCAGTTGGTTAACAGGGATGCTGACTGCACTTCCTGCAAGAAAATGGTGCCACTGCTAGACAGCACCTCTACATATACAGTATACATATGTAAACAAAAAAAAACGTGGAAGCAAAAAAGTGTAAAAATCGTTTTTTAGGTGACCATTTACAACAATAACAAAAATACTCGCTGATTATGAATGGTAATATACCTTTATTAGGTCTTCATGTAGCACTTCACAGACTGACTTTGACGTCCAGTTTTTTGTTGTTTTGTGCTTTCAGGCAGCTGAAGCCCGTCAGAGTGGAGAAGTTATTCATGTGAATGCGATTTGGGATTAGGACAGGTGAGGGAGGAAAATAACCGCAGGGTGTCGAGAAGGAATTTATACTATGAAGAAATCCACATCAGTGAAAACCAATTTAAAGAGACAGTCCCACCAACCTGTGGATACAGTCAAAGGATAAGTTCATCTTCCTAGTTTTCTTTTTACAACAAGATAACTTTAGAGGACCGAGGGACTGTATTATATGACTTGATAAACTTGATAAAATCAATGTGATCTCATATAAACATAAAACTAAGATTGCTTTACTATAGCTAAGGCTCCGTTCATACCTGAGTGTATCGTTTTCAGCCAGTATCGTTTGACCACCAATGTAAGGGGTGCACTCTTCATACTGACCACCAATGTAAGGGGCACATACTCCCTATTGACCATCAATGTAAGGGGCACATTCTCCCTACTGACCAATAATTTAAGGGGGACATTCTCCCTACTGACCACCAATGTAAGGGGGACATTCTTCCTACTGACCACCAATGTAAGGGGATATTCTCCCTACTGACCACCGATCTAAGAGGGACATTCTCCCTACTGACCACAAATGTAAGGGGGCATTCGTCCTACTGACTATCAATGTAAGGGGCACATTCTCCCTACTGACCACCAATGTAAGGGGCACATTCTCCCTACTGACCATCAATGTAAGGGGTGCATTCTCCCTACTGACCAATAATTTAAGGGGGACATTCTCCCTACTGACCACCAATGTAAGGGGGACATTCTTCCTACTGACCATCAATGTAAGGGGTGCATTCTCCCTACTGACCAATAATTTAAGGGGGACATTCTCCCTACTGACCACCATTGTAAGGGGATATTCTCCCTACTGACCATCAATGTAAGGGGCACATTCTCCCTACTGACCATCAATGTAAGGGGCACATTCTCCCTACTGACCAATAGTTTAAGAGGGACATTCTCCCTACTGACCACCTATGTAAGGGGGACATTCTCCCTACTGACCACCGATGTAAGGGGCACATACTCCCTATTGACCATCAATGTAAGGGGCACATTCTCCCTACTGACCATCAATGTAAGGGGCACATTCTCCCTACTGACCAATAGTTTAAGAGGGACATTCTCCCTACTGACCACCAATGTAAGGGGGACATTCTCCCTACTGACCACCGATGTAAGGGGGACATTCTCCCTACTGACCACCAATGTAAGGGGGACATTCTTCCTACTGACCATCAATGTAAGGGGTGCATTCTCCCTACTGACCAATAATTTAAGGGGGACATTCTCCCTACTGACCACCATTGTAAGGGGATATTCTCCCTACTGACCACCAATGTAAGGGGGACATTCTTCCTACTGACCACCAATGTAAGGGGATATTCTCCCTACTGACCACCGATCTAAGAGGGACATTCTCCCTACTGACCACAAATGTAAGGGGGCATTCGTCCTACTGACTATCAATGTAAGGGGCACATTCTCCCTACTGACCACCAATGTAAGGGGCACATTCTCCCTACTGACCATCAATGTAAGGGGTGCATTCTCCCTACTGACCAATAATTTAAGGGGGACATTCTCCCTACTGACCACCAATGTAAGGGGGACATTCTCCCTACTGACCACCGATGTAAGGGGGACATTCTCCCTACTGACCATCAATGTAAGGGACGCATTCTCCCTACTGACCAATAATTTAAGGGGGACATTCTCCCTACTGACCGTCAATGTAAGGGGCACATTCTCCCTACTGACCAATAATTTAAGGGGACATTCTCCCTACTGACCACCAATGTAAGGGGGACATTCTTCCTACTGACCACCAATGTAAGGGGATATTCTCCCTACTGACCACCGATCTAAGAGGGACATTCTCCCTACTGACCACAAATGTAAGGGGGCATTCGTCCTACTGACTATCAATGTAAGGGGCACATTCTCCCTACTGACCACCAATGTAAGGGGCACATTCTCCCTACTGACCATCAATGTAAGGGGTGCATTCTCCCTACTGACCAATAATTTAAGGGGGACATTCTCCCTACTGACCACCAATGTAAGGGGGACATTCTTCCTACTGACCACCATTGTAAGGGGATATTCTCCCTACTGACCACCGATCTAAGAGTGACATTCTTCCTACTGACCACCAATCTAAGAGGGTCATTCTCCCTACTGACCACAAATGTAAGGGGGCATTCATCCTACTGACTACCAATGTAAGGGGGACATTCTACCTATTGACCACCAATATAAGGGGGCATTCTTCCTACTGACCACCAATGTATGGGGCATTTTCCAAGTGACCCCAATGAATTGGTTTTATTATGGGTTCCCTGAGACCTGAATTATTTTAGGGGTTCTTCTGGGGTACAAAGTTTGAGAAAGGTTGCCTTAGATTATACAAGCATTTAACTTCTCACTATCCTGGGGCGGGGGTCACCAAAAAAGTATTTGAAAAGACTGACTGAGACTTAGCTTTAACCCTCCCCATTATTCATTAACCTATGCATGTTTTCACAAAAAAAAAAACAATCACTAGGTGACCTTTCTTTTTTTACTGGGATTGAATGTTCTTGTTCTCTAATCTCCTAGCAGATTATTGCTAGTACAATAAGAACAGACACTGCTGTCCTGTGTACTTTGATTTCTGGCACCTGAATGGAGAGAAATAAGGGTGCTGCTATCGCTGGCCTCCTTCTAAGAAGACTAGTTCCTTGGCGGTCCCAGCTTTCTGTGTCACTGCATAGGAGAGTCAGAGAGTAGTCAAACTTTTGAACCGCATAATCATTCAATATTAGCGCCATAGAAAATTATGAATCCTGTGGGTCAAAATGAGAGCCAGGCAACATGTATTTTCAGAAGGAAAGGTCTGCAATATGGGCTTCTGTTTTCTCTAGAAGTGAGAGATAATCCCTCCAAAGGGAAGGAAATCCCTGCTGTGTCCCCCATTGGAAGATTTCCCCTCTATCCCTGTTTTGGTGATAACTCAGGATTTGGGATTTTATTTTTCCTTCTGTGTCAGTGGTCACCAGGACAAATAGAGAGGGGAAATCTCCTTAACGGGGACACAGACAGCAATAAAAACCTGAAAGGGGTTCTAATCTCTCCCCACTCTATTTAAAACCAAAAAAAAATAATCATGGATTTTTAACAACAGCCATCAGCTAAGACATCCTCTCCATCTCTAACTGCTCCAATCAGCAGCTGATGTCTGCTGTAGTGGAGACTTTAGAGACACAGGACTGTCATATGAAGGTAAAGATCCTCTGATACTTGAGCTGTGATTGAAAACAGATCAAAAACGAAATCACTAAGTTGGAAAAAGGATCACCCCCCCCCTTCTGGAAAATGACTTGTAAACTCAATTAGGAGTAGCTAATCACCTTCTCAATGGCAAACAAAGCCATTTGACTTTCAACTGTGATCAGCTGTGGTAATTTTGATTAGCTCAGCATGAAAAGAGCTTTACTGGAGCATTTCAGTACCTGGTAGTGCAACTGAATCAAACAATCAACTATGGGTGGCAAGGCACTGTCAAAAGATCTCTGGGATAAAGTTGTGGACCGGCACAAGTCAGGAGATGGATATGAAAAAAATTCAAAAGCTTTATCAATGCACAGAAGCACAATGAATCAAACAGTCTTTTGTTAAGAAGTGGAAGGTATTTGGTACAAAACAGACCCTCCCTGGACCAGGACGTCACTCCAAACTGGATTAAAGAGCCAGGAGGAAAATGGTCAGAGAGGCTACCAAGAGGCCTACAGCAACTCTGAAGCAGTTGCAGGAATTTAAATAGTAGTCATTGTGTGCATGTGACAACAATATCACAAATTCTCCACAAATGTGGCTTGTATGGGGGGGGTTGCAAGAAAAAGGCCACTCCTCAAGAAAGGCCACATACAGTCATGACTGAGTTGTGCCAAAACGCACTTTGAAGATTCTCTGGCCATGTAGGAAAAGGTGTTATGGTCAGAGGAAACTAAAATTTAAATTTGGCCTCAACGCCAAACAAAATGTCTGGTGGAAATCCAATCCAGATTGCCATCCAAATGACACCATTCCTACAGTAAAGCGTGGAAGTGGTAATATCCTGTTACGGGGTGTTTCCCTGCAGCAGGGACTGGAGCACTTGTCAGGATAGAAGGAAAAATGGATGGGACAAAATACCATCACATTCTTGAGGAAAATCTGCTGCCCTCTGCCAGAACATTGTCAATGGGAAGAAGGTTTACCTTTCAACATGACAATGACCCAAAACACACAGCAAAATGAATGTCCTTGCATGCCCTAATCAAAGCCCAGACTTAAACTCCATTGAAAATCTGTGGAATGACTTGAAGACTGCAGTCCACAAATGGTCACCATCAAATTGAACTGAACCTGAGCAGTTCTGCAAAGAAGAGTGGGCAAATATTGCAAAGTCTAGAACTGAAAAGTTAGTAGAGTCATGTCCCAACAGACTAAAGGCTGTAAATAAAGACAAAATACTGACACAAGGGGGTGATCCTTTTTCCAACTCAGTAATTCTGTTTTTGATTTTTTTTTTTTTCTGACATGTTGGTGTTATATCTTTCACTTGGATGTTATAAGTTGCACTGAGCCAGACATAAAGTTTGGTGTTGAGACCAAATAATTTAATTTTAGTCTCATCTGACCATAACACCTTTTTTCCATGTGGCCTCAGAATCTTCAGGGTGCGTTTTGGCAAAGTTCAGTGGTGACTGCTCATGGCCTTCCTCGAGGAGTGGCTTTTTTTTCTTGCAACCCTCCCATGCAACCTACTTTTGTGGAGAATTTGGGATATTGTTGTCACATGCACACAATGAACACTCTTTGTCATAAATTCCTGCAACTGCTTGAGAGTTGCTGTAGGCCTCTTGGTAGCCTCTCTGACCAGTTTCCTCCTGGCTCTTTCATCCAGTTTGGAGTGACGTCCTGATCCAGGGAGGGTCTGTGTTGTACCAAATACCACTTCTTAGTAATAGACTTCACTGTGCTTCTAGGCATTGATAAAGCCTTTGAAATGCTTTTGTATCCATCTCCTGACTTGTGCCTGTCCACAACTTTATCCCAGAGATCTTTTGACAGTGCTTTGCCACTGCTATCCATAGTTGATTTGATGTTTGCTTCAGCTGCACTTCCAGGGACTGAAATGCTCCAGGAAAGCTCTTTTCATGCTGGGCTAATCAAAATGACCACCGCTAATTAGAGTTGAAAGTCAAATGGCTTTGTGTACCATTGAGAAGATGATTAGGTACACCTGATTGAGTTTACAAGTCATTTTATGAGGGGGGTGATCCTTTTTTAAACCCAGTGATTCTGTTTTTAAATTTTTTTTCCTGACATGTTGGTGTTATATCTTTTACTTAGATGTTATAAGTTGCAATGAGTAAATACAACTGGGTAGGGCTGCACAGCTAAAGATGTGATAAATGTGAAGGGGGTGATTCTTTTCTATGCCCATTGTGCATTGCTCAATAGGGTAATAAATGGGTCCCTGGAGATAGACTGGAGCATATTTTTTTTTTCTTTTCTAACTTATTATGCACTGGTAAGTTGTTTATGAGCCGTATAGTTTATATTTGGCAGTGGTTTCTGTATCGCTGGAAATTGAAAGGATTGCTTTAATTACATCAGCTCCGTGCTCCGGAACCCCCAGGGTCTCTGTGTTCCCGTTCTACATTCCATCCAGTCACCTGCTTATAAAATGATGGATAAAAACCAAGCAAGTGGCAAGAGGGATTCTTTAGGGATCATTTAAATTAGGTCCCATTTGTCACGCCTGGTACACCTCTCCAAGAATAATTCACAAATCCTAAATAAAGCATATTGATCTTGCAGGCATTAGCAGCAGTGGACTTCCCGGTGGCGGATCTTCAGAGCAATGCTTTGTGGGTATGTATAGCTGCACATCCCGGGTGCCTAACTGCCCTCCCACTGATATATAATAGATTACAGCAGCCTAAGGGTACAAGTAAATCCAATCAGTTATTGGAAGATGCTGTCCAGAAAACACTGCAGTGGCTAAAGTCACAGAAACCCTTCGCAGCCTTATTTAGCAGACTTTTTCTTGGTGGCACTACAGCATCCAATCACAACATTTCATTTATCCAATGTCTACAGAGGGAGATGGTTTTATTTAGGAAAGCTCTGGTCTCAGGAAAGTAGTGAAATCAGAGTCAGGATGACAGCCTAAAACTGTGACCCTTAAAAGTTGGCCGTCACAGCTCCCATTTTCTATTCCTGAGAGGTTTATTAAAGCCTAAGTTTTTTTTTTTTTTTTTTTTTTAAACATCAGCACAAGGGATGTTACTTTTAATTAGATTTGTCCCTTGTGCTGGTTGTCCTAGCTGATATCTTTCATCCTCTGGAACCCCATCCCCACCCTTTCCAAAACCCCACAGAAGTAATTTTCCAGTACTGTGGGGGTTAATACAGCCACTGGACATGTCATAGGCACTCGTCAAGATTGCTGACTTTGCCCGCCCCTTTCTGCCCCACTCTTCCATTCATAGAAGCTGCACTATAGCATTCATTAAGGAGAACTGCTCTATGAATGGAGGACAGGTAGATAAATAAATGGTCTGCCTCCTCTATTCATAGAGTGCTATAGTTATACAGCTTCTATGAAAGGAGGAGGGGACAGAAAGGGCAGATATAGTCGTTGCTCTTGATGAGCACCTGTAACAGGTCCAGCAGCTGTATTAACACCTGCAACAATGAAAGATACCGAGGTCTCGGGGAAGGGAGGCAGGCAGATGACTGAAGATTTCAACAACAGAAAATGATTGGAATGAAACATTCCTATTGGTGATAAAAGGATTTTAAAGGCTTTTTACTTAATGCAAAAAATACAATCAGGTTCTATAAAAGAATATAAACATTTATTGCATCATATAGAAGTGTTTTAAAGGGATCTGGCCTTTATGACCATAAATGCTTCCACAATGTAACCAAACAACATTAAAACCATCCTGCTGGCTTAGTCCAACACGTTTCACATCACTGTCGCTGCTTCTTCAAGGACCTCACAGGAGGATCTACATTAAAATAATCATAAAGCAAAGTAACCTCACATAATATGAACCTACAACATACAATACATGTGATAGGTTCATATCCTGTGAGATTACTTTGCTTTATGATTATTTTTAACTGTAGATGCTCCTGTGAGGTCCCTGAAGAAGCAGCAACAGTGCTGTGAAACAAGCCAGCAGAAACATACAAAGCATTTAGTGTTGTATTTATGCAGAACTCTTTATGGTTTTAATGTTGTTTGGTTACATTGTGGAACCATTTATAATCATAAAGGCCAGATCTCTTTCAAACATTTATATATGTTGCAATAAAAGCTTATATTCTTTTTGAAAACTGATTGTGTTTTGCCTTAAGTACGAATCCTTTAAAGTCCCTTTATCATCATTAGGAATGTTTCATTCCAATTGTTTTTTTTTTTGTCATGACTTTTTGAGACTTTTTGGCATCCTACGTTTATCCCTAGATTTGGTTTAATAATTTTTGACTGAAGATTTCAACTAGGACAGCCAACACCAGCGCAAGGGACACTGCTCATTGAATCCCTTGTGCTGATTTTTCAAAAAATAAATTTAACCAATCTTAGGTTTTATGTTTATGGGGTTCTATAGCTCTAAGTTATACAAAAAGGGCAAGAATTTAAAAATGTTGAAGCACAGACACTAAATAATTACAGCACATATGGCTCATTTTAGCTGAGATATACACTATATGGTCAAAAGTATTGGGACGCCTGCCTTTACACACACATGACTTTTAATGGCATCCCAGTCTTAGTCCGTAGGGTTCAATATTGAGTCGGCCCACCCTTTGCAGCTATAACAGCTTCAACTCTTCTGGGAAGGCTGTCCACAAGGTTTAGAAGTGTGTCTATGGGAATGTTTGATCATTCTTCCAGAAGAGCATTTGTCAAGTCAGGCACTGATCCTGGACAAGAAGGCCCAGCTCGCAGTTTCCTCTCTAATTCATCCCAAAGATGTTCTATTGGGCTGAGGACAGGACTCTGTGCAGGCCAGTCAAGTTCCTTCACCCCAAACTCGCTCATCCATGTCTTTATGGACCTTGCTTTGTGCACTGGTGTGCAGTCATGTTGAAATAGGAAGGGGCTATCCCCAAACTGTTCCCACAAAGTTTGGAGCATGAAATTTTCGAAAATGTCTTGGTAGAAGATTTCCATTCACTGGAACTAAGGGGTCGATCCCAATCCCAGAAAGACAACCCCACACCATAATCCCCCTCTACCAAATGATTTGGACCAGTGTACAAAGCAACGTCCATAAAGACATGGATGAGCGAGTTTAGGGTGGAGGAACTTGACTGGCCTGCCTGCTATTAAAGTTCATGTGCATGTAAAGGCAGGCGTCCCAGTAATTTTGACAATATAGTGTATGTATATATATATATATATATATATATATATACATATAAATACAAACCCGATTCCAAAAAAGTTGGGACACTGTACAAATTGTGAATGAAAACAGAATGCAATGATGTGGAAGTTTAAGATTTTTATATTTTATTCAGAATACAACATAGATGACATATCAAATGTTTAAACTGAGAAAATGTATAATTTTAAGGGAAAAATACCGTATATATTCGAGTATAAGCCAATTTTGTTTGTGCTGAAAACGTCCCCCTCGGCTTATACTCGAGTCAAAAAATAAAAATGTTCCCAGCCGGCCCGCCCGACGTGCTCTGAGGCCCCTTCGATTTAAAAATGTCGCCGCCCGGTGCCAACGTGTCACCGCGCATGCGCCGTCGCCGCTCGGGAAAGGCCATATACGTTCGGCTATTCCCTGGAACAGCCGAATGTATACGAACTTTCCTGAGCGGCGGCGCATGCGCAATGACGTGTTGGCGCAGGCCGGCACCATTTTTAAATCTATTGGCACTTTTCCACTGCAAGTACCGGCTAGTACCGGCTCGGCTCTACTCGGCCCTGCTTGGCCCGGTTTGCTTTTCCACTGCGGTACCGCATGGTACGGTGTTGGAACGGTTCGGTACGGTACGGTATAGGTTTGCTTTTCCACTAAAGTAGTACTAAAGTTAAGTGGGTGGGATAACAACGGGGTGGGTGGGATTCTCTGACCAATCAGTGGCTAGTAGTGACTGCATGCAAAGGATTGTGGGATATGGTACCAGTTTGGTACCTGTTGGAACCACTATCGAGTAGGTACTGTTTTTTCAGAGCCGTACCGTACCGTACCGTTCGGTTTCATGCAGTGGAAAAGCAAACCTATACGGTACCGTACCGAACCGTTCTGACCCTATACCATGCGGTACCGCAGTGGAAAAGCACAAAAGCGTGCCGAGCCGGTACGGTTCTATGCAGTGGAAAAGCGCCATAAGGGGCCTCAGGAACAGGTGAGACTCCTCCACAGCCGCACTATCTGCCGTTATGCGGGGCTGTGGGCATACTACAAGAGATGCAGTGCTGCGGGCATGGTACAGGTGTACCATGCCCGCAGCACTGCATCTCTTGTAGTATGCCCACAGCCCCGCATTCTCTTGTACTATGCCCACAGCCCTTTCCCGAGCTGCGACGGCGCATGCGCGGTGACATGTTAAAGCTGGGCGGCGCCATTTTTAAATCTAAGGGGCCTCCGAGCACGTCGGGCATGGTACAGGTGTACCATGCCCGCAGCACTGCATCTCCTGTAGTATGCCCACAGCCCCGCATTCTCTTGTACTATGCCCACAGCCCTGCATTCTCCTGTACAATGCCCACAGCCCTGCATTCTCCTGTACCATGCCTGCAGCCCTGCACTCACCTGTACCATGCCCGCAGCCCTGCATTCTCCTGTACTATACCCGCAGCTCTGCATTCTCCTGTACCATGCCCACAGCCCTGCATTCTGTACCATGCCCGCAGCCCTGCATTCTCCTGTATCATGCCCGCAGCCCTGCATTCTGTACCATGCCCGCAGCCCCGCATTCTCCTGTACCATGGCCGCAGCCCTGCATTCTCCTGTACCATGCCCGCAGCCCTGCATTCTGTACCATGCCCGCAGCCCTGCATTCTCCTGTACCATGCCCGCAGCCCTGCATTTTCCTGTACCATGTCCGCAGCCCTGAATTTTCCTGTACCATGTCTGCTGCCCTGCATTCTCCTGTACCATGCCCACAGCCCTTCATTCTCCTGTACCATGCCCACAGCCCTGCATCTCCTGTACTGTGCCCACAGCCCTGCATTCTCCTGTACCATGCCCGCAGCCCCTGTTTTGGGTCTCGTGGTGGTCCAGTAGCTGCTGCATTTCCCACCCTAGGCTTATACTCGAGTCAATCATTTTTCCCATTTTTTTGTGGTTAAATTAGGGGCCTCGGCTTATACTTGGGTCAGCTTATACTCAAGTATTTACGGTAAGTTGATTTTAAATTTCATGGCATCAACACATCTCAAAAAAGTTGGGACAAGGCCATGTTTACCACTGTGTGGCATCCCCTCTTATTTTTATAACAGTCTGCAAATGTCTGGGGACTGAGGAGACAAGTTGCTCAAGTTTAGGAATAGGAATGTTGTCCCATTCTTGTCTAATACAGGCTTCTAGTTGCTCAACTGTCTTAGGTCTTCTTTGTCGCATCTTCCTCTTTATGATGTGCCAAATGTTTTCTATGGGTGAAAGATCTGGACTGCAGGCTGGCCATTTCAGTACCCGGATCCTTCTTCTACGCAGTCATGATGTTGTAATTGATGCAGTATGTGGTCTGGCATGGTATTGTTGGAAAATGCAAGGTCTTCCCTGAAAGAGACGACGTCTGGATGGGAGCATATGTTGTTCTAGAACTTGGATATTCCTTTCAGCATTGATGGGGCCTTTCCAGATGTGTAAGCTGCCCATGCCACACGCACTCATGCAACCCCATACCAACAGAGATGCAGGCTTCTGAACTGAGCGCTGATAACAACTTGGGTTGTCCTTGTCCTCTTTAGTCCGGATGACAGGGCGTCCTAGTTTTCCAAAAAGAACTTCAAATTTTGATTCGTCTGTCCACAGAACAGTTTTCCACTTTGCCATAGTCCATTTTAAATGAGCCTTGGCCCAGAGAAAATGCCTGTGCCTCTGGATCATGTTTAAATATGGCTTCTTTTTTGGCCTATCGAGTTTTAGCTGGCAACGGCGAATGGCACGGTGGATTGTGTTCACTGACAATGTTTTCTGGAAGTATTCCTGAGCCCATGTTGTGATTTCCATTACATTAGCATTCCTGTATGTGATGCAGTGCCGTCTAAGGGCCCAAAGATCACGGGCATCCAATATGGTTTTCCGGCCTTTACTCCTACGCACAGAGATTGTTCCAGATTTTCTGAATCTTTGGATGATATTATGCACTGTAGATGATGATAACTTCAAAATCTTTGCAATTTTTCTCTGATAAACTCCTTTCTGATATTGCTCCACTATTTTTTGCTGCAGCATTGGGGGAATTGGTGATCCTCTGCCCATCTTGACTTCTGAGGGACACTGCCCCTCTGAGAGGCTCTTTTTATACCCAATCATGTTGCCAATCTACCTAATAAGTTGCAAATTGGTCCTCCAACTGATCCTTATATGTACATTTAACTTTTCCTCTTATTGCTACCTGTCCCAACTTTTTTTGGAATGTGTAGCTCTCATGAAATCCAAAATGAGCCAATATTTGGCATGACATTTCAAAATGTCTCACTTTCAACATTTGATATGTTATCTATATTATATTGTGAATAAAATATAAGTTTATGAGATTTGTAAATTAGTCCATTCCTTTTTTACTTACAATTTGTGTCCCAACCTTTTTGGAAAACTGGTTTATATATATACATATATATATATATATATATATATATATATATATATATATATATATATATATATGCACACAATATATATATATATATTGTAAAGCAGATTATGGGCTAGACTTTCATGCACAATCTGCAGAATTGCACTCTAGCCCCCTTGTGGTAGCTATGCAGAAGTACATCCCTTTCTTTCCATACAGTACACCCAGACAATTACTTATTGCGCTCCCTGGGGTAGCTGTATTTCAGAGGACATATTAATGGTAATTTATAGGCAGCCCGGACAGCCATGCACGAGTGTGAGTCATGCAGTTATACTGGTAATAGTTACAGTAGCTGTTTAATAGCTTGTCTGGTTACAGGCTTTCCCTGCTCATACCGAATCCCATCTTATGTAATTACTTTACAACACGATACTAGCCTAGGGTGTGAAGGTTTTAAAGCTGATGTAATGCAATGTTTATGTTGAATCCCACACAAAGATTTTAAAAGTTTTATTTTAATATTTTATTATTTTTAGTCTGGTGTTGCATTTATTTAAAGCAAAAATATATATTTTTAGATACAGCTTGTATACCAACCCACACTGGTCCTGATATTAGGTTTTCATGACCTCCAGTATAGCGGAAATTGGGAAGTATAAGAACCCATAAGGTCTCGATCTCCCCTCTGACCCCACACTTGATACCGCCGTCAGGACAGGCACTATGGGTAGATAGGGAGGGTTTGAGAATGTCAGAAATGGTTCTTATTGTTCTTCCTAATGCTTGAGATGATCAAGGATAGTGTAGGAAAGGGTTAAAACATCTATTAGTAATTTCTATTTTACATACTTTATGACAGTAAGATTTTAATACATTGCAGTGCTATCTAACATGTTTCAGGCACTGGGGGCTGAAGGGGGAGGTTGTTTTTAATGGGTTTAATGGAGAGCACAGAGAGGAACTTACTAATGTGTTGAAGTGTTATCATAATCCAAAGAAAAGTCGCTTTATGTAAATGGTTACTTATTCGCAAATATGTAAAATGTTACAGTACTACAAAATATATTGGCACCCTATAATAAAAATAGAATACAATTATAGTGCATTGCAATGTGTAGGGAACATGTGTGACAACTCGTGTTGACATGTTTTGATGAGTTTCCATTGATTTTAATGGAAACCCCACCAGGGGGAAGGGATAGGTTGTTGTGGCAGCTTAACCTACCATGAAAATGTGGTCAGATCTGGGGGGGTTGGATGATATTCTATTGCGGCAATGGTCAGAAAATGTGTGATTTATACTGGTATTGTGGTGACAATCAGAGAAACGTGATTTGTGCCAGGTTACCACAAAGCAAGAATATATCTGAGTTGTAGTGCCACTCTAATGCACATTAATGCCCCTGCACTATGGCGCACCACATCACAGGGGTGGGAATATTTTGAGGCTAAATTCATACCATTGCGTGTCAAAAACAAACGCAAAATGACGCACTTTCCTAACATGTACAGAAACGCCTTCCCCTTTACCAGACACATGGGGCTGCCAAATAACTGTTATTGGAAAATAAATCAATCACCTATCAATGTGTGTATGACAGCATTACTTGTGTCAGGGCCTGGAAGGGGGCTGTCCAGGGGCTGCCGATGAGGGACAAGAATGATATTCCTTATAAACTGAGAATGTTTTTTTTTTTTTCTTTTCATACTATTATATATATATATATATATATATATATGTGTGTGTGGTAAAATGTTATATATATATATATATATATATATATATATATAAGAATTTTTTTCATATATATATATATACTGGTGTGTGTAAAATATATATATATATATATATATATATATATATATATATATAAAACATTCTTTATATATAAAATATATATATATATTATATATATATACTGTGCGTGTAAAATATATATACATATATTTTTTAATAAAACACACATATGTATATAAATATATACTATATATATAATGTGTGTGTGTAAAATGTTATTTATATGAGAATGTTTTTTTCATATATATATATACTGTGTATGTATGTGTGTGTGTATATATATATATATATATATATATAATTATTTTTTTAACAAAACATTTATTAATAAATGTTTAACTAAATATAAACATATATATATAATTTTGCTTAATAAACATATCAATTAATCATTTAAAAAAAATATATATATATATATATGAAAAAACATTCTTATATATATATATATATATATATATATATATATATATATATATATATATACTGTGCGTTAAATATAAATATATTTAATAAAACACACATTGTTAATATATTGTACTATATATATGTGAATAGTTATATATATATATATATATATATATATATATATATATATATATATATATATATACTGTGTATGTATGTGTGTGTGTATATATAATATATATATATATATATATAATTATTTTTTTAACAAAACATTTATTAATAAATGTTTAACTAAATATAAACATATATATATATAATTTTGCTTAATAAACATATCTAATTAATCATTAAAAAAAAATATATATATATATATTTTTTTTAATGTATATTTAGATATGTTTATTAAAAAATTATATATATATATATATAATATATATATATATATATATATATATATATATATAATTTTCATTAACATATCTAAATATACATTAAAAAAAAAAAAAATATATATAATATATATATATATATATATATATATATATATATATATATATATATATACTCATTTATCATTTTATACATTTACTAAATAAAAAGAAAGAGTGATGATTGGTGCAGACGCAGTATTGCGCTGAGCCCGGCTCTCTGTCTCCTCCCGGCGGCCGGTTGCCGGGGTGACAGCGAACAAACATGAAAACATTGGCGCAGCAGCGCTCTCGGGCTCCTCCCAGCGCTCACCTGCCAGCCGCCTGCAGTCATTAGATCGGCTTGGGCTGAATTGGCTCATAGGGAAGACTCGCAGGAGTTAACCCGAGTCCTCGCCCTACTCCTCTTATGGAGAGAGGCTTCCCCCTTGCAAGCCCCGCCTCCTTTTACATCATCATCACTGTCATCATCACAGGGGCCCCGCCTCTCTCCTTCATCATCAGGGAGCCCCTCCTCCTCTCTGGTCCCCCCTTGCATCACCAGCGAGAGCTGCTATTCTTAGCATGACGTATCACATTCCAGAACGGCCCCTCCACTATATAAAGAGGTGATGCAACTCCGAGAGAGGGAAAGAAAGAGAGTGAGAGGGGAGCGGAGCGGGCGGAGTGCGGGCAGATCGGAGCCGACCCTTTGTCTGCCATTCTTCCCTCACACCGGACCTCTGACAGGCGGCAGGTAAGAGAGGCTCCGCTCCTGGGTTGGGGGCTCCTTGTTTTCTTCACACCCCAAACTTTCCCCATCACTTTCCCCAGCTGTTCTACGAGTCCCCGACTGACCCCCCCCCCCCCTCCTCACCTTCTACCCGGAACAATGGAGACACAACCAGACTTTATACAACTTTCCAGCTGTGTCACCTGACACCGGGGTCCACCTACCTCTGCCAGGGACTTACCTACCTCTGCCAGGGACTTACCTATTTCTGCCAGGGACTCACCTACCTACTCCTGCCAGGGACTTACCTACTTCTGCCAGGGACTTACCTACTACCTCTGCCTTTCGGTGACTTACCTACTACCCCTGCCAGGGACTTACCAACCTACCCATGCCAGGGACTTACCTACCTACCTCTGCCAGGGACGTTCCTACTACTTCCAAATGCCTTCCTACCCCTGCCAAGGACTTACCTGCCCTTTCCAGCAACTTACCTACCCTTTCCAAGGACTTACCTGTCTCTTCCACAGTACTTTATACACACATTACTGGCTGGGGGATTATTAGGATCATATGTGGAGTAATTAAAGAATGGTATTAGTGTTGTATGTTGTTATTGTCATTATTATACATGTACAGGGTATGGCATCGCCTCCACTAGAATAATATTACTAATACTAATCTTGGAGAATTCTTCTGTTTATTCTTTTTTTTAATTCTTCTTATTTTTAATATTATTATTATTATTATTATAAATATTATTATTATTATTTCAGTATATGTTTGAAGGGTCAAAAAGCATGGCACTGCCTTCACTCCATTTCTTATTACTAATCATAGAGAATATCTGTTTATTCCTCTTCTTCCTAATAATAATAATAATAACTATGAATATTATTATTTCTAGTATTAGTTTGGGGTGTCTCCGTTCATAGTTGGTAGAACAATACTTCATTTATTATTATTATTACTTCTCATTTATCTGTTTTGCCTGCATTGTATACATTATGTATCCGGAAGCGAAGCAGGATTTCCATCTCTATTATTTACCTAGGATAATGATCCCTCATAAATCCTTACTGGAAGTGAATGAGCTGTTTATAAATATAGAAGTTACATGGAGTGTGTTTTTATTGTTATTATTGTTATTATGTATTAGATTATTTCATGATGTTACTTTTGTTTTGTCGGAGTTGTGTGTAGTGCGATGCGGTGTTCGGTGTATGAAGTTGTATGGAATGATTCGGGTTCTTCTTTCTCGGTCAGGACATTGAGAATTCTGAGGACAGAAGCAGTGGAAGGGAAGAAATGGGCTGTAGGGGGTAGTAGTTGTCATGCTGTAGGGGGTAGTAGTTGTCATGCTGTAGGGGGTAGTAGTTGTCATTCTGTAGGGGGTAGTAGTTGTCTTGCTGTAGGGGGTAGTAGTTGTCATGCTGTAGGGGGTAGTAGTTGTCATGCTGTAGGGGGTAGTAGTTGTCTTGATGTAGGGGGTAGTAGTTGTCTTGCTGTAGGGGGTAGTAGTTGTCATGCTGTAGGGGGTAGTAGTTGTCATTCTGTAGGGGGTAGTAGTTGTCATTCTGTAGGGGGTAGTAGTTGTCATGCTGTAGGGGGTAGTAGTTGTCATGCTGTAGGGGGTAGTAGTTGTCATGCTGTATGGGGTAGTAGTTGTCATGCTGTAGGGGGTAGTAGTTGTCTTGCTGTAGGGGGTAGTAGTTGTCTTGCTGTAGGGGGTAGTAGTTGTCTTGCTGTAGGGGGTAGTAGTTGTCATGCTGTAGGGGGTAGTAGTTGTCATTCTGTAGGGGGTAGTAGTTGTCATTCTGTAGGGGGTAGTAGTTGTCATGCTGTAGGGGGTAGTAGTTGTCATGCTGTAGGGGGTAGTAGTTGTCATGCTGTAGGGGTAGTAGTCATTCTGTAGGGGGTAGTAGTTGTCATTCTGTAGGGGGTAGTAGTTGTCATGCTGTAGGGGGTAGTAGTTGTCATGCTGTAGGGGTAGTAGTCATTCTGTAGGGGGTAGTAGTTGTCATGCTGTAGGGGGTAGTAGTTGTCATGCTGTAGGGGGTAGTAGTTGTCTTGATGTAGGGGGTAGTAGTTGTCATTCTGTAGGGGGTAGTAGTTTTCATTCTGTAGGGGGTAGTAGTTGTCATTCTGTAGGGGGTAGTAGTTGTCATTCTGTAGGGGGTAGTAGTTGTCATTCTGTAGTGGGTAGTAATTGTCATGCTGTAGGGGGTAGTAGTTGTCATGCTGTAGGGGGTAGTAGTTGTCATGCTGTAGTGGGTAGTAATTGTCATGCTGTAGTGGGTAGTAGTTGTCATGCTGTAGGGGGTAGTAGTTGTCATTCTGTAGGGGGTAGTAGTTGTCATGCTGTAGGGGGTAGTAGTTGTCATGCTGTAGGGGGTAGTAGTGCTGGAAGTGATGGCGTTGAAGGATAGTGATTGGTGTAGGTAGGTAGTCGGGTTTTGTAGTATATAATGTGATCTGTGTGTGGCCGGACAGGTGATCTGCACCCGGCTCTCCTCTCCTCTCCTCTGGATGAGAGGTCATTATTCTGATGAAATTCTCTGAAATACTTTCAGTTCTCACACGTGACTTTAACACCGATCGCCAAAAGGTGGCGTCACATTCCAGAGCGAGACACCTCATTCCCTCCCCGACTCCTCCAACTTCAATACAGAGCAGAGGACACTCGGGGATCCCAGGGGAGCAATGCACTGATAGGAGACAAATCTATTATATCCCCATCATCTCTACAGGGGCGGCTCTCTCTCTCTCTTTTTCTTTCTTTCTTTCTTTCTTTCTTTCTTTCTTTCTTTCTTTCTTTCTTTCTTTCTTTCTTTCTTTCTTTCTTTCTTTCTTTCTTTCTTTCTCTTTTTCTTTCTCACTCTCTCTCTCTCTCTCTCTTGTGTCTGCCTTCTGTCACTTATGACTCTTTCATTCTCTTTCTCTTTTTCTCTCTCTTGTTCTTGTGTTTGGCTCCTGTCACTCCTGATAATTAATACCATTGATCACTGAGTCTGGCACTTTCTCTTTCTCTCTCTTTCTCTCTTTCTGCCCCCAACCCCTTTCTTGCTCTTTTTCATTTATTTTTCTGTTAACCCCTTCTTTTCTTCTCTGTTTTTATTTTTTTATTATTATTATTATTTGTCTCTCTGTGACTTTATTTTTGCCCCCCCCCCTCTCTCTCCCTCTTTTTCTCTCCTCTCCACTCTCTTCTTCTCTGTCTCTCTCTCTCCCTCCCTCACTCTCTCTCTCCTCTCCTCTCTTTTTCTCTCTATCTCCCTTTTCTCTCTCTCTCTCCCTCTCTCTCCTCTCTCTAATTTTCTCTCTCTCTCCTCTCTCATTTTTTCTGTCTCCCTCTCCTCTCTCTCTCTCTCTCTCTCTCTCTCTCTCTCTCTCTCTCTCTCCTCTCCTCTCTCATTTTCTCTCTCTCTCTCTCCTCTCTCTCTCTCTCTCCTCTCCTCTCTCATTTTCTCTCTCTCTCCTCTCCTCTCTCATTTTCTCTCTCTCTCTCTCTCTCTCTCTCTCCTCTCCTCTCTCATTTTCTCTCCCTCTCTCTCTCCTCTCCCTCTCTCTCTCTCCTCTCCCTCTCTCTCTCTCCTCTCTCTCTCTCTCTCTCTCTCTCTCTCTCCCTCTCTCTCTCTCCCTCTCCTCTCATTTTTTATGTCTCTCTCTCTTGAAGCTATAGTAGAATAAAACTCATAGTATAAAGCGTGTTACTGTTGCACATTTAGTAATAGCTATTTTGTCAGTAAAATTGCCAACATACAACTGTAACTCAGGAAATTCAGTTTTATACTTTCTTTATGATTAAAAAAAATATATTCCTGAAAAAAACACATTGTTCATTTGTAAGCTATATGCCATCAGAAATATTATTGTATCTGCATTCTGTTTTTATTTCCTTTAGAAATAGTTAATTCCAGATCATATTTATAAATAAGACTCTAGGTTGTATCTTCTCAATTATTATATTTATCTGAAGTCTTGTAAAAGACAAGACCTGAATAAGAATGTGAATGTGGTCATTATTTCAGATGTAAAGGTCTGCCCCTCAGTAATAGATCCTCTGGGGGATCAATCAATAAATCTTTACATTGTGTAGGAAGTAATCAGCTGTAGTGACGCATGACATTAGGTGTATATCTGTACATGTCAGGAAAATGAGGCGCTGGAAAGTAAACACAAGTTTTATTGTCTGGGACCTAACATTTATCGTTATGGTTACCCTGCCACCCAGTAATAGTTATCTTTTGTATTTACAGATCCAGCAGTTTATGTAGTGAGATAAATGAGAGTACAAAGTATATCTCACAGCAATACAAGTATACAAAGTATATCTCACAGCAATACAATTATATAAAGTTTATCTCACAGCAATACAAGTATACAAAGTATATCTCACACCAATACAAATATATAAAGAATATGTCACACCAATACAAATATATAAAGTATATCTCACACCAATACAATTATATAAAGTTTATCTGACAGCAATACAAGTATACAAAGTATATCTCACACCAATACAAATATATAAACAATATGTCACACCAATACAAATATATAAAGAATATGTCACACCAATACAAATATATAAAGAATATGTCACACCAATACAAATATATAAAGAATATGTCACACCAATACAAATATATAAAGTATATCTCACACCAATACAATTATATAAAGTATATCTCACAGCAATACAAGTATACAAAGTATATCTCACACCAATACAATTATGTAAAGTATATCTCACACCAATACAAGTATACAAATTATATCTCACACCAATACAATTATATAAAGTATACCTTACAGCAATACAAGTATACAAAGTATACGTCACAGCAAATGAAGTGTACAAGGTATAACTCACAGTACAAGTTTACAAAGTACAATAAATCTCACACCAATACCAGTATACAAGATACTATATATATTACACCTGTACTAGTGTACAAAGTATCCCACACTAATACAAATGTACAAAGTATATCTCACACCAGTGCCATTGTACAAGATAAATGTCACACCAATACTTATGTACAAGGTAAACCTCACCAGTACAAGTGTACAAAGTACTGTCTCACACCAATACCAGTGTACAAGGTACCATTAATAGCGTACAAGGTATATATCACACCAGTACAAATGTACACAGTATTTTTAACATGAATACCAGTATACAAAGTACATTTTGCACCAGTGCCAGTGTACAAGATGTGTCACACCAACACAGGTGTACAAAGTATATTTCACACCAATACTTGTGTACTGGGTATAACTCACCGGTTGAAATGTACAATGTAGATGTATACACTATATAATTTACACCAATGCAAATGTACACAGTATATCTCACACCAACCCCAGTGTACAAAGATCATATCCCACCACTACTAGTGTACATAGTATATCTCACACCAATATCAGTGTACATAGTATATCTCACACCAATATCAGTGTACATAGTATATCTCACACCAATACAAGTGTATTATGTGCTTACATAAAGATGATTGCAGTGATTTTTACTTCTGCTTGTCACGTTCAAAATAAAAGCAGGAGATGGGTGTAGAATTGTAACCTTTTGTTTAGATAACATTGTTTCATCTTCGCTCTTTGTCACATTTGATGATTTGTGATGTGACAATTCTTGCAGTCTTTATGTGAACTGACATGGAAAGGACAAATGAACATCTCAGTGGTTGCATAAGTCATTTTTTGTTCACTTTTGTGCGAATATTGTGCAAGTTAAAGCGGAATAGATAGTTCCCTTATATGAGGACGTATGGCCAGAGACTTGTTTGGCTTACCGAATGAGAACAGGTTGGTGACATCTATGACATTGTCTATGTGAAAAGTTAGTTATGTCAAGTCACTTCCCTTTTTCCACTCTATATAGATCAACCATTCCCAGCCAGGGTTCCTCATTATACTGGGGTTCCTCCAGAGGTTGGTGGGGGTTCCTTGTGGTGTGGCTGCTTGACCTCCCATCTGATAGTGCCTGCATAGTTCAGCTGCATGAACCCAATCATCTTTTTAGCTGGCTGTAAAGAAAGCATTCTGACCAGCCCTATAAAAGAGGAATCCGTCCCACAAGCCGCCAATGTATGGGGTACCCCCCGATCTCCAATTAATTGGTTTAGGAAGGGTTCCCCAAGACCTGAAAATTATGTAAAGTGTTCCTCCAGTTTACTGTCCTTCAGACTTTAGGGGGGCCAGACTGTGGCCAGTGGGAGTAAACAATGCCCCATTGTTGGTATCAGTGGAAAATGATGGCGCTCCATTGTTGATATCAGTGGGAGGAATAGCTCCCCATCATTAGTGTCAGTGAGAGGAGAATTTGTCCCACCACTGGTGTCAGTGTGAGGAATGGTGCTCATTGGTGTCAGATGTGGATGGATTAGTGCCCCATCATTAGTGTCAGTGAGAGGAGCAGTGTCCCACCACTGGTGTCAGTGTGAGGAATGGTGCTCATTGGTGTCAGATGTGGATGGATTAGTGCCATATCATTAGTGTCAGTGAGAGGAGCAGTGTCCCACCACTGGTGTCAGTGTGAGGAATGGTTCTCATTGGTGTCAGATGTGGATGGATTAGTGCCCCATCATTAGTGTCAGTGACAGGAGCAGTGTCCCACCACTGGTGTCAGCGTGAGGAATGGTTCTCATTGGTGTCAGATGTGGATGGATTAGTGCCCCATCATTAGTGTCAGTGAGAGGAGCAGTGTCCCACCACTGGTGTCAGCGTGAGGAATGGTGCTCATTGGTGTCAGATGTGGATGGATTAGTGCCATATCATTAGTGTCAGTGAGAGGAGCAGTGTCCCACCACTGGTGTCAGTGTGAGGAATGGTGCTCATTGGTGTCAGATGTGGATGGATTAGTGCCCCATCATTAGTGTCAGTGAGAGGAGCAGTGTCCCACCACTGGTGTCAGCGTGAGGAATGGTTCTCATTGGTGTCAGATGTGGATGGATTAGTGCCCCATCATTAGTGTCAGTGAGAGGAGCAGTGTCCCACCACTGGTGTCAGTGTGAGGAATGGTGCTCATTGGTGTCAGATGTGGATGGATTGGTGCCCCAAGGGCCAGATAGAGGCAGGCAAAAGCCCACCCTGGGTCCCAGGGCTGCAGTTTGGAGGCCACTGCTCTAGGATAAAAAAAAGGCTGGAGCAGATTGTAAGGCTTATTAGCAAAGTGTAAAGCTGACCACACACCTTGCAATCTGTGCAATCTCCTTTGGATCTACCAACTGCTTTGTATTGCCCAGGATACAAATAGAATGGGCTGTTTAGGAAGGGCTTCTGCTATATAGTTTTGGTGAATCTAAAGCAGAAAGTATAAAGTTTGGTATATCAGGTGTTTGGCTAGTTGAGGGTGCCTAACTCATAATATCCAATCAGATCTTATATTTCAATTATAATATTTCTGTACAGGTAAGCTTGATTAGTTGCCAGGAGTTACTGCACAGTGCTGTTCAGCTTTGGTCTTTGCATGGCTTTATTGATTAAGTTGCATGAGTGCAGAACGAAGGTCCAGGTGAATATATTGGGATAAAGGAAGAGATTCTGGAGGAATCTCAAGAATTTGGAAGCACGGCAAAGGCAATGAAGGAGAATATCGCCATGCCATGATGACTGAACTTTCCTCACCTGGTGATGTCAGTGGCTTTTAAACTCATTCCTTTCCTTATTGCTGTCGCCGCTAGTTGCTGGCAGGTTGCACGATGGCCTTTGGTGACACAACACATTCTAAAGCAGATTATTTTCCTGGAAATGACACTGCTTCCTGGTTCACTCAATATCTGTACAAAGGAAGGTCAGTTTATTTTTAGCCAAGACTGAACATGACCTCCAGCCTCACCAGGACATGCTGGCACCTGTGGTACCTTCACAGCTTCAGGGGAGCAAGTCACCCCACCCCATTCTACATAGCACTAGTCATGTCAGGTTGCTCCAGGATGCAGCTGGGTCACCGAGGCCATGAACTGACTGGCTGTTTAACATTAACCTGATGTCATCACCATTTTTCACTCGCTGCCAGCCAGCATAGCCAAGTGATGACTTAAAGGGTGACTCCAAGTAAATGACCAAACAATGTACAGTTGAAACAAATATTTAGGATCAATTTTACCTACTTATGTAAAATAATGCCTAGAATTTTTCAATCCACACACCTTTGCTGTGCTAAATGTTTGTATAAGGAGGGTGATAAAGTCTTCATAGCTTAAAATCCTGAAGACTTCACCCACTGCTCTGCCTTCTGCTGCCACTTGGACTCCAAATGTTCTTAATTTCACTAGTGACCCCCCCCCCCCCCTGTTCTCTCTAACCCTAGCCTGTCCCATCCTTTTTAGGTTTAATTTACCACTTGACCTCCAGAAGATTTACCCCCCCCCCCCCCCTTCATGACCAGGCCATTTTTTGCGATATGGCAAAAATGTTACTTTAACTGACAATTGTGCGGTAATGCGATACTATAGCCAAAGAAAATTTCTTTTATATTCCCCATAAATAGAGTTTTCTTTTGGTGGTATTTGGTCACCACTGCGTTTTTATTTTGTTTGCGCTATAAAAAAAAAAAAACAAAACCTGGCAATTTTGAAAAAAAAAAAAAAACAATATTTTTTTTCTTGCTGCTAAAAAACACATCCCACAAAAAAAATATGAAAATCTAATTTCTTTTTAAATTTGAGCAAAAATGTATTTTGCTACATGTTTTTGGTAGAAAAATCCCAAAAAGCATATGTGGACTACGCAAACATTATAGTGTCTACAAACTATGGTATATATTTATGAATTTTCTTTTTTTTTTTTATACTAGTAATGGCGGTGATCAGTGACTTATAGTGGGACTGTGATATTGTGGCAACTATCGGACACTAACTGGCACTTTTGGCACTTTGCGGGAACCAGTGACACTAATACAATGATCAGTGCTAAAAATATGCACTGTCCCTGTACTAATGACACTGGCTGGGAAAGAGTTGAACATCTAGGGCGATCAAAGGGTTAACTGTGTGCCTAGCCAGTGTTTTTTGTGTACTGTTAGGTGCTTTTACTAGGGGAAGAGATGGATTTTATTCCCTGCTTTGCAGGAACACAAAATCCACCCCCCCCCCCCGGTCAAAACGGAGACCTGTGTAGTTTACATAGGCAGATCTCAGTTCTGTGTGTTTTACCAATGATCGGCGGGTGCCGGAGGACATCAGGTGCCGGGGACCTGCAGATTGGCTTCTGCTTTAATGTATCACAGCAGAAGCGGCCTGCCGGTAGTGCATGCACCCCTTGCAGGCGAAAGTGCAGAATCATATATATATATAAAATATATGGAAAGATGAGAGTACCGATATATATATATATATATATATATATATATATATATATATATATATATATATATATTTTTTTTTTTTTTTTTCTGGTACATTTATTAGGGCTTTTTTTATTTTATGACGGTCACTTTCAAGATGCCAAAAAATATTTTTTTTTTCAAAGGATGACAAATAAGGGGGTCACAATAGCTTTCAGTGCCCTCCGAAATCTGGTAGCCAGTATAGGCTGTGGCTTCCAACAGGCAATGAGCCAAATCTTGCTCACCTCTTGTTTACATTGAAACAGACCTCTGAGCAGAATAAATAGTTTAATTGGTGATCTGACCCTAAAAATAACATTGTCAGGTTGTGTAATTATAAGCCAAATGCTATTTATACATCTACTAAACTTTGTACTTTGTAACATTACGAGCAACAATAAGCTTTCTGCTTTATTTGTCATTGCTGACGTATTTTTATTTTTTTACCAAGCTAGAATAACAAGATATACAGCTTATTACACAGCGCAGTCAGATAAGTTATCAAAGTTTGGAAGACTGGACCAAGCATCGAGCCATTGTCTGTAGCATTCAGTCGATTCTTTTTGCCATAGAATGAGATGAAACTGGATTGGTTGTTATCAGACACTTTTGCTTGTGAAATGTAGTATTTCTTTATTAAAGAAACCTTCTTTCCTTATTTTACAAGCCAATGCATGGATGCACCAACCATTTTTATATGGGCAGTTTTGTAGCAGAGAATAATCAGTGCTACAATTGGCGAATGCCAGTCATTATTAGCGATTTTTAGATAGCAATTTAATCATTAGAGTTGCTAGTTCTACAGTGTTATGTTGTACTCTCCTACAAATCATTCTCCTTCAGAAATTAGTAGCTAAGCTAAACCTAGGGCAGCCCATTTATTTCAGTGGGCTGCCCAATGTGGTAGAAAAATGGAAAAGATCTTTTTCCAAAAAACACACAGAACCGTATGGTACTGCGGAACGCATAAAAACAGCACATGTTAGCAGATGAGTGGGAGTGCTATTAACAAATAAGGGCAGGCCACAATAAACTTATTTCTGTGCATATCGGAAGATTGCACGATTATGCGTGTGTGTGTCCCCCCCCCCCCAAACATGCAGTAGTGGGTAGTGGGAATCTAGCCTTAGAGGTGGATGAGGAATGATTGTCGGTATCGATTTTTGCAACAAATGCTTCTAAAATTTGAAGAGGTAGCAATTCAATAGAATATCATTAGGAATTTCTTGGCAGGAAATTGCGACTGCAAAATGGAAGGAAGGGAAATTACTGTGAAAAAGAAAAAAAACGCCCGTGTGACATCAGCCTTACTGTTTCCTGCTTTAGAACAGTGAGATTATAAAATTGTGATTTCTAATTGATTACATTTTTACATCTATAAATGTATGTGCAACATTACACTTACCCTAGTAGTCTGTTTAGTTTATAATGGTAAAGTTCCTTCAGCGATTCTCTACCCTGCCTGCCCTTGTTTATTTCTATTTTGATTGAGGTGAGACTAAGGCTGTGTCCTGTTTCTTATTTGGTTGAGGAGAGACTGAGGCACTGTGTCCTATTTCTGATTTGGTTGAGGGTATCTCGAGGCTGTGTCCTATTTCTGATTTGGTTGAGGGTATCTCAAGGCTTTGTCCTATTTCTGATTTGGTTGAGGGTATCTCCAGGCTGTGTCCTATTTCTGATTTGGTTGAGGGTATCTCCAGGCTGTGTCCTATTTCTGATTTGGTTGAGGGTATCTCCAGGCTGTGTCCTATTTCTGATTTGGTTGAGGGTATCTCGAGCCTTTGTCCTATTTCTGATTTGGTTGAGGATATCTCGAGGCTTTGTCCTATTTCTGATTTGGTTGAGGGTATCTCGAGGCTGTGGCCTATTTCTGATTTGGTTGAGGGTATCTCGAGGCTGTGTCCTATTTCTGATTTGGTTGAGGGTATCTCGAGGCTGTGGCCTATTTCTGATTTGGTTGAGGGTATCTCGAGGCTGTGGCCTATTTCTGATTTGGTTGAGGGTATCTCGAGGCTGTGGCCTATTTCTGATTTGGTTGAGGGTATCTCGAGGCTGTGGCCTATTTCGGATTTGGTTGAGGGTATCTCCAGGCTGTGTCCTATTTCTGATTTGGTTGAGGGTATCTCGAGGCTGTGCCCTATTTCTGATTTGGTTGAGCGTATCTCGAGGCTGTGTCCTATTTCTGATTTGGTTGAGGGTATCTCGAGGCTGTGTACTATTTATGATATGTTTGAGGGTATCCCAATGTGCTGTGTCCTATTTCGGATTTGGTTGAGGGTATCTCAAGGCTGTGTCCTATTTCTCATTTGGTTGAGGGTATCTCGAAGCTGTGTCCTATTTATGATATGGTTGAGGGTATCCCAATGTGCTGTGTCCTATTTCTGATTTGGTTGAGGGTATTTCAAGGCTGTGTCCTATTTATGATATGGTTGAGGGTATCTCGAGGCTTTGTCCTATTTCTGACAGTTGGCAGCAGTTAGCGGAGGTGATTTCCAGAGTACATATACTACCTTATACATTACAGGGGGCTTCAAGTAAGAGTAAGCTTGCCTTGGCTATTTCCCTCTGCTCGAAAATGTAAATATCTTTTGATTAGGAGAGTTATTTAAAGGAGTACTTTAGCACACATCAATTATCATAGATGAGATGTGGAGTAATGTTTCATTTCTAAAATGTTGAATTTGTGTTTTCCCCTTAGAAAAATGATGCTCCAACACCCAGGTCAAGGTTCAGCTGTGGAGGTCAGCGCAACCGCCATTGTCCCATGCCTGTCTCCAACTATGACATTTGCATTCGAAGACTTTACCAACTTGACGCCTCTGGTTAAAGAAGAACTGAGGTTCACCATCCAGAATAAGCGTATCCGCGCACCTTGCACATTGGACAGCGTTGTGGTCGCAGAAAGGCCCATAGAAATGACAATGTCTAAGACAGAGGTAAGCTACGTGTTTGGTTGGATTTTCGGGTTATCAGGGAGAAATGGTTACTTTTGTGGTCATTGTAGAGAGGCATTCATATTTAAATGAAAATACCAGAAAATTTGCTAAATTTACAGTGGAAAAATATTGAAGGTGATTTACTAAAATGGATGGACACAGAATCTGGTGCAGCTGTGCATAGCATCCAATCAGCTTCTAAATTCAGCTTGTTTAATTAAGCTTTCAAAATAAAACCTAGAAGCTCATTGGTTACTATGCACAGCTGGACCAGATTCTGTGTAAACCAGTGTTAGTAAATCTCCCCCAATGTTTGATGCTTTTCTTGCCAAAAAATGTACAATTCTCTACAGCCAATCTTGTGATTTGCACTGCTCACTGCATAAATGGACAGATGACAGATTAAGTTCCCAATTAAATAATTCATTTTCTTACAAGAGAACCTGTCACTGTACTCCTGGTGGGTAAAGAGATTGTAATTTATTTAAAGGATCAGTCTACTAAAAGCTGCAGTCTAGTAAGATGATTTCTGTTATTTGAGTGACTCTAGTTGTGGGATCCCCTTATTGGAGTTCCAGCTGCCCTCCCCCATACCAATGAAATCTCAATTCTCTTGATATATTGTAAGATCTAAAAATACAAAATAGAGACTTCTGTGTTAAGACCACACAGCAGGTAAGCAGTGTTGAGGACTTGGGAGTCTTCCTGAACTATGAATGTCGATTCTTCTTTTAGACTACATTGACCATAAACGGGATTCTGTTTTTTAGCAGACTAATTCTGTGATCAACCAAAAACAAAATCAATGATCTGTTTACTGCTGGTTGTCGGACATCCTTTGAATGTCAGTGTTCTATTAGGAGAATAACTGGAACTTATGTAGACATGTCCTTTTTTCCCCCCAGTTTGTGCCAGAAGAAGATGAGAGGAAGAAGAGGAGAAGAGAGAGGAACAAGGTCGCAGCTGCAAAATGTCGAAACAAAAAGAAAGAGAGAACAGAAAGCTTACAGAAGGTGAGTGTACATAGAGGTCAGAAAATACAGTGCCTTCCCACCATTCTAATGTGCAGAGAATAAACACACAGTGGGCAAATTTATCATAAGGCTAAAAGTATACCTAAAAGGCAAATCTTTTTTTAGAGTGGAGATGGATTAGAATACCGAACAGGTTTTTCTTGCCCTTTGTGCCCGTATTAGGGAGAATCATCCTCTATTTGTCCTCTATACCATTATTATTGAAAGTCAAAAAAAATCCCAAATTTTGGGTTGTCCCCAGAAAAGTAATAGAGGGAAAATATTTTAATGGAGACACTGGTTCTGGTGATCTGGAGGGTTCCAAGGGATTCCTTTAATTTTCAGGGATTTCTTCTCACTTTGGCTGTGGGTTTCGGCTTTGGGACAGGAAGTGAATGTAAACCTCCCTAATAGGATACAGATGACAAAAAAATAAAACCAACAGGGTTAGTCTATCCAGAATAGAAAAAAAGTTTTATCTATTGTTCTACTTAATTGACTACTATTGTGAGAAAATTCTGAATTTTTAAATACCTTGTAAGCTTGTAGCAAGTCAAGAGATTTGGCATTGAGCCCCTTGATTTTGTATTCCCCCAACCATTGCAAACTGTCAATTGACAACAGTGGTTCACTTGTACATGTGTACATATGTTAGTTTGACTTTAACAAGGCTTTGGGGGAGTGTCAGAAAGCAGTCAGAGAGAAGTCAGAAAGCAAGACTAATGCTGGCCATACACTAGCCGAAAAATAGTTCGAATATCTGTAATTTTGGCCATTTGTTCATTTTTCATCCAATTAATGGGCACAAATAGAACTTTTCAGAGCCGAAAAATTGAAGGAACAGTTTGGAAAATTCTGCCGAACAAACGATGAATTGAAAGGTTATGTTTGCACCAGGCATATGTGACAAACTGAACGAAAAATGGATTCATTTATGTCCATTGAACCATTTATCATTTGAAATTCAGTCATTACATGATGGCACGATTGTCTGCTCTCACGGCCGATTTTTTTGTTTTTTCGAAAATGAGTTTGAACGATTTTTCGGCTAGTTAATGGCCAGCTTAATACTAATTCTAATACTAATAAAGATGATTCTTTTACTCAAAGTGAGCATGATGAAGAAATAACATAAAACAACAAATGTCTCAGTCACACCGTTCCCCGTTCTCAAGGTTTGAGAAAGGGCCCAAAACATTGATTTTTTTTTCTGCTTGCTTGAGAAAGGCACTCTGGGGTTGTAGGAAAGGTGGAATGTCCCTTATCTCATGCTTTTTGGCCAATAATGAGCCAGTAAGGGGCATAAATATCTAAAGGGATTCTCTTTGATAAAATCCTATATGCAGGGAGCTTCTAATGGACAACAGTAGAAAAGAAGCTGCAGTATTGCTTGATTTACATTGATATATTCAAAGAATAAAGTTTTATTTAAGAGCGTAATAGTTTTTTAAATTCCATCATGTCTCTAGGTAGGCTGCTTTTATCTTTTCACTAATTCTGCCTTGTTTCTTCTAATAAGGAGTCAGAAAAGCTGGAATCTATCAATGCAGAACTGAAAGCCCAAATTGAGGAACTAAAGAACGAGAAGCAGCATCTTATCTACATGTTGAACCTCCACCGACCCACCTGTATTGTGCGAGCACAGAATGGGCGGACCCCGGAGGATGAACGCAAACTATTCATCCAACAAATCAAAGAAAGCACCCTGCAGAACTTAGTGACGGAGGGTGTAAACTGAGCACCTGTCTGCTGGACTTCTGAATAAACTTGCTGCGGCCCTATGGGGAGCCCAGGGAATCAGAGAATCCTTGTAACTGTGGAATCTTTACCAGGAAAAGTCTACTTCGTATCACCATCAGATGTCTCTGGTTAGAAAGTGGAAGGATGTACCCTTTATAGGATGCTGTGAGCTCCTTCCATTTAATGGTGGCTTGGAATCTCCAACTAAAGGAGAACGTACTTTACCTTTAGGAGTTATTTCCAGGTTCTATTCACTAGCCGATTGCTGCTTCCTCCTTCAGCAGTCTGATTTGCCTTTTTACACTTTGTGCAATCAATTTCTTTTTCTTAACAGAAACAAGAAGAAAGAACATTTCAGTGTTGTGGGGGGGTGATACCATTATCGATAATGGGTTTTCACCAATAATGTTTCTGTTCAAATCCATGGAAGTATTTTGAGAAAATGGAAACACAATGAACTGCCTTAACTGATTCATTTTGAGACAAAATATTTTGCTTGTTTCCTGCTATTTATTTTTTTGAAAGACATTTTGCGTTCACCTTTTTTAATTGTCAATGTTGTATTTGTATTCTGAGAGATCACAACTTTGGGCACTAAAGGTTTATTTAAGTATAGCTGCAGCATAAAGCAGGCAACAATTTCCAAAGGTGAACTAACAATATTGAGAACTTGGTGAGCTGACTGGGACATGTGGAGCAAAAGCAGGCTCATCAGGTCACAGGGAATATTGGGGTTTATCATTTTCAATATTGGTTCACATTTCAAAATGTCTTCAGTTAGGGTATGTAATTTAAAAGTACATAGGAATCATATCACTTTCAGCCCTTCTTAGGCTAGTTATCTGGCTTTTTTTTTTGGAGATTTCAGTTAGCAAATATTCCAAATGAAATAACCAGTTCCCCTCAAACAATGGACAAATGTTATCATTGGAGTCCCAAGGATGTAAAAGGCTAGATGGGGATTTAACCCACTAATACCCATACTTAGACTTGATATATTTTTATTTGGAGTTGGCTATCATTGACTGGGCTGAAATAATTTAGGTTGGAGTTGGTCACCATTGACTAGAACTGAAATCATTTAGGTTGGAGTTGGTCTCCGTTGACTGGAACTAAAATCATTTAGGTTGGAGTTGGTCTCCATTGACTGGAACTGAAATAATTCCATTTGGAGTTGGCCTCCGTTGACTTAAACTGAAATCATTTAGGTTGGAGTTGGTCTCCATTGACTAGAGCTGAAATAATTTAGGTTGGAGTTGGTCTCCATTGACTAGAACTGAAATAATTCCATTTGGAGTTGGCCTTCATTGACTAAAACTGAAATCATTTAGGTTGGCATTGGTCTCCATTGACTAGAACTGAAATCATTTAGGTTGGAGTTGGTCTCCATTGACTAGAACTGAAATAATTCCATTTGGAGTTGGCCTCCATTGACTTAAACTGAAATCATTTAGGTTGGCATTGGTCTCCATTGACTAGAACTGAAATCGTTTAGGTTGGAGTTGGTTTCCATTGACTGGAACTGAAATAATTTCATTTGGAGTTGGCCTCCATTGACTAAAACTGAAATCATTTAGGTTGGCATTGGTCTCCATTGACTAGAACTGAAATCATTTAGGTTGGAGTTTGTCTCCATTGACTAGAACTGAAATCATTTAGGTTGGAGTTGGTCTCCATTGACTGGAACTGAAATAATTTAGGTTGGAGTTGGTTTCCATTGACTGGAACTGAAATAATTTAATTTGGAGTTGGCCTCAGTTGACTCTATATTATGACATAAAGATCCACCAGGGCTGGTTCCTTCTGACAATGCCTTCACTCTTCATAATTGTCTTCAATGCGTTGTGATGGTGTGTGCAGAGTATATGTGGTGGCTGAAAATAATTTCTTAGTGGTTGGTATGGATTACCAGTGCTTACTTGGGTTTTATTTTGAAGAAGCAATGAGGTGCGTGAGTGTAGCAATACCTACCAACCAATCACATGGCAGTTCACAGAGACCTTGTCACATATAAACAATGATTAGGCTATAAAAGAACCAAACTAACTTTTCCAGCGGCCCATGTGTTAAAAAGTGGCCTTTTTTATGCTCCCTGGTTGCTGCATATATTCCACTCTGGGGGTGTGGAAAATACTTGCTCCCCCGTCGCACTTGTGGTTCTTCCCCTGAGATCATAAATAGCTATAGGATGTACAAGCTGGTGGAAGAATCCACAGCGTGCAGTGGGGGTGACAGATATTCAATACACCTGATTGGTAAAAATACATGTGCAGGATTGCATTTTAACACATGGGCCACTAGAAAGGTAAATGAAGAGCCAGACCCTATGGTGATGGGCTTACTATAAATATTGAAGAAACATGCTTTGTGTTTGCAGATTTATTACTTTCTCTCTGCATTCATAAGCAAGAAGACCTCCACATATGTGCATGCATCAGCAGTCTATGTATTAGTCACCCGTATACAACCGCACCAGATCACTTCTTTGCTCCATTATCTTGTGTTTTTATTGCCATGCATAGGGTAGCGTTTGTTCTGCTAAGTTAAATTGACTTAGCGTTAATTTAATGTGTTTAAAGGCAAGTGATTACAGAACCGTGTCACAGTCGTGCTCATGTGTGAGCCGATGTGCAAGAGAAACCTGCAATAGAAACTGACTGATTTATGGATAAGGCAGACCTCTTAATAGTTTGCTATATGAGGCCCCTAATGCAATACAAAAATAAAAAGTATTAAACACTTCAGATTACAGTTTAGTATAGCTTGATGGCAATTACAAAAGCTGCACAGACTAGAATTACAGGCTTTTTTTTACCAGTCTAAGGAGTGGCATGCTGGGACTTGTAGTGCCCCACTGGCACATAGCCTGATGTACAATAATATACAAAATACCAACATTTGCACCAGTAAGCTGGAGTACAGCATTTGATATTCTATGGCTAGGTTCATATTATTGTGGGTCCGGAAGTCTCAGAAAATCGTGCACATTCCTGACCCGCAGGCTAAGTGCAACGCTCTTTAGCAGACACCCAGGGGCGCCATTTATTTTTAATGGCACCCCTGCGCATCCCAAAAACATGGAGCATTTTTGCATGTGCCAAACTTTTGTGATGCTGCAGCACCATGTGGCACGATTTAAAAAGAGTGATGGACTTCTTTCCTTGCATTTCTGCCGGTGGGGCAGCCCATTCAAATGAATGGGCTGTCTACATGCAGAATCCAGATCGCAAGAATGTGAACCAAGCCTAATTGTCAATTCATTTCAGTGTGTTAATCCATTTCATCCAGTGTACAACACACACTATAGACAATTACCTCAGACACAATCTCTACACACAAATACTATACGTATGAATGAGACGCCAGCAAACATGTATTTGATCTCTATATTCTGTACCAGAATAATCAGTACATGTTAAAGGGATCTGTATGTCCCTATACTAATTTTTTCGTCTATGTGTTAAGGTCAGCTCTACCCTAAACTGGTGTTTCAGTGTTGCCTGGTTGCTGGAAAGTGGACGCACACGGTGGTTTCTAGAACTATGGGGAGATCAGCAAGAACTCAGCATAGCCCACCAAAGCGCTAATCTAGTTTTGGGTGGGGTTGACCTTTAGGTATTAAAAAAAAGGGAATGAATGAAACTTTTATCAGTAAATAATCGCAAATATGAAAATGATTCCAATTCCTAAGGTGTAGAATCTGTTTTGTGGCATTAAATGAGATGGGCAGTAATGGTGTCCCGATATTGGCAGCTGTCATGATGGTTCTTACAAAGTGTATTTGTTGTACAGGCGCAGGACCCATTCACTGCTATTTCAATTTCAAAGGCCCTTTCTATTTTTTGGGTTTCCAAAGCAGGAAAAAAAAAAAAAAACTCTCAAAAAGAAAAAAAAGTATCTCCAGTAGCTTAAAGAACCTTGTGCCAAAAGCTGTACCTTCCTGCAACCAATCAGAATTCATTCTTCCACTCATCTGATTGACTGTTTTGGGTTACCGCTCATACCCTGGTAAATAAGACCGATAGATTAAGAAAAGCAGTGCATTGTGGGAATAATTTGATTAATATTTAATTTTCCTTATTTAAAGGATCTGGCGCCTGTACAAGAAATAAAATATGCTATGGTTAAGGAAATGTTCTGCAAAAGAGAAAAGTTTATTGTAGTATAATCTGTCGCTACAAGAAAGTTTTAGGTTCTAGAAGCAGCCAGCAACTTGGGATGTGACTTGTCAGTATGATGGCAGCATCCAATCAGCAAAGGGTTACCTCTAATCAGGGCCGGGACAAGGAGTGAGCAGAAGGGGCTGTTGCCCTGGGTGCAAAGTTTTTTTGCAGGGATTTGGGTGCCCTGATCCTAACCATAGGGGAAGTTGGGGGCGCAGTTTGGCATCTTTGCCCTGGGCGCTGGATGGCCTTGTCCTGGCACTGCCTCTAATTTCTACAACACTGCGATTTGGACACCTTAGGAGGGGTGGGAGTACGAAACAGATTGGCGCACCTTTGAAAAAAAAAAATGTTTTTTAATTTTAGTTCTTATTTGTACTTTTCTTGAATCCAAGAATCAGAGTGTTATTTTTTGTTCTGTTATAAAGTTTTCTTGCGTGCTGAAGTTGGATTGGCTGCATTGTGCAGCGGCCAACCTCCCATGCGCTACTCCAAGTTTATTGCTGAACTCCAGAAAAACAGCTAACTTGACTGATGAAATACATAAAGTATATGGGAGATGTCGTACCTGCCAAAGGATTTGTATGTCTGTTCTGACATGCACACAGCACAACCCTGCCTGGAAGGACAGGGGACTGGTGCAGTTCAGTAACACCCACAGGTCTCCTCCTCAGCCTGTAACTGGATAATAATCTCTCTGCTCTCCCCTACTATCAGCATTTCCCTTGCACTGCAGCACAGCTAATTGACTCCTGGTGCTGCTTCCCCCTCCCCCCAGTCTGAGCTCTGCTGTACAAGGACAATAGAGGCTGATACCAAGTCAGATTCAGTTACTTGCATTATATGTAAAAAAATAATACATTAAGACTCCGTTCACACTGGGGCGACCTGGTCGCCTGACAGGTCGCCTGCCATAGAGAAGCTGTGGACCCGTTCTAATAGGAGCGACACAAGTCGCTCCGACTTAGAAAAATGGTCCGGAGCTTCTTTGGGGCGACCAGGAGCGACCTGCATTGACTTCAATGTTATGAAGTCCGTGCCGGCCGCTCCGAGGTCGCGGTGCGAGCTGAGCACCGCGACCTGTGAGGTCGCCCCGGCAAGTAGCGTCGCCCCAGTGTGAACGGGGTCTTAAGGATGTGTTATTGAATATGGATTTGTGTCTATTTATATCTGTCTGGAGTTCAGCTGTAAAACCAGGAGAGTGAATGATGTGACATGCATTTTAATCAGAGTGCTGTGCATCTGCATAATCTAGTTAAATTAGATGGCATTTTTTATTGGCTTGTTTGATTAACAAAAATCAAAAAAACCAACAGAGGTCTGAAAAAAAAAAAAAAAAATGATTGGGTGACCCAACCTACTTTTTTTTTTCCTGTGCAATGTCACCCACAGATACTCTTGCTCTGTCAACTAATTGTATGATTAATACTACTATATATAATATATATGTGCAGCCATATACCCTACATTTTGACGCGGGCGTCGTTCGTTTTGGCTTTTGTTATTCCCATGTGTTTACTGGCATGTATGTTAATCATGTTAGCACTATATATGTAAAAAGTATATTATTAATATTATTATTATTATTTTGTTCACTTGATGTAACATCTGCAGGTTCAATTATCGTTGTGGTACTAAGTTTAAAACCGCTCACGATATTACAGATGTGAGAGGAACTGCATGTTTTATTGTATTTTAAATACAATTTATCAATTAAGGTACTTTAAGGCCTATGTTTTTTTATTAAGAGGTTTCTTTGCGTTTTGATACTTTATTAATAAATATACAATTGAAAAACAATTGAAAGTCTTTGTGGTTTTAATTTTCATCTCCTTTTCTTGATGCTATTTCAGTGTTTCAAGTAGACATAATCCCTGACTTAACCACTTGCCGACCGCCGCGCGACTATATATACGGCGGCAGTAAGACCCTCCTGGGCAAAGCGACGTACCGGTATGAGCCTCTTGGGGGTGATCGCGCGCCGCCGGAGGTGTGCTCCCGCCCCCGCTCGTTCTCTGACAGCCCCACGCGAGTGACCGGCGGCTCCGATGTCCGCCGGACACTCGCGATCTCCTGCTGGAGAGGGAGAAAGGCAGGTGGCTGATGTAAACAAAGCCGCCTGTCATTCTCCCTGGTGTAACAGCAGAGATCATACGATCCTGCTATGTAGGATCGTATGTCTCTGTGGTTACATCACTAGCCACACCTCTTTACAGTTAGAATCACGCCCCTAGGGACACACTTAACCCCTTGATCACTAATAAAGTTAACCCCTTCCCTGCCAGTGTCATTTTTACAGTAACAGTGCATATCTATAGCACTGATTACTGTAGTAATGTCACTGGTGCCCCCAAAAGTGTCAAAAATGTCAGTCAAGGGTCCGATCTGTCCACACAATGTCGCAGTCCTGCAAAAAAAAAATCGCAGATCACCGCCATTACTCATTAAAAAAAAAAAAACAATAAAAATGACATAAATCTTTCCCGTAGTTAGTAAACGCAATAACTTTTGCGCAAACCAATCCAAAAACGCTTATTGCGATTTTTTTTTTACCAAAAATATGTAGCAAAAAACAAATTGGCCAAAAATGTTAAAAAATTTTGATTTTTACATTTTTTTTTGGGGGGAATTTCATATAAAAAAAATGTGAAAAATATTGTTATTTTTTCCAAATTGTCGCAATTTTTTTGTTTATAGCGCAAAAAGTAAAAATCGCACAGGTGATCAAAAACCACAAAAAGAAAGCTCTGTTTGTGGAAAAAAAAGAACGTCAATGTAATTTGAGTACAACGTCGCACGACCGCGCAATTGTCCGTTAAAATCACGCAGTGCCGAATCACAAAATAGGCCCTGGTCGTTGAGCAGCCAAATCCTCCGGGGCTAAAGCAGTGTGTATGATAGACAGCTGACATTTTAAAAAATACAATACCTTCTTTCTTTTTTTTTTTTTTAAATTGTTTGCATTTCAGTGCAGCTTATCCCCTGCACCTTTTTTTCAGACACTTCATATCCACATGCCCTCAAATGATGGCTGCATTGCATTTCTCAGGGCAGCTTTCCGATTGGTGACAACAGAGGACCATGCCCGTGTAATATGTGTTGAAACTGCCAGTTGCCACTTCCCCATTGTAAGCCATGTGATAGGGTGACAACACAACAAAACAACTGGGAGACAGGAACAGAATGTTGTTTCCCTATGCCTGACCAATGACCTTCGTGGTGGGATCACTAAGTATTAATTTTAAGAAAGCTGCAGATTCACAAATATTGAAAATTACTGTTAAATCTTGCTGTTGAGTTTTTGATCTTTTACATTGGCTGCTGTATTATACAATTCTAATATACACGAGACGAAAAAAAATGTTGTAAGTCAGGTGAACACGGTATATTTCATGAATTGTATTTTATTCCCCATCCAGCAGAGGGATGCTAGGCTCATTTTCACATATCCCACAGACTTTTCATGGCTGTTTTACTTACTGGTTACAGTGTACAATGGCTCAAGCTGCCATTACCACACCTCCATACCTCCTCTATTAAGAGGAGTCAGAAAGAGCTTCAGTCATGGAGAGACAGTTTAATAGTAAACGGTTTCTGCTCTGTTATCCTTTCTTCAGACAACCTATAATTTGTAAAAAGTTAAAAAATAAATAAATTGTATATTGTGAAAAGGAAACTATAACCACATACATTGCACCATGAAGAGTATAGATTCCTTTTAAAGCCAGACTAAAGTTTATTTCATTAGCTAGATATATTGATTCTGCAATAAAAGACACATGGCAAATGTCAATAGCCCCTACTCAGCATGGGGCTTGTCCCACCACATCATCCCCACACAGACGAGGGGTTCTTTACATTCTGCATCCCAGGAAAGAGTATTTTGAACTTACAATAGAGATTAATCAGAGAAATAACAGTAAGATATTTGCCATGTACTTGTTGCTGCCTATTTCATAAATAAAGCTTATATAACAGGAAACTTCAGTTGGGTTTTAAAGGAAATGCCACTTGTCACTAAAATGACTATAACATATATATTTATTGTCAGGGGCGTAACTACAGGGGTTGCAGGCAGGGCCGGTGCTACCACTAGGCGAACTAGGCAGCCGCCTAGGGCGCACTGCTGCCTGGGGCGCAGCCACAACCAGGGGGACTCTGGATACCCTAAAGTAAGTGGGGCTATGGGGACCCTGATGTAAGGGAAGATTTTAGGGATCCTAATCAAAGTGGGGTCTCTTTTGTAAGGGTGAACTCTGGGAACTCTGATGTGGGGGGGGGGGACTTTGGGTACCCTAATGTAAGGAGTAAATGGGGTTTAGGCCTAAAGCTGTGTAAGAGGCCCCGAAATTTCAGCAAGTAGCTGGTCTTGCCTAGGGCGCAAAATAGTCTAGCACCGGCCCTGGTTGCAAGGGTTGCAATTTCAACCAGGCCCCATGCTCCAAGGGGCCTGTGCGGCTCCCCTGTACACCTGGATAGGAGGGGCAGCGGGGGCAGCATGTAGAGAAATCACTATCCCCTTTTTTCCTCTTGTAGCTGCATGAGGAAAATGGAAGGGAATGGTTCCTCTGTATGCTGCCCCCGCCAGTCCTCCTATCCAGTTCACTTGTGTTCTGCTGTCTCTGGGCCCCTGTGTGGTCCCCTGGACCCCCCCCCCTCCTGCGCTGCCCCTCCACCCCCCCTCCTGTGCTGCCCCCCCCCCCCCCCACTCACTGTGCTCTCTCCCTTCTCCTGCCGGCTGCTGCAGGGGATGTGTCACAATAGAGAACCAGGAATGGGTCGGTAGATATGTAATGTACTAGCTCCTTCTTTTTCTGAAAGGACAGAGTCATAGTCAATGACTTTGTAAAAATAAATAAATTAAAATAATAAAAAATAATACAATTAAAATACCAAAAAAATAAAAACTACTGACACCACTGGGTGAACTTCCAGGATCGCAAAGGTCACACTTGCAACCGGCCCTGGCATTCCACCACGGTGGGGAGGCCCCAAGATGGCAGGAAGGGGGCCCACTGCAGAAATTGTGAAAGGGTCCCGCTGCTTACTGTAATAAAGGGCCCCAGGATCAGTGGGAGGATTTCTGGGCTTGAAGGGAAGGGCCCCGGCCAGGGGTCCGGGCGGGCCCTTCATGGTTTCTTGCACTGGGGCCCTGAAGGTTCTAGTTACGCCTCTGATTATTGTACACACAACTTTGTAATACATTTTTCTTAAATTATCTTTCCACCTCACTTTTGCAGCCAACTATGATTTTCTAAAGCCAGCAAAAAAAGTGTGCAAAAATGTTACAACCTTGGAAACCAAAGCCGCATTCTATGCAGTGTGTACAGAATTCCCTTGCTTGTTTATTTTCCTGTTTGTGTGTTCACAACTTTTCCTAGAAATCTGCAGCAAGATTCAAATAAAAAGGAAGTTGGTGCAATGGTCTATTTCAGTATGCAGTGTGTACAAATAGGTCAGAATCTGCAATGCAGTTTGCTAAATCCTTGTGATATATAAATATATTTATATATATATATATATATATATATATATATATATATATATATTCAGTATATAGATACACATATATGTTTTATGGTCAAAAGTATGTAGAGATTTTAGTTCGGGTGCACAAAGCCAGATCTAAAAAAGATCTAGTTTGGTGTGGAGGTTCTCCAGTGACCTGCACCGAATCCTGATGAACCTTAGGCTATACAGTACATTATACAATTTTCTTGTTCAATTTCCTTTAGATTTACCTTCAACTATGTAGTTCAAGGGCCTGCCTGATTGCATCCAAATTTAAAGTGTTTAGGTTTGACTTCATAGTATATGGTTTTAATAAATCTTAAGGAAAATTGTATAATGTATGGCCAGCCTTAATGAACATTCTTGAGATGAATTGGAATGCCATTTGCAAGTCAGATCTTCACATCCAGCATCGGTATCTAACCTCACCTAATTACTCTTTTGGATGAATGGGCACACAGTCCCACAGGCACGCTTCACATCCCTACGGAAAACCTTTCCAGAAGAGTGGAGGCCAACTCCATATCATTGCCCATGGTTTTAGAAATGGATGTCCAACAAGGTCATATAGGAGTGACGGTTAGATGTCCATCCTCTGGCCATATAATGTAATATATTTATAAATAGCTGTAGAACGTGGAAAGAATTGCTCTAATTTTCAGCATAATGCCAAAAATAAAGAAAAACTGAGAATGTGGAGAGAAGGACGGGACAGTGTATTACTTGTTTTTAATGTTTTACATTACCTACAAAAGGGGCCAGACTGAAGTGATCCAGCAGTATATAATTTTCTAACTAAAATTCCATTTTAAAAAGCCCAAATTGTCCTATAAAACCTTCACACATTAATATGTATTTCTAAAATAAAGATTTTATACAAGCAATAAATAAAATATGTGATGTAAAACATACATTTATGTAAATAAAATTGACCACAAACTACAAAATTATTATCAATAACTGTTGTCAGTGCTCTGGAGAAAGCTAATCTGGACCTGGCCCTCAAACTGACAGCCGAGCCCAGTAGATTTCCAATAAAAGCCAATGACAAGGGAGCAGGGGCAGGGCTGTCCCACTGAGTAAACAAATTTGTGCCAGTAGAACCATTGTTTAAGGAATTTCTCCCGAAGGCCTTTTTCGGTGGCCACCAGGTCCACCATTTCATTGATTTCAGCCACTTTCCTCAACCAAATGGCTATAGACAGTGACTGTGTCTGCTTCCAAAAAAAGGGGGATACAGCTCTTTGCCGCTGTAAGTAGGAGAGGTAGAATAGATCATCTATAGACCTTGCTCGAGAAACGATGGTGGTGTAGAAGAAAGGAACCTTTGAAAACTCGCGGCCAGTGAATATTTGGTTTATGCTATGAACCTTCGTCCAAAATGAATAGAGAAGGCGGCAGGACCAGATTCCTCTCTACACCTCCAACTAGACATATGCCGGTTTTCGGTAATTCGATATATCGCGGTATTGCATAGCCACGGTATTGTTATTGTGGCATTTTTAAAATACCGAGTTTATCTGCTCCTCAGTCTGACTTGTGAATTGATACATTTCAGTGAGCTGGATGACTCATTCACTCACACAGCTAACGCCTTTCAGCATCAGTCTGCCAGTAACTATAAACAAAAATGATTACATTGTATCTTTTCCTTCCCTCTGCCAGGGAGAAAGGAAGTTTAACCTCTTAAAGACTGGACCTTTTTATGACACTTGTTGCTTGCAAGTTAAAATCGTTTTTTTTTTGCTAGAAAAGTACTCAGAACCCCCAAACATTTTATATATTTTTTTAGCAGAGACCCTACAGAAAAAAATGGCGATTGTTGTAATATTTTATGTCACACTGTATTTGCGCAGCAGTCTTTCAAACGCAATTAATAGACTTTAATGAATAAAAAAAAAAAAAAAACGTAATAGTAAAGTTATCCCAATTTTTTTTTTTGTTACACAGAGAATCGTGAGAGAATCGTGATCTTTATTCCAAGCTAAAAAATCGTGATTCTCATTTTGGCCAGAATCGTGCAGCTCTATATAATAATTAATAGATAATAACACCGGTCCTCCTGCAGGTTTAACCAATTAATGACCTTACTATTGCTTTAGGCCTGGTTCACATGTATGTGGGTTGGGGGCCCACATTTGCACAGGCATAGCAGCCCATTGATGTGAATGGGCTTGAGCTGCTATGCCTGCGTTTTCAGCTGAAAAAAGGTGCATGCAGAATTTAAAAAAATGCAGTGGCCATGAAATCCATCCTTCTTTTGCACCATGCGACTTACCTGCCGTTGCTGCACACACAAACTGTTTTTAAATGCCGTGCCCACGTATACAAAAAATGCAGAAAGCTTGCCAGAGCAGGAACTGCAGGTTTGTCGCATGGTGCAAAAGCAGGATGGATTTCAAGGCCACTGAATTTTAAAAAAATGCTGCATGCACCTTTTTTCTGCGGAAAATGAGGGCATAGCAGCCCGTTCAAATCAATGGGCTGCTATGCCTGTGCAAATGTGGGCTGCCAACCCGCATACATGTGAACCGCCAACCCGCATACATGTGAACCGCCAACCCGCATACATGTGAACCACCAACCCGCATACATGTGAACCGGGCCTAAAGCAATAGTAAAGTAATTTATAAACAACACCTCCTTCAGGTTTAACCACTTCTTGACCACAAGGATTTGTCCTCTTAATGACCAGGCCATCGGATCGGAGCCGAGCGCCAGGACCAGTTATCACCAGTTAGGCCAGACACTGCTTGATGACCTATTTTAGGCCTGGTTCACAGAGTCTGTACTGACTGACTATATAATAATGTGCCTAAGTGAACCAAAGCCCCTAAATTCAGCAATGAAATTGAAGTGAGGTGGAAATTTAATATTTTAAATTTAATAGAATACCGTGATAATACCGTATACCGTGGCAAAACCTTAATCAATTAATCGCAGCATGAAAATCTGATACCGTCACAAGCCTACCTCCAACAAAGGTCTGAGCATTGGGGGAACATTCCTGTGGATCTTCACTGGTGTATGTGGTACCTTCTGGTCAAAAACTTAAACGTGGATTCCTGATGCTTAGCGCAGATCGATCTTTTGTAAGAAAACAGCAGAACTCTTTCCACCTGGTTATCCGTAAAGTCTTTCCACCTGGTTATCCATAAAGTCTTTCCACCTGCTTGTCCATAAAGTCTTTCCACCTGGTTATCCATAAAGTCTTTCCACCTAGTTATCCATAAAGTCTTTCCACCTAGTTATCCATAAAGTCTTTCCACCTGGTTATCCATAAAGTCTTTCCACCTAGTTATCCATAAAGTCTTTCCACCTGCTTATCCATAAAGTCTTTCCACCTGGTTATCCATAAAGTATTTCCACCTGCTTATCCATAAAGTCTTTCCACCTAGTTATCCATAAAGTCTTTCCACCTGCTTATCCATAAAGTCTTTCCACCTAGTTATCCATAAAGTCTTTCCACCTAGTTATCCATAAAGTCTTTCCACCTGCTTATCCATAAAGTCTTTCCACCTGCTTATCCATAAAGTCTTTCCACCTGCTTATCTGTAAAGTCTTTCCACCTGGTTATCCATAAAGTCTTTCCACCTGCTTATCCGTAAAGTCTTTCCACCTGCTTATCTGTAAAGTCTTTCCACCTGCTTATCCGTAAGTCTTTCCACCTAGTTATCCATAAAGTCTTTCCACCTGCTTATCCATAAAGTCTTTCCACCTGCTTATCCGTAAAGTCTTTCCACCTGCTTATCTGTAAAGTCTTTCCACCTGCTTATCCATAAAGTCTTTCCACCTGGTTATCCATAAAGTCTTTCCACCTGCTTATCTGTAAAGTCTTTCCACCTGGTTATCCATAAAGTCTTTCCACCTGGTTATCCATAAAGTCTTTCCACCTGGTTATCCATAAAGTCTTTCCACCTGCTTATCCATAAAGTCTTTCCACCTGCTTATCCATAAAGTCTTTCCACCTGCTTATCCTTAATGTCGACCCCCAGGTCCTTTTCCCATTTGCTAATGTAAGGAGGTCTGAAGTCTGGAGGCGGGGGAATCAGCAAATGGTATGTTAGAGAGAAAACGGCTTTCTATGGGGGCACTCACCAGAGGGGGGACCTGGGAGCACCTGTAGGGGACAGAGCAGGTAAGTACAGTATATACCTGTTTGCTATTTAAAAAAATAAATACAAATCTTTTGCATTTTCAATCACTCTGCTGCTGTCAATCAGATCCTATCTCAAGGGAGTGCAGGGGGGTGTGGTGGGGGAGGGGGGATGCGAGCCCCGATATCTGTGTCAGGCAGTGGGGCTCAAGATTGAGCCCTCACAAATGCCCCCATGGGAAGCGGCTTCCTATGGTGGGCAATAGACGAAAGAGAAGGAGCCAGGAGCACCGACAGGGGACTCCAGAAGAGGACCGGGGCTACTCTGGGCAAAACCACTGCACAAAGCAAGTGAGTATAGCATATTATTATTTTAAAAAAATAAGGTTTAAAATCAATTTAAAGCGGAGTTCCACCCAAATGTGGAACTTCTGCTCATTTGCTTCCTCCCCCCCCTCTGGTGCCACATTTGGCACCTTTTAGGGGGGAGGGGGGAATGGGTATCTGTTTTTGACAGGTACCCTTCGCCACTTCCGGGAATGGTGCCACAGCGAAGTGAGGACCCCTCTTCCTAACCTCCGCCACCGAGCCAATCCGAATGCACAGCGTGCTTCGTGCATGCGCAGTAGGGACCCACCCGTGAAGCCGCAAGGCTTCACTGCCGGGCTCCCTAACTGGCAATGGCGGCGGCAGCACCTGACAGCCAATGGAAACATCGGCTGTTGTGCTGACATCGCTGGACTCCTGGACAGGTAAGTGTCCTAATATTAAAAGTCAGAAGCTACAGTATGTGTACAGTATGTGTAGCTGCTGACTTTTAATTTTTGGAGAGGGGAGCCGAACTCCGCTTTAAAGCCAGATTTTATTGTTAGGCATCTGTAGTCGCTAACAGTGCTTAGAGTCTAATAAATAAGGAAAATGATTTATTAGGCTACATTACATTGCTGCCTGACAGCAGCACCCAGTGGAAGAGAGACTAAAGAATCAGCAGCGCAGTGGCTGGCACTTCTGCCCAGCAGCACTAGGGACTTGGGTTTGAATCCCAGCCATGGCACTACCTGCTTAGAGTTTGCATGTTTCCCTGTGCCTGCGTGGGTTTATTTCGGGTGCTCCTGTTTCCACACACATTCCAAAGACATGCTGGCTGGGTAATTGCCTTGTGTCTAAATTGGCCCTAGTAAGTGAATGTATAAATGGGAGTTAGGGACCTTAGGCTCCATGTACACGGGACGTTGTTAAAAGTCCCTTTGAATGCTGGCATTTTTAGGACGTTTGAAACTTCCGTTCGGTCGCGTTTGTACCCGCGTTTAGCGGGCGTTTAGCGGGCGTTTGCGGGCGTTTGCGTTTAGAACCTTTCCTAGAGGTCAAAAAAATTATTCCCCTTTAAAATGGAAAAACGCGAATGCCAAACGCGGGTCATCACGTTCGGTCGCGTTCGGACGCGTTCGGTTGCGTTTTTGCATTTGAAACGCCGGGAAACACGTTCGAACGCAAATAATTGCGTTCTAAAAAAAGTCCCTGAACGCAACTGCCCGCAAACGACCGCAAACGACCTGGTGTACATGGACAGATAAGATAAAATGTAGATGGGTTCAGGGGCTTCTAAAAAAAACGCCCAACTGCTCCTAAACGGCCATTTCCAGCGTCCCGTGTACATGGAGCCTTAGATTGTAAGCACCGTCAGGGCAAGGACTGATGAAAATGTACAATATATGTGTAAAGCGCTGAGTAAATTGACGGCGCTATATAATTACCAGGAAATACATTTTAAAAAATCAGAGTTTAAGGTTGCACCAAACTGTTCCTGTCAAGTTGTTCCATGCCCTGTCCTTTTGCAGGGTGACTAGTCTTGTATTCACCCCCTCCTATAGTTTTCTTCAGGCGGACTGAAGTGCCCCCCCCCCCCCCCGACTGAAGTGCCCCCCCCCCCCCCCACAGCACTGCTCCCTGTACAGCTCAGTAATGATGTCACCGCTACTATACAAGGCAATCATTGGGCTTGCACAAAGAGGATTTATATCCTTTGTGGTTATTGAGGAATATATAATTTACATAAAAGTTTTTAAGTCTGGAGTTCAGCTTTAATTTCTAAAAAGTATACAAAAAAAATCGACACAATCATCCAAATTTAGGGGGTCCACATTATTTAGGTGGATTTGGATTTGGATTGTAAACTGCAGACAGAACTGGCAGATCTTTTGTCAAAAGTTTGTAGCAAGGGCCAGGTTCAAGGACATCGTTCCATCCTGAGAGCCATGGATGCTTTGCTCTTTCACCTGCAGGGAAGGCAACATAGAAAAATGAAACTCACATTTCCATACTGCCATCTGCTGGTCAGAAATGCTCAGTTTCGGGCCGATTTACTAAAACTGGAGTGTACAGAATCTGGCTCAGCTCTGCATAGAAACCAATCAGCTTCCAGATTTTATTGTCAAAGCTTCATGGATTTTAATATTTGTGTAATAAAATAATTATTATATACTCAAATTTGGTTGATAGTTTGCTTGCTGCAATATAAAACCCTCAGGGGAATCTTTGATTTTCTGTAACACATTACTGGGGGTGTGCAGCCTCCTTACCTCTATGTGTTTTTCCAGATTTCAAGCCTAAAGCATAACTTCACTTTTGTTGAGAAAAAACATTCCCCTCTGGATGATCTATGTATGTATATTACAAGGATTATAACAAACTTTGTTGCAGATTCCTACCTTTTGTTATTCTGAAGAAATCACTGTTTGTTCCTTTGTGCCTCTGTGCTGAGTGGGTGTAATGGGAGTGGTTTCATAATTATCAATCAGCTGTGAAGCTGCAGAGCACTAATGAGGAAATCTGCTGGGCCTGCATCCCTTTAGACGTGTTCCTATTGGGAGGATCTCACCAAAAATGACATTTTTATTGCAGGGGATGCCAGAAATCCGACTTGTATCTTAGTGCAGACTTCTTGGAAAATCAGTGAGCCAATCACACAAGCAGGAAATTATGTTTCTGGGGTGTGGTCAGTATACATTCTGTGTACAGAACAGCTCCAGGTAGCCATATTGCATTGCATTTGCAGAAAATTACAGCAGCTGCATATTGAAAAGGAAAGGTCATTTTTATTAACATTCAATTACAATATGATTTTTGTCGCAATTGTATACGCTATATTATTTTTTTCCCCACGAAAGTGGAGTTACCCTTTAATTGAACAAGCAGATAGGAGCTGATTGGCTATCATTAACAGCTGCATCAGATTTTTCACTCTCTAGTTTTAGTAAATCAATCCCGCTGTCTCTTTAGGTGTATCCCCCTAGCAGGGACACACAGGTGTGTGATATTTATTCACTTATTTATTTTTTTATTACAGGTATTTATATAGCTCCATCCATTTATGCAGCTCTTTACATACATATTACAAATTCACATCAGTCCCTGCCCTGAAGGAGCTTAAAATCTAAAGCCCCGTACACACGTACCAATTGTCGGCCGTAAATTTTCGGCCAACGTCCGATCGGCCGATTGTCGGCTTGTTAGTATGATGCTTCCGACAACCGACTGCGACTTTTCGGCCGAACAAAATCTGGTGTGCAGGCTATAAAATTTTTGTTGGTCAACAAAGAACGGCCGATTGTTCCGTCAGTCAGTACAGATTTCGGCCGACAAAAATCAGATGAGCAAGACTGGGCATGCTCAGAGAAGAAAAAAACACACGGAAAGTAAACCAGCACATGACATCACTTCTGAAGTTGGTTGTTGTTGGCTGACAAAATTCGTGTGCAGTCTAGAGCACATTTCAACCAACGCAACAACACTGGACAAAAGACGGCCGATCGGTCGGCCAACAATCGGTACGTGAGTACGGGGCTTTAGGCTGCTTACTCACATTCTGAGACTAATTTATACAGAAGCTAATTAACCTACCAGCATGTCTTTGGAGTGTGGGAGGAAACCGGAGTACCTGGAGGAAACCCAACACAATCACAGAGAGAATACGCACACTCCGTGCAGGTAGTGCAGTGGTTGGGATTCAATATCAAAATTAAATGTTACTAGGCTATTCTCTTTCCAGGTTGGATGCCCTCTTTATGTAAGACTAGCATCATAAACAGTAACTTCACTTTCGTAGGGGAAAAAATAGCAAAAAAAAGAAAAAACAATATAGCGTATACAATCGTGACACAAATCATATTGTTATTGAATGGTATTAAAAATGATCTTTCCTTTGCAATCTGCAGCTGTTGTAATTTTCTTTACAATGCAATGCAATATGGCTACCTGGAGCTGTTCTGTACACAGAATGTATACTGATCACACCCCAGAAACATCATTTCCTGCTTGTGTGATTGGCTCACCAATTTTCCCAGAAGTCTGCACTAAGATACAAGTCAGATTTCTGGCCTCCCCTGCAACAAAAATGTCATTTTTGGGGAGATACTCCCAATAGGAACACGTCTAAAGGGATGCAGGCCCAGCAGCTTCCCTCATTAGTGCTCTGCAGCTGCACAGCTGATTGATAATTATAAAACCACTCCCAATAGACCCACTCAGCACAGAGGAACTAACAAGGATTTATTCAGAATAATAAAAGGTAGGAATCTGCAATGAAGGTTGTTATAATCCTTGTAATGTACAGAGATCACCCAGAGGGGAATGTTTTTTTCTCAACAAAAGTGGAGTTACACTTTAAAGAAAATTCTGCATTATGGCCACCAGGCGGAGCTGATTATAATATAAAACAAATATTTATTTATCATCATCTTCTTATAGTGGCCATAATGCAGTATTTTCCTCATTCATGCTATTCTGTGCGAATAAAGAATATCTGATCTGGATAAAGAGTAGCCACGTAACATTATATTTTCCTAGCATTTGCACAGAATGAACATATAAGCAGTGTTGCAGGACAAATAGCTCTGAAAAATTGTTCTGAATCCCTGTACTGTCTGCGTCCAGGGGGAGTCAGAGGCTACAATCACCTACAACCAGGACCACGGATAAGGCAATACAGCCAGCCCTCCTATACTGGGCCCAGGCACCATCAGTTCAAAAGGGGGCCAAGGCACCTGCTAAACACAAAGGCCGACTTTACTGTCTTATTGCAGACACTGATCCTCTTCTGCCTCCCCCTGCATCGCTGCCAGCTTCACCTCCTCTCCCTTCCTCCGGCTGCACTGCAGGGGGATTGGTTCTAGCACATGCACCTCTTCCATCTGCCGTCTGGGCCCCCCTGTGTGCCTCCCCTACAGCACTGCCAACTTCCATTTTCTCTTCTCCCGCTGGCATCTCCCACGGGCACACAGGGGGATGTTTCAGGATGGAGAGCAGGAAGGGGGAGGAGGGGCCAGTAAATATGTACTTTACTGGCCACTTCATTTCCTGAATAAACACAGTGAGCAATCAGTACCAATCACTCCTGTGTCCATTCATCACGGAAGCATAGTAAATTGTGATTACTATGCTTCAGTTTGTGAATGAGCAGGAAGCTTCAGAGTGCTTCCTATTCATTCATCTGTGCAGCTGAGGCTACAGAGAAAGTGACTGATAAATCTACAGTATGCCACTTTCACCCCGGGGTCAAAGTAGTTTAGCATGCACAAAATAATAATAAAGGTTTGCACCAGTGTTAATTTCGTCGACTAAAACCGACTAAAATGTTTTCGTCGACTAACACAATTCAGATGACTAAAATATACGACTAAAACTAAAATGGCATTTTAGTCTTAAGACTAAAATACGACTAAAACTAAAATGGCATTTTAGTCAAAAGACTATAACTAAAACTAAATCGAAATTTGCTGCCAAAAATTAACACTGGTGCATGCTCAAAGCAAAAATAATAACATATTAGATTTTTCACTCCAGGACCAGCAGTAGTATATGATGAGTTTGGAAATTGTAGAGAAATGCTTAAATAATGCATTACAAATTACAATTGAACTACACCCATTTGATTATAGATGACTAAAATGAGTTTTAGTCGACTAAAATGTAGGGCGTTTTAGTCGACTAAAATATACTGGAGTTTTAGGCTCCGTTCACATCTAGGCGTTTTGGGGCGTTTTTGGGGCGTTTTTCTGCTCTAGGATCAGCTCTCAAAACGCCCAACAAGACAAATCCTATTCATTTCAATGGCCCCTGTTCACATCTGAGCGTTTTGACGCTGTATACAAAACGCCCAACGCTCAAAAAAGTACATGAGCTTCTTTTTGGGCAGATTACAGGCGTTTTCCATTGATCTCTATTCAATCTAAAAACGCCTGCACAAAAATCGCGGTAAAAATCGCGGTAAAATCGCGGTAAAAAACGCCGCAAAAATCGCGGTAAAATCGCGGTAAAAAACGCGCGAAAAACGCTACGCTCAGGTGTGAATGTAGCCTTAGTCGACTAAATACGACTAAAACTAAAACACTTGCAGAAGACTAAAATAGGACTAAAAATAAAATGCCATTTAAGTCCTAAGACTAAGACTAAAACTAAATTGAAATTTGCTGCCAAAATTAACACTGGTTTGCACAAAGCATCCCCAATCCTTCTCTTCTGGGGTCCCCGCAAGTGCTCGCAGCTCTCCCCCCATACCAAGGCCCCACCCCCATTCCCTCCTCACTGGCTGTGATTGACAGCAGCAGGAGCCACTGAGGAGTGAGAGAGCCTCAGCTCTGGTGCACATCACTGAATCGAGATCGGGCTCAGGTAAGAATAAGGGAGGCTGGGGGGTAAGCTGCACACAGAAGGTTTTTGTTATCTTCATACATGCAATACATGAAGGCAAAAACAACCTTCTGCCTTTACAACCACTTTAATTGAATAACATTGATTATCTCACTACAATGGCATCTGAAAGTGGGTGGGATATATTAGGCAGCACGTAAACATGTTGTCCATGAAGTTGATATGTTGACTTGGCCTCCAAACTCTCTAGATCTCAATCCAATGGAGCATTTGTGGGATGTGCTGAAAAAAAAACCCAAGTCTAAACCCTAGAGACCCCACCTTGCAACTTACAGGACTTTAAGGATCTGCTACTGATGGCCTTGTGCCAAATACACAGTATAACTCCAGAGGTCTAGTGGTGCCCATGCCTCAATGAATCAGTGCTGTTTTTGGTGAAAAAAGGGGGGACCTAATCAATATTAGGTGGGTTGTCATAAAGTTATGGCTGATCCGTACGGTATATATTTCTCTGAACACAGATTTCCAGTTTCTTGGGTTTTTTAGATGATACACTTTCACCAGTAGATGGCGCACTCTGCAAACAAATTGCATCAGTCTGCAGCAGGCTGGAGGAGGAATTTCCGTATTCTTCCTCTGACCTCCAGCAGTGTAACATGTTTGTTTTTTTAAAAAAAAAAGTTTGGTGTGCCACATGACTAATATTTTACTGAAATTTTCAGTCCAGGGACCACATTGTATATTGGACAAGTCTGTGCAGGCCAAAAAAATAATCAGTTATAAATATATACATAGATTGTGAATTAATCAACACGTTTCACTTGGAGCTTTTTTGTTATCAGCATGATATGATTCATAATAACTGAGAAATAAACTAAGCATCAGTGTCCCCATCAGATTCCCCCTTACATCAGACTCCACATCAGAGTCCCCATTAGATTCCCCCCTTACATTAGGGTCCCTATCAGAGTCCCCTTACACCAGTGTCCCCATCGGAATCCCCCTTACACCAGTGTCCCTATCACAGTCCCCCTTACACCAGTGTCCCCATTAGAGTCTCCCTTACACCAGTGTCCCCATCAGAATCCCCCTTACATCAGTGTCCCCGTCAGAATCCCCCTTACATCAGTGTCCCCATCAGAATCTCCCCTTTCATCAGACTCCCCATCAGAGTCCCCATTAGATTACCCCCTTACATTACGGTCCCTATCAGAGTTGCCCTTACACCAGTGTCCCTATCAGAGTCCCCTTACACCAGTGTCCCCATCAGAATCCCCCTTACACCAGTGTCCCCATCAGAATCCCCCTTACACCAGTGTCCCTATCAGAGTCCCCCTTACACCAGTGTCCCCATTAGAGTCTCCCTGACACCAGTGTCCCTATCAGAGTCCCCCTTACACCAGTGTCCCCATTAGAGTCTCCCTTACACCAGTGTCCCCATCAGAATCCCCCTTACATCAGTGTCCCCATCAGAATCCCCCCTTTCATTAGGGTCCTCATCAGAGCCCCCCTACATCAGGGTCCCCATCACGGTCTTCCCTCATTCTATTGCCCCCCCCCTTACATTAAAGTCTTCCCTTACACCAGTGTCTCCATCAGAGTCTCCCAGAAATCAGTGTCCCTTTCAAAGCCCACCTTACATCAAAGCCCCATAAGAGTTCCCCCTTACACCAGTGTCCTCATCAGAGTCCCCCTTACACTAGTGTCCCCATCAGAGTTTCCACTTTCACTAGTGTCCCTATCAGAGCCCTCCTACACCAGTGTCCCCATCACAATCCCCCTTTACATCAAAGTCCCCTTCAGAGCCCCCCTTACATCACTGTCCTCATTAAAGCCCTCCTTAAATCAGTTTCCCATAAGAACGCAAACTTACATCAGCATCCCTCTTACTTCTGTAATTAGGCTTACATAGTGATGTAGCGGGAGGGTGGGAGTCAGGAGAGTTTTATCCTCTTGTGAATGCTGGGGCAAGGACATCATAAGTTGCTAGATTGCTGGAGTCCTAGCAACCAATGATACAGCGCAGCAGAGATGTGGAGAAATGGAGACTGTGGATATCAGCCATGGGCTAGAAAAAAATCTTGTAGCAGGTTGCATGTGGACCTACAGGCCATTAATTAAAGACCAACTGTACAAAAATATGGAAACTACCCTAACCTATTATTAGCCTTTGAATTAAGGTGCACATGTAAGGGCAATGAACATAGTAAGCAAACAAAAGCACACCCAGCACATTAACCGGCCAGGCTCAGGATCACTTGTGAGCATTACCTAGGGCCATTTGCATTCAAATGTTCCTTCCTAGGAACGGCCACTTCTCCAGACTGATAGCCACCCATCAAGGCTTTTTAATATTTGTATAACTGCTCCCAAGAGTCAGACCACTGCTTGCATCAGGGTTGAGGGCTCTTAAAAGATGGGTGCTGGGCAGTGTTGCCAACCTACTAGAATGAAATTTACTGACACAACACTCAAAATTTACTGGCACAGCCAAGTTTTTACTGGAATTTCCAAAAGTTACAAAATTACAGTGTTAAGTGCAAATTTCAGTATTTAGGCTACAAACAAGTACAGTATGCAATTAAAGCGGAGTTCTGGGCAAAAAATGTTTTTGAGATAAAAATACCCCTACAGGACTAGTGCATTTAAGCAACGATAGCCTCTGAACTGTCCCCTGTTTAGCTTACCTGCAGGATGAAATACTTACCTTGCAAATTTCTTGTCCAGCGCTGCCATCTCAGGTGTGGGCAGCTGAAGCCGGAGCGTCCCTCATCGCGTCCCTTTTCCTGGATGTCGGAGTCTCAGAATGCGATGCTCCTTACTTCTGGGGCAGGCGCGTCATCCTGCAGCTTGTTCTGCGCATGCCCAGAAGCTGTTCTTATGCATTCAGCAGGGAATGACGCACCCGCCCTGGAAGTGACGAGGGACACCGATGCAGGCGCACTGACTCCTGGGATTGATGACGCCCATCTCCCAGGAGTCAATGCAAAGAAGGAAGTGACGTTGGGGCCGCGGCCGCAGAGGGAGGAAGTGGAAGGAAGGTAAGTTCATTTATAGAAAAAATCATGTGAAACAAAAAAAAAATTAACTATACAATTCTTTTTTAGCATGTTTTTATCTAACCGAAAATGCAAAGTGGAAAATAGGGTGGAACTCCGCATTAACAACAATGTGCTTTAAATTAGCTATTAAAGCAAAAAAAAAAAAAAAAAATTGTATTTTATTTTCAATATATTTTTTCAACATATATATATTTATAGTAATTAGATTAGGGACAGGACACTGTAGCAGGCACTCGATTGGTCTCATCCGGTTCTGGTTCTAAGCCAAGCATCCCAGTCATTATTTTTTACTGGCAACCTTTTCCTATCACTGGGATTTACTGGCAGGAGAAAAATGCCCATTTTTTACTGGCTGCCAGTAGAAATAATGACGATTGGCAACACTGGTGCTGGGATGTTTTCAGGAAGCTATGTACAGCACCCTGCCGCACCCTCCCACCTGCCATGATCTGCCTGCATTGCATAGAGATGCACAGACACCCAGTGATGACATCACCTGGTCTAAAATAAGGTATGTAATGAAAACGGAAAGGTTTGATTTAAATATTTCATTAGCATGTTTGCAAGAAGAAGAAAGAAAGCAGGGAAGGCAAAATAAAATTGAACTTCAGCTTTAGGTTTTCTATGTGTTCAAGCATCTGGTGGGAAATCAGCAATTTCTTGTTGAAGATTTTGGAGGGATTTGACACTTATGAGCACATTGGTGTATTCATGTGTCACTGTGGGAAGTTTTATACTCGGTGACATTACCGTTAGATACTCGCTAAGTGCCAATGCAATGAGTTCTCCTTATTTATAGGAAATAGGAAATGAAGACTTCTGCTTGCAGGGTCCATTTACGGACAGCTTGTCATCTGCCAGGCAGAGAACCACCAACCTTCGCTATGAGTCGATAAAAATAAAAGTGAGAACAGTGGAAGAGGTTTTGATTACTCCCCCTCTCACCAAAAGCCATATTGTGACCAATCGCTCACTTCTAACCTTAGAAAAGAGGAATGGGCACCTTTTTTTTATTGTTTAACAATACATTGTGGTGAACGGTTACTGAGAATTCTTCATTAATAAGATCTTTGTACAGCAATTAGCAGAGATATAAATGGAAGCTGGCCATCAGACAGATTGTGCTGGAGTGCATAGCAGCTACTTTCTATTAAGATATAGATTTTGTTATTGAGTCAGCAGTACAAGTTTAAAGAAGAACTCCAACTATATCTATATATATATATACATACACATGCTTTTTTTCAGCAGGAATGCAGGGGAACGCAGTTCTGGCACCTCCACCACTAAATGTATGTAATAGCAAGGCTTGTGGGGTGTGCTAGAGGGTCTGTTGATGCTGGCTGCTGAAAGATCTATTGTCACTGTTGGGGATCTGTTTTTGTGTGAGGGTCTATTGCTGCTGGTGGGGGATCTATTGTTGCTCGGAGTCTTATGATGAGGGTAGGGATCTATTGTTAAGGTAGAAATGTATTGTTGTTGGTTGCGGGAGGGTGGGAGAGCCATTGTCGCTACTGGGGGGGGGGGGGGGTTCTAATGTTGCTGGGTTTGGTATTTTGTTGTGGCTGGGAGGTGGGTAGGGGGTGGAACCAAGGGATGGTGCTCAGAGGTAGGTAGGGGGTGGAACCAAGGGATGGTGCTCAGAGGTGGGTAGGGGGTGGAACCAAGGGATAGTGCCCAGAGGTGGGTAGGGGGTGGAACCAAGGGATAGTGCTCAGAGGTGGGTAGGGGTGGAACCAAGGGATAGTGCTCAGAGGTGGGTAGGGGTGGAACCAAGGGATAGTGCTCAGAGGTGGATAGGGGTGGAACCAAGGGATAGTGCTCAGAGGTGGGTAGGGGGCGGAGACAAGGGGTGACTCAGAACTCAGAAGGGGGAGTTCCTGCACCTATTCTCTGAGAAAAAAAAGCTCTGTATACATGCACACACACACATATATATATATATATATAGTAAAGATAGATAGATAGATAGATAGATAGATAGATAGATAGATAGATAGATAGATAGATAGATAGATAGATAGATAGATAGATAGATAGATAGATAGATAGATAGATAGATAGATAGATAGATAGATAGATAGATAGATAGATAGATAGATAGATTTTCTTCTTTCTTTATTTAGCGAGAATGCAGCAAATTGACATAAGGATGGCATAATTTAGCAGTCCTGTAGCTGGAAAACTATGTAGAAGCCACTATAACTTGCAAATGAGAATTTGAAATTGTAATCATATAACAGCATATAAATAAAGAAATCATGAATATGTATTCCATCAATTAAACACGCAATCAGTAAATTAGCTTTATAACTAGCCTAAAAAGTAGGCTGTCAGACAGATGGTGGCTGGTGGTCTGCTGCTTAAAGAGTAACTCCACTTTTGTTGAGAAAAAAACATTCCCCTCTGGGTGATCTCTGTACATAGCAAGGATTTTAACAAACTTTGTTGCAGATTCCTACTTTTTGTTATTCTAAAGAAATCACTGTGTGTTTGTGCTGAGTGGGTCAAATGGGTGGTTTCATAATTATCAATCAGCTGTGCAGCTGCAGGGCTCTAATGAGGAAAGCTGCTGGGCCTGCATCCCTTTAGACGTGTTCCTATTGGGAGTATCTCACCAAAAATGACATTTTTGTTGCAGGGGATGCCTGAAATCTGACTTGTATCTTATTGAAGACTTCTGGGAAAATTGGTGAGCCAATCACACAAGCAGGAAATGATGTTTCTGGGGTGTGGTCAGTATAGATTCTGTGTACAGAACAGCTCCAGGTAGCCATATTGCATTGCATTTTCAGAAACTTAAAACAGCTGCAGTTTTAAAAGGAAAGGTAATTTTTAATAACATTCAATTACAATATGATTTGTGTCACATCTGTATACGCTATATATATATATATATATATATATATATATTTTACATTTGCTGATCTTTTCCCCCACGAAAGTGGAGTTACCCTTTAAGCTGGCCATACACTAATAAACTAGCAAAATGTTGATGGGGTTCCCCTGACAATCTCCCTATGTCTTTGATCTTACCATGCAGGATGTCTAAATCAAGAACAGGTAGCGGGAGATGTGTCAGTATAGTCAGTGCACTACTGGGAACCATTGCCGTGGACAGAAGTTGGCAGGGAATAGCGGGGTGTCAGTAAAGTGAATTAAAACCGAATTAAACTCTAGAAAAAAAAACACTGCCAGGTAGGTATTTACATGTCATGTAATCTCTTGGGTCATAAACCCTTCTCCTTTCATGTCTGTGTGAATGTACGCTGAGCCGCGTATGCTCATTTCAATGTACATTTACGGCATTGCTCTGTGCCATGAATACTCCGGGTACTCATGCCGCAGATTGACATTATTACAGCCCAGCCAGTCAACCTGCCAAAGAGTCTGAGCTTGGAAGGAATACAGAGAGAAAATGGAAGTGTCCATGACAGTGATGGAGGGGATCTTTCGGCAGGTAAGTGCGCCATAATGTGCTAATATACAATGCATACTACTACATTATGGCATCATTTTTTAAGACAATATTTAATTCCATGTTAACTTTTAAAGTGGTTGTAAATCTCAGACAGAAAATATGAACAAAGTATATCCCCTATAGTGTGTACTTGTCTCAATTAAGAGCACTAAGGGGTGGATTTACTAAAGGAAAATAGACTGTGTAAGAGCAGTTGCTCCAGCACTTAGTAAATAAGCAGAAGCTCTGCTGACTTCCATCATCCAATCATGTGCAAGGAAAAATGCTGATTTATTTAGTTTTTTTATTTTTATTTTCCTTATACATGATTGGGTATTATTTGCAAAGTGAAGCTTTACCTCATTTACTAAGCTTTGCGAAGTGCACAGTCTATTTGCCTTTAGTAAATCAACCCCTCAGTGTCACTTTTGTCTGCTCCTTTGTCCACCACTATCAGCATGAATTATGTCTGACAAGTTTTGCTGACACCAAGAAAAAAAAGGTGACGGGGGAGGGACCTCCAGCTGATTGACAGCCTCAGCTCTGTTCCTGTGAGCTGTGTGGAGGGGGGGGGGGGGGGAGTTGTCCCTTCCCTCCAATCAGCTCTCAGACCTCTCCTCACTGAGCTCTGCAGAATGTAATTTCAGCTCTCCACCCCCTTTTTACTGAACTTTTGAACAAGCTTTACAATTCAGCACTTTAAATGAATGTAGAGAAGACTGTAGATAGACATGTACAACTTATGTAGGAGGATTTGTTTCATCTCTGTGTATCACCTGGGGCCAGTCACTTCACTGGGTATATATAAGAGTTTACAACCACTTTAACATTCATTTTCCAGTTAAAATGGAACTAAACCCCATCACATTAAAGTGGAACTAAACCCATTGATATAGCAGTTTCAACGGCACATGCCGGAATGTAACTCATACATTGGATGTGCTTTTAAGCAAACTGTCAAACCATCAAATGTCTGGTGTCATAACTGACCACATGTGCAGCACCATGGCGGTTGAAGATCAAAAAGAGGCCAAGATGGCAGCTTCCTTGGCTTAAAATGAAAGGAGGGTTTAGTTCCGCTTTAACGGTTTCAAAAAACAGTTACATTCCCGACATGACATTTGCTTGTTCTCCCAACCAAACTGTGAAACCATCAAATGTCTTGTGTCCTAACTGATCACCATGGCAGCTGCAGATCAAACAGAGGCTACGATGGCAACTTTCTTGAGTGAAAAAGATAGGAGGGTTTAGTTCCACTTTAAAGCGGAGTTCCGCTCCCCCTCCAAAAAATTAAAAGTCAGCAGCTACACATACTGTACACATAATGTAGCTGCTGACTTTTAATATTAGGACACAAACCTGTACTGCAGTCCCGCAATGTCAGCACCACAGCCAATGTTTCCATCAGCTGTCAGGTGCATGGGCGTAGGAACCGGGGGGGACACATCCCCCCCCAGGAAATAATGCGGGGGGGACGGGTATGCTGAAATCCCCCCCAGTTTAGCCGTGGCGCGTCCGAGCGCAGTATAATTGAATGTCCCGCGCTCGGACCACGCAGACGTGGCGGCCAGGGAGCAGCAGTGCGCCGCGACCCCCCCATTCTGTGACAATAGCGAATGAGAATTCGCTATTGTCACACGGATCCTCCTCCCGGCCAATCAGGGAGCGGGTCCTCCAATGTGTGGCTGGCACTCTGCAATCATTGGGGGCAATGTGTGGCTGGCACTCTGCAATCATTGAGGGCAATGTGTGGCTGGCACTCTGCAATCATTGGGGGCAATGTGTGGCTGGCACTCTGCAATCATTGGGGGCAATGTGTGGCTGGCACTCTGCAATCATTGGGGGCAATGTGTGGCTGGCACTCTGCAATCATTGGGGGCAATGCTGTGGCTGGCACTCTGCAATCATTGAGGGCAATGTGTGGCTGGCACTCTGCAATCATTGGGGGCAATGTGTGGCTGGCACTCTGCATTCATTGGGGGCAATGCTGTGGCTGGCACTCTGCAATCATTGAGGGCAATGTGTGGCTGGCACTCTGCAATCATTGGGGGCAATGTGTGTCTGGCACTCTGCAATCATTGGGGGCAATGCTGTGTTCTGGCACTCTGCAATCATTGGGGGCAATGTGTGGCTGGCACTCTGCAATCATTGGGGGCAATGTGTGGCTGGCACTCTGCAATCATTGGGGGCAATGTGTGGCTGGCACTCTGCAATCGTTGGGGGCAATGTGTGGCTGGCACTCTGCAATCGTTGGGGGCAATGTGTGGCTAGCACTCTGCAATCATTGAGGGCAATGTGTGGCTGGCACTCTGCAATCATTGGGGGCAATGTGTGGCTGGCACTCTGCAATCATTGGGGCAATGTGTGGCTGGCACTCTGCAATCATTGGGGGCAATGTGTGGCTGGCACTCTGCAATCATTGGGGGCAATGCTGTGTTCTGGCACTCTGCAATCATTGGGGGCAATGCTGTGTTCTGGCACTCTGCAATCATTGGGGGCAATGTGTGGCTGGCACTCTGCAATCATTGGGGGCAATGTGTGTCTGGCACTCTGCAATCATTGGGGGCAATGCTGTGTTCTGGCACTCTGCAATCATTGGGGGCAATGCTGTGTTCTGGCACTCTGCAATCATTGGGGGCAATGTGTGGCTGGCACTCTGCAATCATTGGGGGCAATGTGTGGCTGGCATTCTGCAATCATTGGGGGCAATGTGTGGCTGGCACTCTGCAATCATTGGGGGCAATGTGTGGCTGGCACTCTGCAATCATTGGGGGCAATGTGTGGCTGGCACTCTGCAATCATTGAGGGCAATGTGTGTCTGGCACTCTGCAATCATTGGGGGCAATGTGTGGCTGGCACTCTGCAATCATTGGGGGCAATGTGTGGCTGGCACTCTGCAATCATTGAGGGCAATGTGTGGCTGGCACTCTGCAATCATTGGGGGCAATGTGTGGCTGGCACTCTGCAATCATTGGGGGCAATATGTGGCTGGCACTCTGCAATCATTGAGGGCAATGTGTGGCTGGCACTCTGCAATCATTGGGGGCAATGTGTGGCTGGCACTCTGCAATCATTGGGGGCAATGTGTGGCTGGCACTCTGCAATCATTGGGGGCAATGTGTGGCTGGCACTCTGCAATCATTGGGGGCAATGCTGTGTTCTTGCACTCTGCAATCATTGGGGGCAATGCTGTGTTCTGGCACTCTGCAATCATTGGGGGCAATGCTGTGTTCTGGCACTCTGCAATCATTGGGGGCAATGTGTGGCTGGCACTCTGCAATCATTGGGGGCAATGTGTGGCTGGCACTCTGCAATCATTGGGGGCAATGTGTGGCTGGCACTCTGCAATCATTGGGGGCAATGCTGTGTTCTGGTACTCTGCAATCATTGGGGGAAATGCTGTGTTCTGGCACTCTGCAATCATTGGGGGCAATGTGTGGCTGGCACTCTGCAATCATTGGGGGCAATGTGTGTCTGGCACTCTGCAATCATTGGGGGCAATGCTGTGTTCTGGCACTCTGCAATCATTGGGGGCAATGCTGTGTTCTGGCACTCTGCAATCATTGGGGGCAATGTGTGGCTGGCACTCTGCAATCATTGGGGGCAATGTGTGGCTGGCACTCTGCAATCATTGGGGGCAATGTGTGGCTGGCACTCTGCAATCATTGGGGGCAATGTGTGGCTGGCACTCTGCAATCATTGGGGGCAATGTGTGGCTGGCACTCTGCAATCATTGGGGGCAATGCTGTGTTCTGGCACTCTGCAATCATTGGGGGCAATGTGTGGCTGGCACTCTGCAATCATTGAGGGCAATGTGTGGCTGGCACTCTGCAATCATTGGGGGCAATGTGTGGCTGGCACTCTGCAATCATTGGGGGCAATGTGTGGCTGGCACTCTGCAATCATTGAGGGCAATGTGTGGCTGGCACTCTGCAATCATTGGGGGCAATGTGTGGCTGGCACTCTGCAATCATTGGGGGCAATGTGTGGCTGGCACTCTGCAATCATTGGGGGCAATGTGTGGCTGGCACTCTGCAATCATTGGGGGCAATGCTGTGTTCTTGCACTCTGCAATCATTGGGGGCAATGTGTGTTCTGGCACTCTGCAATCATTGGGGGCAATGTGTGTCTGGCACTCTGCAATCATTGGGGGCAATGTGTGGCTGGCACTCTGCAATCATTGGGGGCAATGTGTGGCTGGCACTCCGCAATCATTGGGGGCAATGTGTGGCTGGCACTCTGCAATCATTGGGGGCAATGTGTGGCTGGCACTCTGCAATCATTGGGGGCAATGTGTGGCTGGCACTCTGCAATCATTGGGGGCAATGTGTGGCTGGCACTCTGCAATCATTGGGGGCAATGCTGTGTTCTGGCACTCTGCAATCATTGGGGGCAATGCTGTGTTCTGGCACTCTGCAATCATTGGGGGCAATGTGTGGCTGGCACTCTGCAATCATTGGGGGCAATGTGTGGCTGGCACTCTGCAATCATTGGGGGCAATGTGTGGCTGGCACTCTGCAATCATTGGGGGCAATGTGTGGCTGGCACTCTGCAATCATTGGGGGCAATGTGTGGCTGGCACTCTGCAATCATTAGGGCAATGTGTGGCTGGCACTCTGCAATCATTGGGGGCAATGTGTGGCTGGCACTCTGTAATCATTGGGGGCAATGTGTGGCTGGCACTCTGCAATCATTGGGGGCAATGCTGTGTTCTTGCACTCTGCAATCATTGGGGGCAATGCTGTGTTCTGGCACTCTGCAATCATTGGGGGCAATGTGTGGCTGGCACTCTGCAATCATTGGGGGCAATGTGTGGCTGGCACTCTGCAATCATTGGGGGCAATGCTGTGGCTGGCACTCTGCAATCATTGGGGGCAATGCTGTGGCTGGCACTCTGCAATCATTAGGGGCAATGCTGTGGCTGGCACTCTGCAATCATTGGGGGTCCTGTCCTGTCCTTGGGGGTCCTTTCCTGTTCCTTGGGGGGTCCTGTCCTGTCCTTGGGGGGTCCTGTCCTTGGGGGTCCTGTTCCTTTGGGGGGTCCTGTCTTATCCTGAGGGGTCCTTTCCTGTCTTTGGGGGGTCCTGTCTTGCCCTGGGGGGTCCTGTTCTGTCCTACAAACACAGGCTGGCAGGCGGGTGGAGGGGGGCGTGCACAGCGGAGTGGCATCATGCAAGACGTCTCACCAGCATAGGGAGAGTGCGCGGCGCGCACCAAGCACCCAGCCTAGGCGGTCAGGCCTAAAGCGCATGCGGGAGTGGCGTCACATGGACAGTACTGACTGACTACCTAGCAGTCTGTCCACTGTGTGTCGGGGACCGGGACCGGACAGTGAGGAGGTTCCGGCGGCAGCGCAAGGCAAGGCACTGGCAGCAAGCATATGCCAGCCCAGCCAGCAAGCCAAGCAGCAGCACCAGCACTAATTTTTATTAATGCCATGGGATTAATTTGGGGGTTCATTTTTATTAATGCCAGGTGGGTTAATTTTTATTAATGCTATGTGGGTTAATTTTTATTAATGCTATGTGGGTTAATTTTTATTAATGCTATGTGGGTTATGTGGGATATAATAAACAAATTCGATGAATTCATTGTATTGCACGCACACACACACACACTCTCTCTCTCGCAGTTTACTGAAAAAGCATATACCTGGCGAGTAAAAATGCTGTCCCCCCCAGATTTGTGTGGGTTCCTACACCCTTGGTCAGGTGCTGCTGCCGCCATTGCCGGTCAGGGAACCAAGCAGTGAAGCCTTGCGGCTTCACGGGCGGGTCCTTACTGTGCATGCGCAAAGCGCGCTGTGCATTCGGATTGGCTTGGCGGTGGAGGGTAGGAGGAGGGGTCCTCACTTCCTCGCGGCTCCATTCCTGGAAGTGGGGAAGGGTACCTGTCAAAAACAGGTACCCGTTCCCCCCTGAAAGGTGCCAAATGTGGCACCGGAGGGGGGGAGGAAGCAAATGAGTGGAGGTTCCACATTTGGGTGGAACTCCGCTTTAACTGCTCTGTCTTTAGTAGCTCTTCAGTCTTTTTTCAGAATCTCAGGACCTCATTGTAAATTCTAAGCCCTTTTACTGCCAAAGCAAGCAAGTGCTGATGTAGTCACTAAAAAGAGTTGTAGTGACTATTATAATGACCATCACAATATTTTTGTTTGGACTCCTGCACATCGTAACACTTTAACCCTTAGTGCCGGTTCACATTGGTGCGATGCGGGAACCCTGCGATTCCACTGCAGGTTCCCGCATCACACCCGACTCGTAGGCAGTTCACACTGCCATATACAAACTGCTGGGTTAATGACACCTCAGATTAGTTCACATATCGCAGTGTGAACTGTCAGTTAAGACAGGAATCGAATTGCATAGGTGTGAACACTCATGCGATGCCATTCTGGTGCGGACCAAAAAAAGAGTCCTGTGCGACTTTGGTCCAAATGCAATGCAATCTGCATGGCTGAATTTGCATCGCACAGACATTGCGTGTGATTTGCACAGCAGTGCGGTGGGAATCTCATGCAATGTCTGACATTGCATATGTGTGAACCGGCACTAATACAAACTTTTTTAGACCACAGGTTCTTTTTTGCAGAACTACAAACAGCTGTCAGTTTTTAGCTGAAGAAACACTCTGATATTTTTAAAGCCTTTGGAAGACATTGTTGAGCTGGGTTCACACATATGTGGCTGTGGTTTGCAGTCCAGAGTCCGGTGTGTTTCTGTTCACCAGTTCAAGAGCGATTCAGGTGCAAATATTTTTTTTCGCCCCTGAACCGGACCCATAAATGCACAGGACCCTTTTCAAAACTGCACCACGGCCACCCCACACGTTTGAACCAGCAACATTGAAAGCTGGTCACAATCACATGTTATATGAATTGGATGCTGTTAACGCATCCACTTTGCATATATGTGAACCCGGCCTTAGGCAGACAGGGGTTGATTTCTAAAATGGAAGAGTGCAAAATCTGGTGCAGCGGTGCATGGTAACCAATCAGCTTCTATCTTTATTGAAAGTGAATTTTAAACCCGTGCTAAGTGCCGGTTCACATATGTGCGGCTGCGGCGATCGCATGTATTGTCGGAGAGCACTGCTCCTTCATTACATGCGATCTCCTGTGCGGTGCGAGTTCAGCCATACACTTTGTATGGCTAAATTCGCACTGCATCCGCAGCAAAGACGCACAGGACCCTTTTTTGCAGCCGCATCAGGATCGGATCGCACAGTGGTTCACACTTGTGCGATCCGATCCTGTGCGAACTGTAAGATTGCACTGCAAAATGCGATCAAACTGGGGGTGTCTTTAACATTTCATTGACACCTCCAGCGTATCGCATATGGCAGTGTGAACTGCCAAATTGCTCATTTACTAAGCTCTGGAGCAACTGCTTTTGCAGAGTGCCCAGTCTATTTGCCTTTAGTAAATCAACCCCTATGATTCTTACATAGGTGTGTGCAGACTATTGCATTAGAGGGGGCACCCCAAAGCCCAAACACACGTGCGTGCATGCGTTTGTGTGCTCATGCGTACAGTATATATATATATATATATATATATATATATATATATATATATATATATATATATATATTACACACACACACGCTCATATAAATAAATGTAAAAAAAAATGTAATATGTATTAAAGCTTGGATGGTGAGAGTAAGGCAGAAGTTGGTGTCAGTAGGGCAGTGGACGGTAGCAACAATTTTTTTTTTCCTATTATTTTTTTAAAATAAATTTTTTCTATTATTTTTTTCATTTATTTTTCTATTATTTTTTATAATTTTATTTTTCTATTATTTTTTACAATTTTTTTAGGGGCCTCATTGGAGGGGCTTTGGTGAACTATCAGCGAAGGTACCTGCACCCCACAGGGTAATTAGAGTGTGCCCAGGCACACCTGGCACACCCCTGCGCACGCTATGTATTCTTATATAATTTCTGATAATGTAATAGTAAGGTCTTAAAACAATACTTTGCCCAGATAAGTTTAAAAAAGTTCTGTTAGAATCCAGATACCTTTTTCATATTGTAGCATCCTCATGAAAAGAAGGAAGTCTCTAGCACACTGTACAGTTTATCACCGCTGAAACAAGAACCAACATTCTCCACGGTCCTCACTGGTACCTGCTAAAGAGAAAATAATTTCCTGTAAAAAGGTTACAGAATCTGAAAGCCCAGCTACTAAAACTCCATATAATCTGTATAATATGAGTGTCATGTTTTTTTTTTTTAATTGTTTTCAATAAAAAATAAAAACTTGGTGATCCTGCCAAGAAGATCCTTTGCCAGGCATTTCCTGTTATAGGGTGACAATGCTCTGTCCCTGCCTCTCAGTTGTTCTTCTTTGCTCTCACCCTGTCATATGTGCTTGCAATTGAGACTATAAATTCTCATTGTGAAGGCATGTCCCACCGTTGCCACCATCAGGAAACCTGCCCTGAGATTTGCCTTGCAGCATCATTTAGACAGAAGTTGGCAGCACAGAGGCTGCAGGGGATGCAAGAAAGGTTAAAAAAAAAAAAGTGAAAGCAGGTATTTAGGAAAAAAAACCAAAAAAAAAAACATGGCCATTGTGTATGATAAATTGTGTTTTATCAAACTATATGTCAATCCAGGTAAAATAAAAAGGTATCTTTTGCTGCAATACACACCTTTTCTCTGTCACCATAAAAGTTTATTTGTCCAGCAGATGGCGCCGCTGTTTTAGGTTGAGCGACACCTTAGGTTGAACGACACCCAACTAAATTCAATCCACTTCTTTTGTGTTTTGAGCCTAACCTAGAGTTGGGATTTCAAGTGAATCTGTGGATAGACTATGGATATTAAAGTATTACCAAATTCATAGGGCCTCATTTACACAGGTATACCAATCCATACGCCAGCACAAAGGACTGTATTTAACCGCGCATGATGCACAGTCTTTCTGTATCCTGATCCGCACAGATGTACACTCGGGGATGCCCATGGAAATCCATTCAAGTCTGTCCATTGATTTGAATAGGCTGCCTGCTTGGGGCTGCACAGAACCCCCTATGCATCCCACGCAGATGAAACCAGCCCTCCGCATGGTTATACGGATCTGTATGCCTGTGTGAATGAGGCCAAACAAGCCATACAAGAGCTTTAAAACAAACCCTGCTTACCTTCTTAGATGCAACTACTGTGGAGTAATTCATATTTAGTGTTGTCTGATTGTCATTATGATTTCTTTGGCTTCAGTACTCTGTATATCACTGCACTTTGTATATCACAAGTGCAAATAAGTGTAGCACCTAGGTAGGTGTACCTCCTAGGTAGGTGCTAGAGAGAAAGTATAGTTTTGAATCCTTTCTGCTTACCAGAGGGATTGCAGGTACATCTATATTGTTCTCTGCCTACCAGAGAGCAGGATCTGCTAGTAAGGTCTGCTCAATGTGCTCAGGTGCAACTCAGTTTGTCTAAAGAGTGTTTCACACTGGCCCAATAGGGAGGCATATTGGGCAGAGGGAGGAAACCTGAAAAATGAGTGCACAGGCATTTGGTACAGCCCTGGTGATTTGGCAGAGGAGAATGCCTTGGTGCATGCTGGGATACTGTATAAATGCAGGAGCACATATTCTTGGGGTCTTTCAGCTGGAGAGCGGAGTCCTGGGGGGAGGGGGCGGCTGCCGCTCCTCTGTAGAGATGTCATGCGGCCTCAGGTAGTCAACCTGAGTGTCACGTACCTGGTCCTGAAGCCAAAATGCTGAGAGGACTCTCCTTGTGTCCCTGAAGGTCGAAACAGGGAAAACAGCCCAGAGAAGCAGGGATTGCCGCCTGTGCCACATATGAGAGATGAAGATGTGGAGATTTCTCCATAGGTGGATACTAGATGAGGTGAGAAGTAGGACCCAGTGGAGCTGATGGTGGTGCAGACTGCACACAGCAGGAAACAGGTTGCAGTGGAAGGTGCAGTAAGCTGGATACAGCAGATAGGTATTTCAGGCAGGAGCAACAGGTAAGTACTGCAGGTGGGTACAGCAGATTGGGTACTGCAGGTAGACACTAGGGCGAATCACAGCAGACAGGGTGAAGCAGGAAACATAGTCAGAGATGGATGCCAAGGTTGGTAAGCCAGTGGTCAGCAGACAGAAGAACAGGGATGTGGTCAGGCAAACCGAAGTCATACAAAGGACAGGAGACAAGAGCAGATCTGTGGGCAATATGAGATCAGAGCTGGGGGAGAGACAAGAGGTATCCAAAGGCAGGCCCGGGTCGGTAACAGGTGATCAGATGCTTAAGCACACACACAGGAACAGAAAGCTGAAGACAAGTCAGCAATGTCCATGTGCTGCACTCACTCTTTTAAAGGCCAGAGGGCGCCAGGATCTGACAAGCATTGCGTGAGCCAGCAAACACATCTTTGCCAAGGTGAATATGCTTTCACAGTACGTGTGCATGCATTTGTGCGAGTGCGGCCATATTGGAAATTGGCAACCATGCCAGGCCTACGGCAACTCTCCTCTGGCTAGTCTCCTGACACTGAAGGCCTAAAGAGCTAAAGAGGAACTGAAAAGGTCCTGTAAAACTGACTTAAAGGGGAGACACTGGAGGATCTGATTCTGCATACAGTAAGTACAGATCTGTGTCAAGGGGCCTGACCTGAGGAGGACACCCCTGCAGCTAGAAGTGTCAGTGGACGGGTGTCAGTAAACAGGGCCGGTGCAATGATTATTATTATTATTCTATACACAGGCAAAGGTGCATTTTGGTGCTCCCCTCCCCACCATCCTTCCACCACCCCAACCCCAGACAGCAGCTTTTCCAGGAGGACATGACTCAGCACCTGTCTGAATGAGCCCTTTCATCAGAATCCACAGAGTTCTCCTTTATACTTTAGGGGAAACTCTGATGAAAAGGGGCTCTGGGCACTGTGATGTAAGGGAGAACGCTAGCAACTCTGATGTAAGGGGGCTCTGGCGACAAAGCCCCCCTTACATCAGAGTTTTTCTTTACACCAGAGTTTGCAGAGTTCCCCATTACAGTGTCTTCCTCACTTACCCCTTATCTTAGGGTCCCCAGTCACACTTACCTCTTACATTGTTGTCCATTCAATGCATGCAGGCTGTAGGACACTGCGGACAGGTGGGTGGGCTGTATGACTTTGGGGCCAGGTGGGTGGGCAGTAGGGCACTGCAGGCTGGCTCAGGCTAGGGCAGGCTGTTGGTCTCCCCTTCCCCTCCCTCCTATCTTTTTTAAACTACTAGAAACAGGAGCCAAGCACACCGACATCACGCGCATCCTCCTGTGCCTGCCCCGCTGCCCAATTTAGGCAGAGCTCAGCTGTCTAACCATTGGCCGGCCCCAAAACTGTGCATTCACAGAACAGAGACGGGGAGAAACTGAAAATTGTGCATTAGCAGGACAAACTGTGCTGCTTTATTAAAGTACTGTATTTATAGCAAACTTTACTAGGATAAAGAGACAAATTGTTTAAGCGGCTTGGTAATGTACTATACCGTGATTTATTCTTTGCATATACAGGGTTTCCTGTGGTTGGTAATGGACTGGATGGAGTGTGGAAAGGCCGATTTTGGGAAAAAGGCTATTATACCTGCATTGTCACTTTTCTGAATGAAGTGGCTGCAAATATCCAACAGATGACAAGCACACATGACCTCATAATTTTCAGAGGATAACTTTTTTGGTAAGCAGATGGTATGTGCTCTGTCTTGGTGATGGTACACTGAAGTTGGTACAAACAGTTTATCACAATACAATTTTATTGAACTTTTTGTATGAAATGTATGTATTTACTGCACTAGCACTTTGGGATGTACATATTTTAATTATTCTCAATATCTAATACATTGCACTTTTATATGAGCAGTCCAGTTGGTCCGCCTGTCTGTTTTTCAGGCGGACCCAACTGGACCCTTCATTCTCTTCTATGAAGCAGCGGGTGTAATCTTCAATTCAATCCTGTTCACTAAAAACAAATGGAATGATGGATTGGATCAGACTGCAGTTGGGTGTAAACAGACAGCCAGGGCCGGACTGGCCTACCGGGATACTGGGAAATTTCCAGGTAGGCCAGCAAGTTCCCCCTGCCCTGGGGCTGCTAATACCTGTAAAAAAATGGGCGTGGCCAGCCCGACATGAGCATGCCCTGCCGCCGCCGCCGCTCGGGAAAGCCCGTACACTTTCGGCTATTCCCGGGCAGACGGCGCCTGCGCAGTGATGTGTTGGCGACTGGCAGCGCCATTTTTTAATGTAAGGCGCCTCACCAAAAGGTAGGTGAGACTCCTCCACAGCCCCTGCATCTCCTCAGGAGATGCAGTGCTGCGGGCATGGTACAGGAGATTCTCCTGTACCATGCCCGCAGAACTGCATCTCCTGCACTATGCCAGCAGCCCTGCATCTCCTGTACCATGTCCACAGCCCTGCATCTCCTGTACCATGCCCACAGCCCTGCATCTCATGCACCATGCCCACAGCCCTGCATCTCCTGCACCATGCCAGCAACCCCTGCATCTCCTGCACCATGCCCGCAACCCCTGCATCTCCTGTACCATGCCCGTAGCCTCTGATATGTCCTCCTGTACCATGTCCGCAGCCTCTGACATCTCCTGTACCATGCCCACACAGCCTAACACCACCTCCTGTACCATGTCCGCACTTTTACCACTTTTAACCGGAATTTGCTTATATATACTGTATATATATATATATATATATATATATATAAAGCCCTATGTGCTTTCATAACTGTCTTATCTATATAATACATTCTTCAAATGTGCTTTAAAATGCATGGTTTTCCCTTTTATGAACAAGAAAACAATGGCGTTATGCTGTTGGGCCGATATAATAATGCTATGAGGCTGGTATGAAATTATTTCAAGGGCTGAATTTTATTCCCAGTCCGGCCCTGCAGACAGCAATGTCTGGGCTCTGTCCAACTCTGCTCAGTGGGGTTTAGCTCACAGATCCCCTGCTGAGCAAAGCGGATCCCCCCCCCCCCTCTCTATGTGTCTTCTGTTCTGTCCCCATCTCCTTTGCTCTAACTCCATGCAGCTTCTCTAACTGCCCCATCTCTCTTTTTCCCTTCCTTTATCTCTCCTTCTTTGTCCTCTTCTATTCCCCATGTGTTCACTCTAGAGAGGGTTCCCATGTACATGCAATGGGCTGTATAATAAAACTACACACAGTCATTTAATCCATGCCCTACCTTCCACAGAGAATCGTCATCTGTGCCATTCTATCGCCTGTGCCTGATGGCCCCGCCCCCTGGTCTCACCTGGCTCCTCCCCCTGGTCTCCCAAGCTCCCTCTCATCTTAAGCAGTTCTGGACCGGAAGGATTTGCCCCCTTAATGACCATGCCATTTTTTGCAATTCGGCACTGCGTTACTTTAATGGAAAATTCCTTGTCCTTTTTTTCCCACAAACACAGCTTTCTTTTGGTGGTAATTGATCACCTGAGCGATTTCTATTTTTTGCGCTATAAACAAAAAAGAGCGAAAATTCTGAAAAAACAAAAAAAATGTTTTTCACGTTCTGCTATATACAGTATCTCACAAAAGAGTACACCACTCACATTTTTGTAAATATTTTATAATATCTTTTCGTGTGAAAACACTAAAAAAATGACACTTTGCTACAATGTAAAGTAGTGAGTGTACAGCTTGTATAACAGTGTAAATTTGCTGTCCCCTCAAAATAACTCAACACACAGTCATTAACCACTTGCCGACCGCCGCAAGTAGATAGTTAGAATCACGCCCCTAGGGACACACACCACCATATATATAGCACTGATTACTGCAGTAATGTCACTGGTAACCCCAAAAGTGTCAAAAATGTCAGTCAAGGGTCCGATCTGTCCGCCGCAATGTTGCAGTACCGCAAAAAAAAAAATCGCAGATCGCCGCCATTAGGGGTTAAAAAAAAAAAACCAACAAAAATGACAAAAATCTTTCCCTTTGTTAGTAAACACGATAACTTTTGCGCAAACCAATCAAAATACGCTTTTTGCGATTTTTTTTTACCAAACATATGTAGCATAAAACAAATTGGCTGAAAATGTTAAAAAATTTGGATTTTTACATTTTTTTTTGGGGGGGGGGGGGGAATTTCATATAAAAAAATGTGAAAAATATTGTTATTTTTTGCAAAATTGACGCTCTTTTTTTGTTTATAGCGCATGATCAAAAAATCGCACAGGTGATCAAATACCACCAAAAGAAAGCTCTGTTTGTGGGAAAAAAAGGACGTCAAATTTGTTTAGGTACGGCGTTGCGCGACCGCGCAATTGTCCGTTAAAGTCACGCAGTGCTGAATCGCAAAATACCCCCTGGTCAGGAAGGGGGTAAAATCTTCCGGGGCTTAAGTGGTTAATGTCTAAACCGCTGGCAACAAAAGTGAGTACACCCCTAAGTGGAAATGTCCAAATTGGGCCCAAAGTGTCAATATTTTGTGTGGCCACCATTATTTTCCAGCACTGCTTTAACCCTCTTGGGCATGGAGTTCACCAGAGCTTCACAGGTTGCCACTGCAGTCCTCTTCCACTCCTCCATGACGACATTACAGAGCTGGTGGATGTTAGAGACCTTGAGCTCCTCCACCTTCCATTTGAGGATGCCCCAAAGATGCTCAATCGGGTTTAGGTCTGGAAACATGCCTGACCAGTCCATCACCTTTACCCTCAGCTTCTTTAGCAAGGCAGTGGTTGACGTGGAGGTGTGTTTGGGGTCGTTATGTTGGAATACTGCCCTGCAGCCCAGTCTCTGAAAGAAGGGGATCATTCTCTGCTTCAGTATGTCACAGTACATGTTGGCATTCATGGTTCCCTCATTGAACTGTAGCTCCCCAGTGCCCGCAGCACTCATGCAGCCCCAGACCATGACACTCCTACCACCATGCTTGACTAAGCGGAAGACTCCGTGAAACGCGTCAACCGCCGTGCTTTTCTCCCATGTCTCTGTCTGTTGTGGTTACATCTTGAATGTTTTTATCCCTGGATTTCAATAAATTTGGATTTTACAATTGCACATCTTCAACCAGTGGTGCGGCTTTCTGTTCTCACAAGTTGCTGCTGTCTGGATTGCGGATCCTTGCCTGCACCTGTGTTGGATGTGTTTGTGGGAATATCCCCTCACCGGAGCGGTTCTCTCTTCTCCAGGGAAGGGGTTAACACAGTGGGTGATCAAAGGGTTAAGACCTGTGATCCTATAAAGAAAGATCACAGGCGCTCTGTGATCATTCCAGAGAGAAGAATGGTCAGCTGTGTTTACAACAGCTGACCGTCCTTCTCTCTCAGCGGAGAGCGATCGCGGGTGTCCGGCGGCAATTGGACCTGCCGGCCCCGTGCATCGGAGTGCCCGCTGCCAAGTGGCTACATCGGTTCACGCAGGAGTGGCTGCCTGCTGCAGTAAAACTGGGGCGGGTGGTCCTTAAGTGGTTAATCACCTCCAGTTCAACGGCATTCTTATCTGTGCTGGACTGTGGACTGGAGGTGGGAGTCCGTGGCAGGAGATTGTTTGTAGTGAGGGCTGGAGGGAGAGGAGGAGGAGAAGGAGTAGGGGCCGGGGGAGCAGATGGAAATGTGTGGAGGCAGCTCTGAAGTTCACAATGTTGGAACTGTGCTGCCTGTCACTGCATGCTGCTGTGTTGAGGAAGATAAATATGCAAGCAGTGGAGAGAAGCCCTGGCTTTAGCGCCCCCTCTCTCCTAGCGCGCTTAGGCGGCCACCTTGGCTGCCCTATGCTGGTGCCGGCCCTGTCAGTAAAGGGGATGCCAGTGGGTGTCCCGAAGATAATGGAGATTCACCAAGTCTATTGTTGGAGAGAAAGAGCAAGGAGACTTAACCCTTTCCATACATGTGGCAGTATGGATTAAGCAGTGCAGCTGCTTCCAAAAGCAACCTGGTGAGGCCAAGTGAGAGTTGTCCTTATCCATTGTGAATAGTTACAGTTGGAGTATCCCACTATTCCCTTCTCCCATTCAAGTTCCAAAATAAACACAAAAAAAACAATACCCCTGGACTGTTTATTGAGCGAGGAGCCATCAGGAGTAAGGAGGGATGTGTGAACTGTTCCCTAAGAGACTGTGTGCTGGTAATCTGAGGAGGCCCAACAAGTCATCATACAGCAAGCCCTACATCTAAAGAAAGAAAGGAGAGAAGAGAGGCTGGCTAGCCTGTGTGGAAAAAATATAATGCTGAATTAAAATTTTTTTGTTGTTGGGACTTGTGCCCCTGTTCACCACTTTTGCAAATTCACTGTTCTGCAGATCCCTTGGGCCATCGGGCCAGGGTCATGTTGCTGTTTCACAGACCCCTTGGGCCATCGGGCCAGGGTCATAAGGGAGAACTTCTGTTTAAGGATCCTTTGGGCAATCGGGCCAGGATCCCTGGATTACAATAATTGCATGGTTCAGTGGAACTGTCTTTGGGCCAGTGGGCCACAACAAGACTACACGGGCGGTGCATCCAGAAAGTCTGAAGGAAAAAAAGGGGATGCTCTGGTGCTAGAGGCCCCAAAGAAGATAACCCTGACTTGGCAGGACTATGGGTCACTCAGGCTCCACTGACCTATCCTGTTTCAGGACATGAAAGAGTGCTGGTGGACTGCTGAGAAAGGATGCTGCACTCACTCTTTCTACTGACTCTGCACTAGGTAGTTAGCGATAGGCAGGGGAGGACTGGGCCAGGGGGCAGGGGGGCAATTGCCACCCAGGCCACTCTGATGCCCCATAAAAAGGCTGCACTGCTTCTGCCACAGACATTCCTAAAGGATTCCTGGTGATGAGAAGTAAAAAGTCCCCACCGCTGACCTACTGAGGGTGGGATTAAGACAAGGACAGAGTGCTGCCCCCCCCCCCCAGCATGAATGGTGTAAGCTATGTCCGAGCAGAGGCCGGTTCCATGCCCCACTGGAGACTCTCCTCCTCCAGCCAGCCCTGACCGAACTGTCCCCGCTCCCCCAAACCGCCCCTGCTGGTCAGGTGGGGAAACCAGATTCGGCCGGTGAGTAGATAGTACCTGGAGCCGAGCTTCAGCCTGGAATGGGGGTCACAAGGAGGCCGGGAAGAGAGAGTGGAAGGGGGGCTGAGTCGCTGCACCGTGTGCCTCTGGTTTGTACTTGCCCCCTGGGCTGAAAGTTGCCAGTCTGCCCCTGGCGATAGGGCATGGACTTGCTCATCTGGAGGATGGGGAACGTTGTGTCAAGACTACAGCAGGGAAGTCAGGGATTCGGATGAGAAGGCCGCCTTTGCGGAGAGGGTCTTCTCATTCAAAAATACAGATAGCGAATGTTTGTGAATATGTACAGTGTGCTTAACCCTTGCTTTCTCCTCTACAGCGGGGAGATATTCCACCTTCGAGGTAGTCAGCAAGGCTGTATATATGTATATTGCTGATCTTATTCCTTTACTATCAAACAAAGTTTGTTTGGTGGGGGGGTGCAAATTTTCTTGCACCCTGAATTGAAAATGTATACACAGGGCCGGCCCTACCATGGGTCCCGGTGGGACCATGGGTCCCAGGCGGCACTTAGAGAGGGGCAGCCAGTGGCGTAGCGTGGGTTGTCAGCACCGGGGCAAGGCAAGTAATTTGCGCCCCCTAACCCGCAGGATTTTAGCACTCAAGTCTCTTCCACTAGATTAGTTAAAGATACCCTTACCCCCTAAGCACGTGTATTGTTTGTTATGAAAATACTGATGTAATTAAAATAAAATGCATCTAAATACAAGTTTGAATGACCAGCGTGCCCCCTTTCAATGCAGAAAGACCAGCATGCCCCCTTTCAATGCAGAGTGACCAGCGTGCCCCCTTTCAATGCAGAGTGACCAGCGTGCCCCCTTTCAATGCAGAATGACCGTGTAACAGTAGTGAATTTTCATTCGCTATTGTCACACAATGGGTGGGCTCGGGGCGCAGGGTCCACCCTTTTTTGAAGCCTATTAGAGCCTCTGGCTCTAATCAGGTGATTAAAAAAAAAAAAAACACTCTGTGATGGCGCCAGGCTGCTGACTCACTCGCTGCTAAACTGACTGAGCAGTGAGGTGAGGCGGCATAGGTGGGGCTTGGCTTGCAACGCCACCCCACTCTACACCAATGGACAGGTGAGGCACAGTCCAGCCCCGCCCCGACCCGCCATTTTCAGCCATAGGATGGCCACGCTGGACATCTCCCAGCCTAAAGATGGAATCAGCCGCAGACAGTGTGTGAGCTGTGTATGTCAGAGTTAGACAGACAGAGTGACACTGTGGATGCGCCCCCCCAGATGTTGCGCCCGGTGCGGCTGGCCCCCCCTGCACCCCCCACGCTACGCCACTGGGGGCGGCCCCCGGCCGCCTCTTCTCTTCTTCCCCTATCGCAAAAAAAAAAAAAGGTCCGCGGCTGGCCCGACATGCACACTGCGCATGCGCTGCCCGCCGCCGCTCGGCAAAGCCCATAAACGTTCGGCTATTTCCGGAAATAGCCGAACATGTATTAGCTTTCCCGAGCGGCGGCGGCGGCGCATGCGCAGTGTGCATGTCAGGCCGGCCGGGGACGTGTTGACATGTGGCGCTGGGCGGCGCCATTTTTAAATCCTAAGGCGCCCTTTAGGAACAGGTAAGTGAGACTGCACACTACCTGCCATTATGCGGGGCTGCAGGCATACTACAGAAGATGCAGTGCTGCGGGCATGGTACATGCCCACAGCACTGAATCTCCTGTAGTATGCCCACAGCCCCGCATTCTCTTGTACCATGTCCGTCTCCTGCACCATGCCCACAGCCCTCCATTCTCACGCACCATGCCCACAGCCCTGCATTCTCATGTACCATGCCCACAGCCCTGCATTCTCATGCACCATGCCCGCGGACCCTGCATTCTCATGCACCATGCCCACAGCCCTGCATTCTCATGCACCATGCCCACAGCCTTGCATACTCCTGCACCATGCCCGCAGCCCCTGCATTCTCCTGCACCATGCCCGCAGCCCCTGCATTCTCCTGCACCATGCCCGCAGACCGTGCATTCTCCTGCACCATGCCCGCAGACCCTGCATTCTCCTGTACTATGCCCGCAGCCCTGCATTCTCCTGTAACATGCCCACAGCCCTGCATTCTTCTGTACCATGCCCACAGCCCCGCATTCTCCCGTACCATGCCCACAGCCCCGCATTCTTCTGTACAATGCCCGCAGCCCCACATTCTCCTGCACCATGCCCGCAGCCCCACATTCTCCTGCAACATGCCCACAGCCCCACATTCTCCCGTTCCATGCCCACAGCCCCGCATTCTCCTGTACCATGCCCACAGCCCCGCATTCTCCTGTACCATGCCCACAGCCCCGCATTCTCCTGTACCATGCCTACAGCCCCGCATTCTTCTGTACCATGCCCGCAGCCCCACATTCTTCTGTACCATGCCCGCAGCCCCGCATTCTTCTGTACCATGCCTGCAGCACTGCATTCTCCTATACCATGCCTACAGCCCTGCATTCTTCTGTACCATGCCCGCAGCACAGCATTCTCCTCTACCATGCCCGCAGCACTTCATTCTCCTGTACCATGCCTGCAGCACTGCATTCTCCTGTACCATGCCCACAGCCCTGCATTCTCCTGTACCATGCCTGAAGCACTGCATTCTCCTGTACCATGTCCGCCACCCTGCATTCTTCTGTACCATGCCCGCAGCCCTGCATTCTCTTGTACCATGTCCGCCAACCTGCGTTCTTCTGTACCATGCCCGCAGCCCTGCAGGGCACTGTGGCACTATAGACAGAAGAAAGCCTGGTGGGCTCATCTGCCCAGTGTCTACTGCTCTGTCCTGCTCCTGCTGTCACTCCGTACACACTCACACCCCTCTGACTGCTTTCATAGTCCTATAGAATGTGGGGGCCTCTTGGAGGGCGTGAATTTTTTTCTTTTTGGGGGGGGGGGGGCAGCATTTAATTCTCGGACCCAGGCAGCACAATGTCTTGGGCCAGCCCTGTGTATACAGCAGATGTTTATCTATATTTTTGTACATAATTTATTTACTGTAAATTTGTTCTTTTCCCTTTTCCCCCTTTCCAAGTTAGTGGGATACTCCTGAGTTTTGGCAGATTTTTGTAGGGGCGGCTGCCCCAGACCCAACGGGGACGTGGCTCATTTTTGGTGGGGGTGGAATCTCCTGTAGTATGCCCACAGCCCCGCATTCTCTTGTACCATGTCCGTCTCCTGCACCATGCCCACAGCCCTCCATTCTCACGCACCATGCCCGCGGACCCTGCATTCTCATGCACCATGCCGGCGGACCCTGCATTCTCATGCACCATGCCCACAGCCCTGCATTCTCATGCACCATGCCCGCGGACCCTGCATTCTCATGCACCATGCCCACAGCCCTGCATTCTCATGCACCATGCCCGCGGACCCTGCATTCTCATGCACCATGCCCACAGCCCTGCATTCTCATGCACCATGCCCACAGCCTTGCATACTCCTGCACCATGCCCGCAGCCCCTGCATTCTCATGCACCATGCCCACAGCCCTGCATTCTCATGCACCATGCCCACAGCCTTGCATACTCCTGCACCATGCCCGCAGCCCCTGCATTCTCCTGCACCATGCCCGCAGCCCCTGCATTCTCCTGCACCATGCCCGCAGCCCCTGCATTCTCCTGCACCATGCCCGCAGACCCTGCATTCTCCTGTACTATGCCCGCAGCCCTGCATTCTCCTGTAACATGCCCACAGCCCTGCATTCTTCTGTACCATGCCCACAGTCCCGCATTCTCCCGTACCATGCCCACAGCCCCGCATTCTTCTGTACAATGCCCGCAGCCCCACATTCTCCTGCACCATGCCCGCAGCCCCACATTCTCCTGCAACATGCCCACAGCCCCACATTCTCCCGTTCCATGCCCACAGCCCCGCATTCTCCTGTACCATGCCCACAGCCCCGCATTCTCCTGTACCATGCCCACAGCCCCGCATTCTCCTGTACCATGCCCACAGCCCCGCATTCTCCTGTACCATGAACGCAGCCTTGCATTCTCCTGTACCAAGCCCGCAGCCCCGCATTCTCCTGTACCATGCCCGTAGCCCCGCATTCTCCTGTACCATGCCTACAGCCCCGCATTCTTCTGTACCATGCCCGCAGCCCCACATTCTTCTGTACCATGCCCGCAGCCCCGCATTCTTCTGTACCATGCCCGCAGCACTGCATTCTCCTGTACCATGCCTACAGCCCTGCATTCTTCTGTACCATGCCCGCAGCACAGCATTCTCCTGTACCATGCCCGCAGCACTTCATTCTCCTGTACCATGCCCGCAGCACTGCATTCTCCTGTACCATGCCCACAGCCCTGCATTCTCCTGTACCATGCCTGAAGCACTGCATTCTCCTGTACCACGTCCGCCACCCTGCATTCTTCTGTACCATGCCCGCAGCCCTGCATTCTCCTGTACCATGTCCGCCAACCTGCGTTCTTCTGTACCATGCCCCCAGCCCTGCAGGGCACTGTGGCACTATAGACAGAAGAAAGCCTGGTGCGCTCATCTGCCCAGTGTCTACTGCTCTGTCCTGCTCCTGCTGTCACTCCGTACACACTCACACCCCTCTGACTGCTTTCATAGTCCTATAGAATGTGGGGGCCTCTTGGAGGGCGTGAATTTTTTTCTTTTTGGGGGGGGGGGGGCAGCATTTCATTCTCGGACCCAGGCAGCACAATGTCTTGGGCCAGCCCTGTGTATACAGCAGATGTTTATTTATATTTTTGTACATAATTTATTTACTGTAAATTTGTTCTTTTCCCTTTTCCCCCTTTCCAAGTTAGTGGGATACTCCTGAGTTTTGGCAGATTTTTGTAGGGGCGGCTGCCCCAGACCCAACGGGGACGTGGCTCATTTTTGGTGGGGGTGGATGAAAAGGAAAAGCTAGGAAAAGCATATTTGTGGCCCTGTCTGCTTATCAGGAGGGTCTGATCTATTAGTTTAGCCTGTCACATGTTTGCAGATGTGATTCACTGGGTCTGAGGGAGTGTCCCCACTGCAGCCAATGAGGGAGCTCATTGGACAGTGGAGGAAACCCAGCCAGTGGCACACTCTGTTTTATGTCAGTTCCAGTGGGAAGGCATTCTGCAATGCATCCCGGGATTGCACATAAATAGGAAAGGAGCATGTGACAGGGTGTTTTTTGGCGGGAGCATCAGTCCCAGGAGGAGGTGACGGCTGTCTCTCTTCCTGTTGAAGTGTGAAGGTGGTTCGAGCAGTCTGCCTAGGGGCCAGAGGTTGACCTGTGCTGCAGAGGATCCAGAGTGTGGGCAGAGATCTTCTGGAAAAACAGTGTCGTGAGTACTTAAGATCTGCCCAGGGGTCTGCCTAGGAAAGGGGACCACTCCAGAGAGGTCAAGGGGGATCCAGGAGTTAGCTAACCACAAGAGTACAGTAAAGGGGGTGCCAAGTACTAAAGCCTTGAAGTTTGGGGATTAAAGGGGGCACCAGGAAGGGCCCTGAAGTGTTCAGCGATACAGATTCCACTACAAGTCAGCTAC